>NC_063332.1:65934561-65959516 GCF_021869965.1 Rhincodon typus | reverse complement strand
TAGGCCCGAAACGTCAGCCTTCCTGCTCCTATGATGCTGCTTGGCCTGCTGTGTTCATCCAGCTCTGCACCTTGTTGTCTCGGATTCTCCAGCATCTGCAGTTCCTACTATCTCTGATTCAATGTTGTACTGTTGGGCATTTTGTATACTGTAAACATCACTCTGACAGCTGGGCATTCCGCTACCCAAATGACATAAATTAGCATTAGCTGGTGTGAGATAAGCTGAGATCTCTTTAGCTAACATAATTTTAGCCTTTGTATCTTTGTTTTACAAGTGCCATTTTGATCAATACAGTCTTAGAGGTGGAAGTCTGGTAGAAGTCAGCTCATTAACCTTTCTGTAATCAGTGCAGAGCCTTGTTAAATCTTCAGGTTTGGGTGCAAGCATAACTGAGGAACTCTAACTGGTTTGGCTGGGTTCAATCAAATTGTGCTCCACCAAGTACTGAAGTTCTTTCTGAACTTGGATCAGTTTCTCAAGACCTAGGCAATAGGGATTTTCTTTATGGAAGTGTCTTTCCTATATCCACATCATGCAGAGAGTATTGGTCATACATCCTGCTTTGTTCTCACAAATGTATTTAACTGGTGTGAGTAGCATTGTTAATTCTGCTCTCTGCACTGCTTTTGGATACAATTGTATGGCACCTAATCACCCTAATGTTTCCCCATTGACTAACTGGATAAGGGTTTCAATTTGGCAATAGTCAAGACCTCTTTCATCCTTTAACCCATCCTTCTTGTACCCTTCGTTCTTCTTCCACACTAATGTGACAGTCACATCCTTTTTTGTCCCCTTCCTGTCTGTGTTGCTGCTTTAACATGTTGACGTAGCACAGCATTCTTAATGCCTACAGCTAGCATATGTTGTGACTCAATTGTATGCTGTAACTCAAGCTATTTCAGAAGTTATCACATATGTGTAAATACTCAGTTAACTGCCAAGATTACTAAATTGCCTGATAGACTGTCATTCAGGTCCATAGAAATTCACACAAGCTTTCACACTTAAAAGGGAAGTAACAACTTATTGTAAACAAACTTATTCTTTAACAAATGACAGCAAGAAAAGGGGTCTCTAATCTAATATCTATTCGTCTTTATCACTTTAACACACCAAGCACACAAAATTCATCCACATATAGACAGACAAAAGACAGGTAGTTTGGTCCAAATATTATTGGTGGAAAAATATAAACAGATAAACATTCTGTCAATCAAAAGTCCAGATCACAAACAGGAGCGTTATTGCTTACAGTTCTTTTGATTTTTGTAGTGATGACACAATGCTGTCTGCAGAACAACGACTGTTCTTCAATTAAAAAGCTGATCAGTTGGATGCAGGTTTTTTCTTGTATTAGAGTTCTTCCTTTTGTCTATGCTTCCTGTCTTTTCAATCACAGATAAGGTAGAGTGAGAGAGGTTTCCTGTCTGCAGTCTCTGGATGTCTCTGCACTCACAGGTCTATGCTAAGTTACAGTTGGGCCATTAAAGAGCTGCCATTTGGTAGCTTTTCCTTAGCCTCAAAGACTCCTGGTGCCACTCTGTTCCGTAAGATAACAACCTCACTCCTCCAAAAGTAATATAGTTGTATGCAGCTGAAAATATAAACCACGTAATCCCAATTGATTCTTAAGTTGCAAAACTCCTGGTATTTTACTAATGTAGCATAGTCTAACTTCCATTTTCCAGTCTATAATCCAAAAAGAAAAAATGCATGGTTTCTTTCACATAACAGTTATCATTGCCTGAAACAATGGTACAGAATGGTGTTCCATTTCCATTTCAAAGCAAAGTGTATGTTAATTAATGGAGAGACGCAGGTGCAGATGATTTTCTTTCAATTTCCATAAACTTCGTCTATACAACAGCTGGAGCTATCGGGTTTTTTTTGTAAATTGCAGCACAAAAGGTAACACTGGTGGCTGGCAAGACATTTTATCTTTACATTTCAATGCATTGTGGCACTTTCTTCAACTGAAAACATACAAACACGCATGACACCACTTGCTAACTCATGGCTAATATAAGGGCTAACATATCTTTGCAGGCCAGATCCCTATGACGAGTCACTGCATTAAAAATAACACACCTATACTACAATACAGCACCTTATAGTGACATTTGAAATCATAGTAGATGTCAAAAATTTATCACTTGCATTTTAGAATATTCCCAACCCATCAGAAATCATTTGGGTGTCTGTTTATGAATCACAAGAATTTAGAATGCATGTACAGCAATTATTTAGGAAGGCAATTAGAATGTCATCTTTTGTTTTAAAGAAAATGAAGTATATATAAGCAGGGAAATATTGTTATGAAGATATAGGGAATTGGTACATACTCAGTATATTGTCCATCACTTTGGTCTCATTATTTAAAAAGAAACATGTTTGTACAGGACGCAGTTGAGACAAGGATCATGAAGCTGATTTCTGGGATGAGGGGTTTGTCTTATGAGGAAAGGTGGAGCAGCTAGGGCCTATATACATTGGAGTTTCCAAATTTAAGAGGCACTCTCACTGTACATAAGATTTTAAGGGGCTTGATAGGATTATGCTGGTGGATATTTCTTCTCATGGAGAAACCTACACTAGAGGGCACAATTAAAAGATAAAGTAGTCTCCCATTTAGGATGGAGATAAGAAGAATTGCTTATCTCAGTGGATCATCAGTCTTTGGAATTCTCTTTCATATTGAGCATTGGAGGCTGAGTCATTGAATATATTCATGGCTTGGATATTTTTGATTGACAAGGGAGTCAAAACCAGGGGGTCAGGCAGGATATTGGAGTTAAGGTTGCAAGTAGATCAGATGTGAAGTCATGAAATGGAGAAGCAGGCTTAAGAACAAAGTGAATCCATGATCTTGCCAGGGTAAGGCTGGCAGATGATAGGAAAGGAGCCATGAGGTATTGGAAAGGCTGGGAGAGAACCTTGAGGGGGTGGGTCCTTTATGTTTCAAAATGTTCCTTTTTGTCTTAATAAAATTTGTTATATATTTGAATTCAGTATAATCTTGGAGTTCATAAAATCAATGACAGCCCATTTAGCAGTTAATATTTAACTTTTTCTGTGTCTACTGTTTCTGATACTACTTTGTTGTTCTTAGCAACGCCATTTAAATAAAATTTCCTTCTACTATCTTTTATCTAACATTATATGTTACCAAGATTATTGTCATTCAAAAATAATCACTGGTAATGTTCCTTCTCTTCTCAGCTTAAAAGATCTACGTTCGCAAACAGATGGAAATGTGCCAATGTTTCCTCAGTTTTAAGCAACTCTAATTCCAAAGGCTTTCTCCTAATACTCTTTGTATGACAATTGAAGTGCTTAATCTTATCCTTTAATGACTTTGTCTTTTAACGTAATGATTGCTCTCTCTCTTTTCTAGATTGGAAGAATTAGGAGGGCATTTCCTATGAGTATTACAACTGCACAGTGAAGCTAGTTATTGAACACTAATACCTGTACACCCTCCATTTTAATTTTGTACCCACTGTACCACTTTCATTCTTCATTTGATAGCCAAACATTGTTGCCAAATGCCACATCACAAATAATATAGATTCTCATATCATTATCTCATCATATCTGCTTATATATCTGTACTGATTTAACCTCTACTTCAAATTGTTATAAGATGCTTCATATTTAATTTAAAAATGGATTTGACTTTAGAAGAATTGCAGAAACATTGATTTATTTAAAGTGCTGAGGATCTGGATTGGTTGTTTTAAAAAACATCAATGAAAAGTTATTAGACTATTATCTAGACATTTTACATGTTTGTGATAATGGCTAATTAACTGTGAAGCTGCTGCCTGAGTTCACGGCTAATGTGGTGTCATTATTAAGAAAGATGGTAAAGAAAAGTAAGAGAACTGTAGGCCAGTGAGCCTGACATCAGTGGTGGGTAAGTTGTTGGAGGGGATTCTGAGGGACAGGATTTACCTGTATCTGGAAAAGTAAGGACTGATTAGGGATAATCAACATAGCTTTGTGCTGTGAGAAATCATGACTCACTAACTGGGGGATTGAGTTTTTTGAAGAAGTGACAAAGAAAGTTGATGAAGGCAGAGCAGCAGACATTTTATGGATTTCAGCAAGGTATTCAACAAGGTTCTACATGCTAGACTGATTAGCAAAATTAGATCGTGTGGAATCTAAGGAGAGCTAGCCATTTGGATACAAAATTGGCTTGAAGGTAGGAGACAGAGGTTGGTGGTGGAGTGTTGTTTTTCAGACTGGAGGCCTGTGACCAGCCGTGTGCCACAAGGATCAGTGCTGGGTCAATTGCTCTTATATAAATGATTTGGATGTGAATATAGGAGGAATGGTTAGTACATCTGCAGATGACACAAGATTGGTGATGTAGTGGACAATGAAGAAGGTTATCTCAGAGGAGAAAGGGACATTGATCAGATGGGCCAATGGACTGAGGAGTTACAAATGGTTAAATGTAGATAAATGTGAGGTGTTGCACTTTGGTAAGGCAAATCAGGGCAGGGCTTATACACTTAATGGAAGGGTCCTGGGGAGTGTTGCTGAGCAAAGAGACCTTGGAGTGCAGGTTCATAGTTTCTTGAAGGTGGAGATGCAGGTAGACAGGGTAGTGAAGAAGGCATTTGGTACACTTTATTGGACAGTCCATTGAGTATAGGAGTTGGGATGTCATGTTGTGGCTGTACAGGAGTTGAATAGGCCACTTTTGGAATATTGCATTCAATTCTGGTCACCCTCCAATCAGAAAGATGTTGTTAAACTTGAAAATGGTGCAGAAAAGATTTACAAAGGTAAATCTTTGGGTTTGGAGGGTTTGAGCTATAGGGACAGGTTGAATAGGCTGAGGCTATCTTTCCTTGAGCATCAGATGCTGAGGGGGGACCTGAAAGAGGTTTATAAAATTGTGAAGGGTACGGATAGGGTGAATAACCAAGGTCTTTTCCCCAGGGCAGGGGAGTCCTAAACTAGAGTGCATAGGTTTAAGGTGAGAGGGGAAAGATTTAAAGGGGGCAACTTTTTCACACAGAGAGTGGTATGTGTATGGAATGAACTGCTAGAGGAAGTGGTGGAGGCTGGTAAAATTGCACCATTTAAAAGGCACCTGGATGAGTACATGAATAGGAAGAGTTTAGAGGGATATTGGCCAAATGCTGGCAAATGGGACTAGATTAATTTAGGATATCTGGTCGGCATGGATGAGTTGGACCGAAGGGTCTGCTTCTGTGCTGTACAGCTTTATGACTCTAAGACTTTATGACTGTCAGATTTCAGTTTATGCTCAGAGATCATTTGGATTTTCAGATTGTGGCCAACCTGGGGAATGAAAAGTATATTAGCAAACAGAATGCAGGAGAAATTCTGACAGCATCTGTGGGGAGAGAAATAGAATTAACATTTTGAGTCCGATATGACCCTTCTTTCGAATTGTAGATGAGTTACCTTCAAGGAAAAGAGCTTCCCAGTCTAGCTCTCCTGTTTTTGAAAAATATCCTTGTTATGAATTCAATGTGAATCTAATTGATGTCTGGAAGAACTTCTGGAAGAATTCTTTATTCTGTAATTGTTGAGCAAGCAACGTTTACAAAGATTTCAGGGACATCTGTCTAAGTTGGTGATATCCATATATTCATGTGTCAGAATGCCTGAATGCCAGCCATCTAAATGTTCCACACACCCTTTGTTACCTTTGAAACTTAGGACTAATTGGCTAAAAGCTTTTTTTTGTTCTCAGTGTGTATCTCTGCAGGAAGAAATCCGTTCTTTTTCCTCTTTTTCTACTGTGAATTGATATATGCTTGCATGTTTGTGTTTGGAGTTACTTAGAAATACAGAAATTTATATTGTCATATTACAATCTGTGTGCGCTAACTAATTCTGCTCCTTCATGGAACAAATTTTGTTTTATAACAGATCAATAATTTTATGCTTATTAAATAAACCTGCTTGAGGGATTGTTTTTATTCCAAGGCCCATACAGAAAAATTACATGATTAGCCGTATTGGAAACTCAGCAAATCACTTGAATTCATGGTTTTTACCAATGGAATTGTAGGACAAAACAAAGACAAAGACAGAGCACTCCTCCCATTGCAGTCTTAACAAAAATGATGTGGAGGTACTGGTGTTGGACTGGGCTGGGCAAAGTCAGAAGTCATAAGACACCAGGAGGTAGTCCAACAGGTTTATTTGAAATCACAAGCTTTCCAAACACTACTTTTTCGTCAGGTAAAGTGACTTCACCTGACAAAGGAGCAGCACTCTGAAAGATTGTTCTTCAGATAAAGCTACTGGACTATAACCAGGTGTCGTGTGACTTCTGACTTTAACAAAAATGGACTATGATGTTGCCCTTGCCCTTCCCAATCCCTATTGATATTTCACTGTTGAATTTTACAAGTTGTCTATTCTTTCATTACTTGCAATATTCTTGGAACCATTGTTTCATTTGCTAACAATTGCTTTTCCATTCACTTTCAGGGCATTGGTTCTCCACACATGTTTTCAAGGGCCCCAATATTTTTTCTGGAAGTGGCATCCTGGTGTGGAGCATGGTGTTAAACTGGTGGTGAAATTGCATGAGCGAAACCTGAATATTGATTGGTTCACTAAAAATCTGTCAATCCTCAGGAAAGATGTGGAAACTTTAGAGAGAATGGAGAGGAAATTTACCAGGATGCTGCCTGGACTGGAGGGCAGGTCTTATGAGGAAAGGTTGAGGGAGCTAGGGCTTTTTTCATTGGAGCGAAGAAGGATGAGAGGTGACTTGATAGAGGTGTACAAGATGATGACAGGTATAGATAAAGTGGATAGTCAGAGACTGTTTCCCAGGGTGGAAATGACTATAATGAGGGGGCATAATTTTAAGGTGATTGGAAGAAGGTATAGGGGAGATATCAGAGGTAGGTTCTTCACACAGAGTGGTGGGCGTGTGGAATGCATTGCCGGCTGTGGTAGTGGAGTCAGATACTTTAGAGACATTTAAGCAAATCTTGGATAGGCACATGGAAGATAGTAAAATGTAGGGTATGCAAGGTAGATCATCTTAGTAGGATAATAGGCCGGCACAACATCGTGGGATTCTGTCTGCGAACCGGAGTGAATTTTCTCACGTTATCTTCCCAAACTCACCTCCTTATCTATGCATTATGCCGCTATGGTAGCACACTTATTGTATTCTCCCTCTTGCCTTAGGCTGAAGTACTGGCCACTGCCAGTCCTAGGATTTCTGATGCTAGCTCCATCATTGGAGCTCAGCCATGCATCTGATCAAGCGCTAGCTCTCCTGCGTTGTTCTGCAGAGTTCCTGAAAATTGCCTCAGAAATGTCGCACAACAGGTAATTGACAACCTGCTTTGCTGAAGGTGATCTGGAGTTTCTAGAAGGTGGGTAATGTGAATGTCATCACCCCACTCCCCCCAGCCCACTCCTCCATGGACTATGTCCTGAAAAGTTGGCGTGTAATGTCTAAGATAGAGGTCTAGAAGAACAAGAGACCAGCTGGAGTTGCTAGGTTACTGCTTTGACTTCCACTTTTGGGGAATTGTTGCCATCTAGTTTCTATCTGACGGGTGGGAGAATGGAAAACTGTGTGTCAATGAGGTAGGATTAGGTAATCATGAGATGTTAATACATGCAAATAGGCCTCTCATCACTCACTAGTGAGAATCTTGTCTCATCATTCAATATTTTAGAGAAAAAAAATGGGACTTTTTCTCTAGACATTGGGAATCTCCTTCCTGCTTATCTCACATGATTTTCCCAATTTTCATATCCAATGCCCACATCATTCAGTGCCTGGGAATATTCAGCCCATTGTCTCCTCAACAATCTAGTCCTGTGGAGACAGGGTAAAAGTTTCCTTGTTGGATTGTGTTTTAAACATGTGCTTAACTAGAATATGATGCCATTACTGAGTCCTTGCGGAACATCTGGTACTCAGACTTATCCTCCAGCCTTGCTACCTCTTCTTTTAATTCAGCCCAGGCTATTTCCGTTGTTCCACCTGCTTCCATTTGGAACAATCATCTCCAGTTCACATCTTTTTGCATTTGCACAAGTTCAAGGAAGAACATTTTAAAGTTCCCATGCTTCAGATTCTGCTTGGTCTTGAATTATTTATTTTCCACACAGAATCCTTCCTTATCATTAGATATTTTTTTCACCGTGCAAAATTGCTCTTCAATTTGATGGTGTTTATACTCCTTGATTTTCTTCGTCAGGAGTTTCTGGAATTCTGCAGTAATTGTTTTGTTACTTTCCTTTCATGTTACGGCACATTTACTTTAGCACACTGCTAATGAAGGTGAAAATGACCCTACTGCATTCTGAATACCTCAAGTCCCATCAACAGTTTTTTTTAAACTCTAAGGATGCCTCTGGAGAGAGCCCAGTCTTAAGAATAATGTAAGTTGAAGCTGAATTACCGTCACAGACGAGGTTCAGTGCCTCAAGTCAGCCATACAGTGGTTTCTCATTCTCTATCCTATATGATGCTTTCGGTTCTGACAAAGTATTATGCCTGAAACTTTCATTTGTCTTTTTCATTCCACAGATGTCTGACCTGCTACATGTTTCTTGCTTTTCTTCGTTCTGTTTCAGATTTCCTGAATCTGAGATCCTTTGGTTGAGTTTTTTTGTTGTAAATGGAACTATATCAATAGCTCTAGGGCTCTCGGGAAATAATGCAGACCTACTCTTTGAAGCTGACATCTTGATGTGCAGCACTGGTGGTTCAAAATCGTCTTTTTGAAGTATTTTCAATACTAATGGCAAACTGCTGATTTCTGTAAATTGGCTGTGCTTACTATAGGTACAACGAAGCATATCTGTGGTGCACCAACCATAAGAACAGTTTAGCTTCAACAGTGAAAATTATAGAGTGGAATAGTTGAGATGATAGAACGAATGAAAAAAGTTTGTGAGATACAGTCACTGGATCACACATGAAGCCAGGATATTTGTTTCGTAATCTTTGGGCACTATTGTTAAGCATTCAGAAGATCCCTAAGCAAAATATTTAATTTTTAAATGTCATGTGAAGTTCCTTTGTGGTACATTTAACAATAAAAATAAATCTTATCAAGAAATGAATGATTTTAGAACAGCTTCTGGGGCTGTACAATTGGTCTTAGTGCCTCTGGGCTAGGGAAAGGAAAAGTCAATTCAGTTACTAATATCGGTTGCCATCCAGTGATTCCTACTCAAAACTGACCATGCATAGATGCCGTCCAGGGTAAATAAACTTGTTGACACTCATTACTTTCAGTGGTGCTCCAAAGTAAACTGCAGTCATAAAGCCAATACAATCCCATTTGAGAAAAACATCCAGTGCCTTAGCTGGAGGAATGAAACTAGATTTTCCCCTTCATTGCTCTTGGTAATTCTTTGTTGCTAGGTTAAGTGAAGAGAATATGGGGACATTGAACTATTATGTGTAATCGTATGGGGGTCCGAGCAATATAGGATATGGTAACAGACATGTGACAGAATCAGACGAGCTTTCCAGCAAGACTCATCTCAACATTGTAAACAGCCTGCTCCATTATTCGTCCATTTCACAAGCAGTGTGGTGAGATTCTCACTAGATGAGATGAGATGGTGAGATACCAACTGACAAGGATTAACGTTGTTGAATACTTTTAATGCCACAACTGGCCTCATATTCAACCTTCCAACTTATTAAACTTACCAAAAAAGCTAGATGTCAGGAATATTTGATAGAGATTTATGGGGAGGTCTGCTGGAGTTACCTGGGAAGGTTTAAACTAGTTTGGCAGGGTGGTAGGACTCTGAATAAGAAACTGGCTATCATGAAGTCAGGGGAAAATACATTAGCCATCGAGAGCAAGTTTACTATTCAGGATAGCCAGAGGCACAATAAAGGGAGGGAAAAGACTTCTGGTTTAAAGTACATTTATTTCAATGCACGAGGCCTGACTGGTAAGGCAGATGAGCTCAGAGCATGGATTGGCGCTGGGGATTGGGATATTGTAGCCATAAGAGAAACATGGCTGAGAGAAGGGCAGGACTGGCAGCTCAATGTTCTGGGATACAGAAGCTACAGATGTGATAGAAGTACAAGTAAGCAAGGAGGGGTAGTGGCTCTTTTGATAAGGGAGGGCATAACAACAGTGCTTAGCGAGGATATTCTTAAGGGGTCAACAAATGAGTTCATATGGTTAGACCTTAGAAACAAGGAGGAGATGGTCACTCTATTCGGGCTGTTTTATAGACCCCCGAATAGCCTGTGGGTATTAGAGGAGTAGATGTGTAGAGAGATTGCAGATACCTGTAGGAATAATAGAGTAGTATTGGTTGGAGATTTTAATTTCCCCTGTATTGTCTGGGCCACCCAGAGGGTAAAAGGTCCGGACAGGGTGGAATTTGGCAAACATGTTCAAGAAAGTTTCCTAAATCAATATGTAGAGGCCCTACTCAGGAGTGTGTAACACTGGACCTCCTTTTAGGAACTGAGGTCATGCAAGTGACTGAAGTGTCAGTCAGAGAGCACTTTGGGTCCAGTTACCATAACTCTCTTAGTTTTAACATAGTTATGGACAAAGATAGGATAGGTGCACATGTTAAGGTGCTAAACTGGAGCAGAGCCAATTTTGGGGCCATTAGGCAGGATCAATCAGAGGTCAATTGGATCTGTCTGAAGGAAACTGAACAACTGGCAAATGGGAGGCTTTTAAAAGTGTGATATCAAGAGTCCAGTGACAGTATTGACCCTGTTAGGGTGAAGGGAAAAGCTGGCAGGTTTAGGGATCCCTGGTTGATGAGGGATATTGAGGCGCTGGTCAGGAAAAAGAAGACGGCATAAAATGCGTTTAAGGCGTCGGGCTCAAGTGAATCCCTAGACGACTATAAAAAGTGTAGGAGCACACTTAAGAGGGAAATCAGAAGAGCAAAAAGAGGCTATGAGATGGATCTGGCAGATAAGGTTAAAGATAATCACAAAAGGTTCTATAGCTATATTAAGAGTAAAATGTTGGCTAGGGAGAGAATAGGTCCCCTTAAAGATCAGCATGGCCATCTATATGTGGAGCCACAAGAGGTTGGGGAGATTTTTGATGAATATTTCTCCTCAGCATTTATTGAGGAGAGAATCATGGATGATAAAGAATAAGGGAATACAAGCTAATAAGGGAAACAAGTAGGGATGTTTTGGACCGCATACACATTACCAGAGAGGAGGTGTTTGCAGCCTTAAAGCACATTAAGGTGGATAAATCCCCTGGGCCTGATCAACCCATCCTCGGACATTGTAGGAGGCTAGGGAAGAAATTGCAGAGATTTTTGCTTCATCTTTAGTCACTGGTGAAGTTCCAGAAGACTGAAAGGTGGCTAATATTGTTCCATTGTTTAAGAAAGGTAGCAAAGACAAGCCAGGGAACTACAGGCCAGTGAGCCTGATATCAGTGGTAGGCAAGCTATTGGAGAAGATACTGAGGGACAGGATCAACCAACATTTAGATAGCCACAGTCTGATCAGGGATATTCAGCATGAATTTGTGTGCAGGAAATCATGTCTGATGAATCTTTTGGAGTTTTTCGAAGAGGTAGCCAAGAGGATGGATGAGGGTAGGGCAGTGGATGTTGTCTATATGGACTTTAGTAAGGCCTTTGACAAGGTCCCGCAAGGCAGACTAGTCATGAAGGTTATGTCACATGGGATCCAGGGAGAGCTAGCTAATTGGGTTCAAAATTGGCTCGATGGTGGGAAGCAGAGGGTGATGGTTGAAGGTTGAAGTTGTTTCTTGGACTGGAGTCCTGTGACTAGTGGTGTGCCACAAGGGCCAATGCTTTGTTATTTGTTATTTACATAAATGGTCTGGACGTGAGTGTATGAGGCATGATTAGTAAGTTTGCGGATTGTACAAATTTAGGAAGTATCGTTGATAGCGAATAAGGATACCAAAAATTACAGAGAGATCTTGATCAGATGGGGAAGTGGGCTGAGGATTGGCAAATACAATTTAATTCAGATAGGTGTGAGGTGTTGCACTTTGGAAAGTCAAACCAGGGTAGACTTATACAATAAATGGTAGGGTCCTGAGGAGTGTTGTGGAACAGAGGGACCTAGGAGTACAAGTGCATAGTTCATTGAAAGTGGTGTCACAGGTAGACAGGGTGGTCAAGAAGGCACTTAGCATGCTGGCCTTCATTGGTTGAGGCATTGAGTATAGTAATTGGGATGAGATGTTACAGTTGTATAAGTCATTGGTGAGGCCGCACTTGGAATATTGTGTGCAGTTTTGGTCACCCTGTTATAGGAAAGACATAATTAAACTGGAAAATGTGCAAAGGTGATTTACAAGGATGTTGCCAGGACTTGTAGGCCTGAGTTTTAGGGAGAGGTTGAACAGGATAGGTCTTTATTTCTTGGAATGTAGGAGAACGAGGGGTGAACTTATTGAGGTGAATAAAATCATGAGGGGCATAGATACAATGAATGCATGTAGTCTCTTTTCCCCAGCAATGGGAAATTGTAAACTAGAGGGCAAAGGTTTAAGAAGGAAGGACCAGAGGGGCAACTTCTTCACACAGAGAGTGGTGCACATATGGAATTGGCTGCCAGAGAGAGTGGTTGAGGCAGGTACAATAGCAACATTTAAAAAGGTACATGGACGAGAAGGGTTTAGAGGGAAATGGATCAAATGCAGGCAATTGGAACTAGCTGAGTGGGCACCATGGTCAGCATGGACCAGTTTAGGCCTAAGGGCCCGTTTCCATGCTGTATTACTCTATGACTCTATGACTAATAGTTAACAAGGATGCCTGAATCTATACCTGGTGGATTTAGCTCACTGCAGCAGGGACACTTTGTGGGCATAGTAGGGAACCCAGCTCGAGGAATGGATCAGACTGCATCTCAGAGTTGCTCATTTGCTCACTTTGTGCCTTTCTGCATACATGCACCATCCATAGCTTGCCTTGCCGTACCATGATTTTTAGCGTTGGGCTTCACCGAGAGCCTCAGCTTTTCACTGCTGCCGTTTCGAGGGGCTCCTTAGCACTGACACACAGTCATGCTGCTTGCTGTGCTTGTCAGTATGGAACTCCCCTGACCCTGGGGAAGACATCTTGCTGTACAGCACATCGAGACCCCAATCTAACTCTTGCAGCATGTCCCAGCTGCTTAAGTGGTGATATGTGCTCACTCCTAATCTGCAGGGTATGCCACCAGGTACTAGTCTGAGATCTAAGAAACTCTTTTGCTTTTTCTCTGCCATCTTGGGACCATTTCACAAACAGTGATGGCCAAATGTCCATGAAGTGCAAATTGTTCTGAGAATGATACATGGTTACAGGGGCTGGAAATCACACATGAGAGATGCCATTAGGGGTGGAGTAGGTAATTGATGTGGTGAGATAACAAGGTGCAGAGCTGGATGAACACAGCAGGCCAAGCAGCATCAGAGGAGCAGGAAGGCTGACGTTTCGGGCCTAGATTTCTCAGATTCTCCAGCACCTGCAGTTCCAGCTATCTCTGAAACAATTGATGTGGTGAGTTTGGTAAGGTATAGCGAGAGAATTTATAGAGTCATAGAGAAGTAGAGCACGGAAACAGACCCTTCAGACCAATTCTCCCGTGCCAATCAGATTTCCTAAATTAATCTAGTCCCATTTGCCAGTATTTGGCTGATATCCCTCTAAACCGTTCCCACTCATATACTCACCCAGATGCCTTTTATTGCTGCAATTGTATCGCCTCCACCATTCCTCTGGCAGCTCGTTTTGTTAGGTATCATGGTGAAAACCCTCCAAAAAATACAACCCAAATTAACCAAAACAAAAAATGCATGATTCAGCTCGAGTCAATTTCTTTTTAGCCTGCAAGAATCATCTAGCATTTACAATTGGGTGGAGTGATACAATAAGTACAAGTTTATCCTGAACATGTATTTCATTTTAAAGTTGTAAAAATCTAATTACTGTCTATTATATAAACTGCCTAATTTCCCTGACTAAAATCAATGAAAATCAAAATGACAAATATACAATTTCCGTAATACGAACTGAGCTGCAACGTTAGCGTTCTGCTCAGGCTGAATGCTGGAAATGTACAGCATGGAACACATTTATTATACTTTTACTGAAATATGCTTTGGTGATTATTTTTTGTTCGCGAGGGTGGAAGGTATCAGTGCCAATTTATATTGTGGACAGGTTCTTGCCACGAGTCTGTGCATAGTAGGTAATTGCTTTGAGACTCCCCAGAATCATCACTAGTAGAATTTTAAAGACATCACAATCAGAAAACTGGGCTGGATCCCAACCCAGTTATCGGTGTCAGAGATTAAAAGACATTTTCTTATTCTTTGATCTCTCCCAATAATCTCAGGAAATGGCCAACTCTTGCAAAAAGCAAAATACACATTGAATTAATGACATTTCCTATGTTTGTATGGGTGAGAATGCAAAAGGATTAACATATGTATGAATGAGTATTAAGCAGTATTTATTTTGGTTTGAAATTTGTCCATTATTCCATGCTAATGCTGTCAGTTCAAACTCAAACTCCAGGGAATTTGGAAATGATACTGAAAGAAAGCTGTAATCTTATTTCATAGAGAATCAAAAGCTGATCTAATTATACTGCAAAGCTGCCAGGAAGGTTTAAATTAGAATTAAGTATTTATCCCAGGGGAAATAAACATCATTTTGCGCTGTTAAATAAAATAGATTATTAGCACTATGGCACAACAGATTGCTATCAATGTATTATACCCTGTAGCGCTTATTTATATAATGATAGCTGATGTCAAAAGTGTCTCAAGTTTCCTTATTTTATGTGAATTAGTATTCAGAGGGTGGCTTCTAACCAACAGTGTAAAGGAGTCTCTTTGTGCCGTATTAGTCATTCATTGTTTAAATTGTAAAGTTGTTTGTTTTGTCAATTGATTAATGGAAGCAATGAAACATTTTGGTTTGCAACTTCACAACTGAATTTGTCAATAATTATTTGTATTGCTTCTTGGAGGTTTTCATTGAAAAAAATGTCATTTTCTTAAGTTCATCTCTAAAGTTGACTCCAAGCAAATTGAGCAGTTAAAAACAGGACTCTGATGTGGTACTAGAGTTCTTGTGAAAATCTGTTAATAGACTCAGACAAGCATACATAGCTTTACCCACTGTCTGAGAAAACCAAAGTCCCATTTTATAACATTAATCAAAACTTCAAGGGTCAATATAACAAGCAAAGGGGCAAGTCGAAAGATAAATTAATCGGTTTGATTTATGGTGAATGCAACGCTTAAGGTTCACATATTCCCACAAGCTTTAACCTCTGAAACAAAACACCACAAGTTGTTTAAAATGAAGCAATCATGAAATGACATTCAGAGATAGCAAGAACTGCAGATGTTGGAGTCAGAGACAACGCAGTATGGAGCTGGAGGAACATGGCAGACCAGGCAGCATCAGAGGAACAGGAATGTTGACGTTTCGGGTTGGGACCCTTCTTCAGAAATTGGGAGGGGGAAGGGAGCTGGGAAATAAGTAGAGAGAGAGGAGGGGTGGGGCTAGAGAAGCTAGGTGGGATGTGATATGTGAGTGCAGGTAGGGAGTGGTAGGGATTGGTCAGTGGGATGGGTGGGGCGGATAGGTGGGAGAGAGATGGACAGGTTGTGTCAGGTCAAGGAGGTGGGGATGAGAGGGAGGCTTGGATGTGGGATGAGGCCAGGTGTGGGGAGAGTTTAAAACTGATGAATTCTATGTTTAGGCCATTGGGCTGTAGGCTCCCAAGACGGAATATGAGGTGTTGCTCCTCCAGTTTGTGGGTGGTGTCACTGTAACACTGGAGGAGGCCCAGGATGGATATGACATTGTTGTGACCACAATGACAGTTTGCCTTCATGATTCAGAGTTTCGTGGGTGGGACCAACCCCAACAAGTAAACCGTAGCAAGAGTTGCATGAGGTGATGGGTCTAAAAGGGTTAAGGTTAGAGGTCAGATTAGGTTCCCCCAATTTGGTCATGTGACACAATCTTGGTAGGGAAAATAGGAGGCTAGTTTTAGATTCTGATGCAGACAGTCATGTCAGCAATATCTTCTGATGTTCCCAGTTATATCTAACAAGCCTATGTAACTAGCACCTATTGTTGTCATGCAATAAACTACATCTTGTTAAGAGAAATGTGTCTTCTCATTAAGATTCACTAGTATTTCATTTCCTATCACTGTTAACCATATAGTCTCTTAGACTCAGTGAAGAAATGAAGATTGGTGGCAACACTACCCCAACTATTAGCTGGCAGTGGTTCATTCTGCAATACAACATGGTGATTAGCAGTGGATAAAATTCCTTAAATTCGACAGGCTAAAAACAGTGGAAAAATATTTACTGATCCTGGGAGGAAACAAAAATTAGAAGACAGGCAAGTTTACAGCTTTAAATACTTCACAAATTCAATAATATCCAGACTCTCTTCTTAATACATTTTGAGGGGGTTTGGTCTGGTCCATGACAAAAAGCCTTGTTAGATAAGGAGAAAGACTTTAAGATTGACACTGCAAAGGATCAGGCTGGAAGAGTTGTAAGTTAAGAAAGGAGTATTTAATTTTATAATGATTATTAGTACTGTAACCATTGTGCAACAGAAGGCACAGTTACGGAAGTGAGATTAGAGGCAATTGCTTTAATTTGTACTGAGGCCAATTCTTCAGGAATGTAATGGGGCCGATTTAACGCAAGGAAGAGGAAATTTAAGTGACAAACAAGATAGAGCCCAGCAGAAAAAAAAAGTTATTTAGAAGACTTTTAAGACGGATAAAAGTAGGGACTAATCATTTATATCATGACTTGGGTCAGAAGGTTTGTTAAAGCGGCAGCCATTTAGCTTTACTGGAAAATCATGGAAGGGGAATTGCGTTGTGTTTTAGACAATAGAAGGTGGGAAGGTGTCCATTTGCTCATAAAAAAGCAGGAAACCTTCTTCTTGTCCGAAGAAAGCAAGAAATCTTTTTGAGTATAAAAACAGAAGACCCCCAAGCCAACAGTACAGGGATACAGCATTGTTACTTTACATAATTTAAAGCTTTATCAGAAGAAATGAAACAGTATTTCGATAATACAAAATTTGTAACTTTAAAAGGAGGAATGTAATGGAGCATTGCTATAATATTAAATTGGAATGTTTTTAAGAAGGAAATAATACAGCACTGCTATATTGAACAAATTAAAGCTTGTAAAATGAAGAAAATGAAACAGCATTGACTTTCTGTAGGATTAAAAGATAAACATCTTGAAGTACTACAGTATTTAGACACTAAGGTATATAATTTAGAACAGATTTAAAGGAAGAAGATCAAGCAATCATGTGAGTCGGACATGGCAGGATGTATAATATTGGCACAGATTTAATAGCAGAAATGAACCAAATGGAACACAATATTGGACACCTTGGAGAAAACAGTTTTTAAGATACACAATTGCTTTAAAATCAAATACTAAATCTCAAACTCAACAACCAGAACTACAGTAAACCTACCCTCCAGATCCACAGAAAAGTGATTGACTCTTAACTGCCCTCTGGGTAATTAGGGATGAGCAATAAATGTTTGCCCAACCAGTGATGTTCTCATCCTATGAACTAACAATAAGAAAAAAAATCAAAAGTACCTGCAGCTGCTGATGTTATAAGTTGTCAAAATATAAAAGAAGTATTGATGCTTTTGAAGAAGTTCTCGCAGCTTTTAACAATTATATTAATCTGAGAGCAAACAAAACTGTCAAAACTGCAAGATTTAACAGAAGACTTCAGCAGCAAGGGACATTTGTATACAATTTGATTAATAATCTCTATGCATGACTAAAGAACTATAACTAAGGAGTTTTTAAAATCACAATTCATAAGACACCCAACTGTCATTGGAATTATTGATAAGTTTTTGTTAGATCTATTACAGTCTAAAGAATATTTAATTTTGCAAAAAGTTATTCAGATTATGCTGGAAGCAGAACTCATGAAGACACGGTGACAAATCTTGAGAGGAGAAGAACATCCTTATTACAGGAGAGCAACAGAATCCATCTATTTTATAAGACACATGTAACAAGCCAGCACAGGCAGCAGGGGCAAAACAGTAAATACAAAGATTCAGTATTAGTGTTTTCAATCACAGAAACAATCAGTGTCCATAATAACAAAAGAATGCTACATCTGTAAAACTATAAGTAACTTCCAGAAAATATGAAATGGAATGCATTTTCAAAGGGAAAAAAGCCAAATATTTAGTCATTCAAAGGCATTAATATGACAAAAATCATTACAATTACAGGAGATATTCAAAGCCCTATTCTTTGGGGAAATGGGTAATTTAAGTGAATGGAGTTTGGCAGAGCTTGTTTATGTCAATGGACAAGTCATTAATTTTGAGCTTGATAGAGCATCACGTGTCATTATCCCATCACATCAGTTACAATAGCTGAGCAAGAAAAGAGATGTAGAATAACTGTCAACATTAAAGGTATGGCTCCATGTAACACTACAAAGAGCATAAGGGAGGTGAAAAAGTATACATAATTCACAGTCAACTCTTCTCACTTTCAAGTCTGCATGCTAACTTGCCTTCAACATCTTTGAGGTAGCAGAAAGAGATCAACTAGTTCCCGGAATAAAAACTAGTCCGGGAACAAACCATTGTCAAATAATTAAAGGTGAGATGGTTGACAACTTCACCGGGCTTCCCACATTCATATCAGAATCCCAAGAAAAGAAGAAATCTATTGAAATTATTTACGATAGTCTAAAGTAAATTGAAGCTATCAAAACACATTGTGAAATCTTTGATCACAGAGGATTGTCAGGCTGCAAAACAATCCTATCATTATTGAAGAATATTCAGATGACAGAAACCATCAAAGTTTGTAAGAAAATGCAGTTGAGAAGAGAAAGAATGACTAATAGATAGTAGTTACCACAATTTGATTGAATTTTACATTCAGTTTGGAAGGGAGAAGAGTCAGTCTAAAATTACTACTTTAAACATAAACTAGGGCAATGATGTTGGTTTGAAAATTATGCTATATGAAGTGAACGAGGATACTAGTCTTTAGGAATGGATCAATAGAGAAACAGTAGCAGGCAAAACAAGTGTTTTCCTACTATAAGGAAAAAATTCTAAAGAAAGGACTCACGTATGTGATTAACAAAAGAAGTTGACAAAAGCTTCCAGCTTCATGAAAAAACATGTAGTTGTGCAAGGAAAATGGCAGATCAGATGATTGGACAGGCAATTAAAAACAGGAGAGAATGAGTAAAATAATAATAGACAAAACAAAGTAATATATGAGAAGCTTGCTAGATATGTACAATAGATGGCAAGAGTTTCTACAGATATTGTAAAAAAGAGCAAGTAATTTTAGCATTGGTCCTCTAGAGAGAGTGAGAATGGGGAATTACTAGTAAATAAAGAAATGTCAGACAAAACAAATACATCTTCAGAAGGGTCTAGGCCCGAAATCTCAGCCTTCCTGCTCCTACGATGCTGCTTGGCCTGCTGTGTTCATCCAGCTCTACACCTTGTTATCTCAGATTCTCCAGCATATGCAGTTCCTACTATCTGTAGGTTTCCTCTGAGCTGAGTTGGTTGATCTTTATTATGGCACGACAATAATGAGACTGTTAAGATTGTCTTTAGTGCCTTCAAAATAGAAATTTGTCAAGCTAATTATTCCTTTTTGCTATTTCGGGACCCCTGATGGAAAAGACACCTTCATACAATTTGCTCAAGTTTAAAAATGGATTCAGATGCGAACTTCTCTTGTTGAACTGGCAAGAAATATTTTCATTCTGTGTAAGGTAGTCTTAAGAGATGTGCACACAAATTGCTGTGACATTGGATATGTTGATGAATAAAATTATAAGTTACACATATAATATTTTTAAAAAGTTTAAATATATTGCAGTTCTATTTAGACTGATTACTTTCGAAAATATTGTTGTTGCCTCCAGTGATCTGATTGATGTGCTTCCTATTTCCATGTGTAGTGGTTTAAGATGGGAAAGACAGAGAGATCTTCTCCTGAAGATTGATTTAGATAATGGCAAATGCAGCATGCAGAATTATTCATTTGAAAAGTCTCAGTTTGCTTGCTGGCTGTTTCATGATTAGCAGTAATTGCTGCCTGATTATCACTTTTCTGGAAGCACTTTGTGTTCACGCCATTTGACCCTCAGCCTTGATCAAATGTTTTCACAGAACTGAGTCATTTCTCTTATCAAAGAGAAATATACTTTAGCTGCTGAAAGCACTGGCTCTTAACATCTTTGATTTGATAAATAAAACAGATGGACCTATTTGCAGGTTAGCAGTTACAATTCAAAATTTTGATTGATTTTAGTGGTATATAATTGGGTTATTATCTTATAGTATTTGATACGGCTGAGCCATCCATCGTTGCCTAGGTAGTGAGATCACTTTAGCATTAAGGGGCTTTAGAGGTAGCAACATTATTTTTCAGTTGTCGGATCTGCACAAATGACATATTGGAGTGTCCACTCTAAATGTTTCGGTTGAATTCTGTGATAGCATAGAATGATGGCAAGATTGCCACTTTTCCCTAGATTATCAATTTTATCAGTAGTTCTAAAAAGCAACAGAATACTAAACTGAAATACACATTTCACTGGAGACTATAGTTTGTAACACTCAGTTGATTTCATAAGAAAGGTTTTTTTAAACTTGTGTTGTGAAAATATTTTGAAACGTTGCTTTATATTCTTATTTTGTTTATTGAACTCAAAATACTTTCATCAGTGAACCAGAATGCCACAATGAATATATAGCACTATCTCCAGGTATAAACACAAAGGGTAAAATTTCCGTCACTGTGATTGTCACATTCATGGCTGTACACATGCACAAAGACATGTTTGTATTGTTGTCATGTGAATGCGAATGTTCTGCCCAGTTTTGTCCTGCAAGCAGGGATACTGTGGAAATGGCATTTATTTTGTACAAAAATAGGGCACTTTCCGCACCTTTGTCACCCACAGATTATGTTATCTCACAGTTGAGGGCACCCTGCACACAGAGATGTGGCCTGTCCTAAACAAAGATATTATCCATACGTGATAGTAGGAACTGCAGATGCTGGAGAATCCGAGACAACAAGGTGCAGGGCTGGACGAACACAGCAGGCCAAGCAGCATCACAGGAGCAGAGAGGCTGACGTTTCGGGCCTAGACCCTTCATCAGAAAAGGGGGAGGGGAAGGGGGTTCCGAAATAAATAGGGAGAGAGTGGGAGGCGGATAGAAGAGGGATAGAGGAGAGGATAGGTGGAGAGGAAACAAACAGGTCGAAGAGGCGGGGATGGAGCCAGTAAAGGTGAGTGTAGGTAGGGAGTTAGGAAGGGGATAGGTCAGTCCAGGGAGGACGGACAGGTCAAGGGGGCGGGATGAGGTTGGTCGGTATATTATCCATACGTGATGGGTTTTGTTCTTAATAGAAATATTCTAATGTAAATTTAGAATTCTGTTGCTGTTAGTTTGACAGTTTATCAATGGAGAGAAATCTAAGAATTGTTGAAAAAAACAAGCACAACAATAGCATTAGGAGATGTGATGTTCTGTGTTAGAACTCTGCATCTCCTATTCTGCTGTTCTCAATCCCATCATTTTCTGTTTGGAGTACATCAAAGCACACTTACTTAGAAGCATATTGTTCTGAAGACATTTCTTTTTTGTGATGAGTCATATTAGAAGATTATGGATTGTGGCGCATTTGCACACCTGATCCTATGTTTTTAAATGGGTCATTGAAAGGACGGTGGGATGCCTTTTTTATTCAAAACCACTTTCTACAGAGGCCTTACTTATTGAAAATCTCATGACTGGCTTACTCCTCTGCCAAGAGTTTCAGTTTGTTTGCATATTGATTGGAATTCAGTTTGATGTATAGCTTGCTGAGAGAGGGAAGCTACCGAATCAGCCTCTCCTACCTGTTTTGAAAAGCTTCTGAGATAGTGGCTGACTATAATTCTGCTGATGTGGGAGTTAATGCACTGTTTTAGCTGTTCTCTTGCAAAGACTGGAAAATAATTGTTTTTGATATCTTCTGAGTAAATTATGTTTGAAAACCCTACGGACAACAACCGTCTTGAACACTTCATATCTAATTGTTTGCTTTCCTTCAAGGGCAAACAAACATTGGCCAAAATGTTTCATTTTCTTTACTAATTTCGACAGAAAAATCTTAATGATGTGATTATGTGTTTGTATTGGGGCATTTGGAAGGTTAGGAATTTCTATTTTCATATTTCAATTTGTGTTACTTACATTTATACATTTGCCAAATAAGTCTATTTTCCACCCCCCCACTCCGTCACTCTTTTATGTTAAGCCTAATATTTCAGATAAAGTAAATAATTGGCCCCATCAGTAAATCATTGATGGTTAAAACACAGAAGGATGGTATTCAGTTCATTATGTCTATGCTGTTCAGCAAAGATCTGATTTTACTAGTCCTGTTTTCCAGCTCTTGGCCTATTGTTCTGGAAGCTATGGCAATGCAAGTGAGTCTCTTCCAAAAATGTGCAGATTAGGTGGATTGGCCAAGATAAATGCAGGCTTATGGAGATAGGGTGGGATGTTCTTTGGAGTGTGGGTGCAAACTCGATGGACTGAATAGCTTCTTTCTGCAATGTAGGGATTCTATAATTCTATCTAAATACTGTCTAAATGTTACAAGAGTTTCTGTTGCTACCAGTCTTTCAGGTCCTAGAGACAAACAACATAGACCC
The DNA here is from genome assembly GCF_021869965.1 of Rhincodon typus. Classification (NCBI taxonomy): domain Eukaryota; kingdom Metazoa; phylum Chordata; class Chondrichthyes; order Orectolobiformes; family Rhincodontidae; genus Rhincodon; species Rhincodon typus. Next base: position 65,936,752 of record NC_063332.1, on the reverse strand, counting down.
TTCGGTCCAACTCATCCATGTCAACCAAATTTACAAAACTGAACCAAGCTCCCACCACCCTCTGGGTAAAATAAATCCTTCTTAACTCTCCGGTCAGCTTCCTACTGCGAAAACTAAATCTATGCCTAATGGTTATTGACCCTTCTACCAATGGAATTTATTCTTTCCTATTCACCCTATCTATCCCATCATAATCTTCTACGCCTCTAGTTGGTGCCCTCTCAACCTTTGCTGTTTCAAGAAAAACAGCCCCAGCCTATCCAATCTTTCCTCATAGCGCACACCCTCTAGCGCAAGGCAACATTCTGGTGAATCTCCTCTGCACCCTCTTGAGTGCAATTACATCCTTCCTATAATGCAGTGGCTAGAACCATGTACAGTACTCCAGCTGTGGTTTAACCAATAGGGTATGTACAAGGTATTGGAGTAAAACATTTCTATTAATGTTGCGGCCTGGTTGACTAATGGGTCTAGAGGGAGACAGTACGCTCTTCCACCCTTGGTCTTAACAATATTAATTGAATAACCCTCAACTTTTGACACAACCAGTGATGGTTGTAAGTATGACATTACATCCCAATCAAGCCATTCACTTCAGGAAACATGGGCAAGGGCATCTATATATATGGAGCTGAGGTGGAGATGGTCAAGAGTGTCAAGTTCCTAGGAGTGATGATCACCAACAATCTGGCCAGGTTACCCACGTTGATGCAATAGTAAAGAAGGCACAACAACACATCTTTTTCCTCAGGAGGCTAAGGAAATTCTGCATGTCCATAAGGATCCTAACCAACTTTTATAAATGCACCATAGAAAACATTCTATCTGAATGCATCATGGCTTGGTATGGGAACAGCACTGCCCAGGACTATAAGAAACTACAAAGTTGTGTGCACAGCCCAGACTTTCACAGAAGCGAACCTCCCATCCAGGGACTCCATTTACACTTCTCGTTGCCGCGGAAAGGTAGCCAACATCATCAAAGACTCCTCACTCTGGTAATAAGCTCATTCAACCTCTTCCATCTGGCAGAAGTTAAAAACGCTTAAATACACGTACCGACAGTTTCAAGAATAGCTTCTTGCCCGCTGTTATTAGGCTTCTGACTGGACCTTTCAAATTTCAAATCTAATGCTGATCTTGCTTTGTACCTTCTTTGTAGCTGTAATTTTGTATTCCTCGCTCTGTTCAATCACTCTATAATCTTTGTATGTTATAATCTGCCTGTATTGCATGCAAAACAAAACTTTTCAAAATACTCAGGTACATGGAACAATAATAATTCAAATAATCAAATCATCCCTCAAATTAAATGTTCTAATTTCTGCAAGATGATTTGTAGAAAGAAAAATAGATTATTCTTGACTAGTTCTGTGTGATGGTCTGCAAGTATGGTGCCACAGATGGAGTTTCTGGCAGTACTAAGTCAGGGTATGGTACATCCAGCTAGAACATTTCAGAGGTATACCTCAAATCTCTTAGACACTTGCAACATCTAAAAACTTCAGTCTCTCTCATGGCTAAGATAGTTAAATCAGTACAGATCAGGAAGTTTTAAACCTGGCTAATATTTTTGTAATTTCTTAATTCATTTCTTGTATGTAAAGGATTTGGAAAAATGAGCACCTTTAAAATGTTGGGATCATCAATGCACAGTGCATTTGCATAATTTTTAAACAGCTCTGATATGACAGATAGTTTAAAAACTAATGAGCTAAGCTTTGATGTTATTTCCCTATAGACAGTAAATGGTAAGTGATGAAGAACCTGCCTCAGCAATCAATATACACCTGATATCTATTGTGTTGGAAAATGTTAGATGTAAATAAGCAGTGATTATAAAGCAGAAACAGAGACATAGGCTGGTTCAAAGGCTACAAGGTCTACTTTGAAAACGACAAAGATAAACTTCGACCAGCTTCAGATGGGAACATAGAAGTGCATAGAGAAGTTAGTCAGAAAAGGGGTGCAGAAACAGAGCTAACAGGAGGTAAATCGCAAAAATAGTTGAAGATGGCAGTGTAGATTGAGAAAATAATTAATAAGCTTCAAAAATTGAGACATAACGTTGAAAAAAAAAGTGGGACTTTGGTGATGGCACAAATCTCAGCAGATATTGAATAGCTGAAAGCAACAACCCTATAAACACATTGGTAAGGCAGTCAGGGGGACTAATTAGGGTGATTGAAAT
>NC_063332.1:65922884-65934161 GCF_021869965.1 Rhincodon typus | reverse complement strand
ATTTCAATCACCCTAATTAGTCCCCCTGACTGCCTTACCAATGTGTTATAGGGTTGTGTTCATCAATGTGTTCATCCAGCTCTACACCTTGTTATCTCAGATTCTCCAGCATCTGCAGTTCCTACTCTAAGTTATTATAGTGTCAAGTTTTCCACCACCTACCCCTACGGACATGAAATGAGATCTGAGAATGAGTTAGCAATTCTCCCAGTCTAGATACCATAATTATAAGATTGGTATAAGGTCAGACAAGAAGCCTTAACAAATAAGAGTAGCATTTCTTGCTGCCACTGATGAGGAAGGAGTGCTACAAGCTGTATTGCACTTTAGCCTCACTAAGAAATGAAATTGAAAGACAAAAAGACTAAGGTCATTACCCCTGAAGAGAACCGAGAAATGATGCTGAAGCACATCTATACACATCAAGGAATCAAGCCTATTCTGAAGTAACACAAGAAGGGCTTCACTAGAAGATTAGCCATTTTACAGCTGCAATCCGTTTGAAAAGAGAGAGAGAGAGAAGGTACAGAAACCACTGTGGGGCAGTGATGAGTCACAGGAGCTGGGCTGAATGTGAGGGGCGAAACTGAGAAATGAAAGCTCCAAAGCCAAACACTGCAACCAATGGAAATGACCAGTGAAGAGAAAGTCATCAGATCTCACTGGACATGTGAATGGTGGAAGAAGGCGGAGGTTAAGGAGGTAGGGGTTGGCGTCTGGGCACTAGAGACTGAGGGCAGCAGGAACACCAAGGGGTGCAGCTTGAGACTGGGCATGAATGACCATGTTGCCATGGGGCACCAGACAGCGAGCTGAAGACAGAATGTGCTGTGTTCCAGAGTCTTCAGAATTCAAACAAAAACTACCTGCAGTTTTCGGAGTGCTACAGCAAGAGAAGACAGCACTCTCTAGTGAAGAATCATTGAACTGTTGGGCAATTCTTTAAGAGATTTCTTTCCTTAATTAAGGGGACAAAAACTGTTCACATTATTATCCTATGGACTGATTTGTGCCTTGTATAATTTTGACAAGACTTCCAATTTTATACATTCTATTCCCTTTGAAATAAACACCAACCTTTCAAATGCCTTCCCTATTAGTTATTGAATCTGAACTTTAGGTTCAACAGGCAATAGGGAAGGCAATTGAAGCATAGGAGACTGAGGGGGGATCTTGTAGAAGTGTATAAGATCATGAGAGGCATGGATAAGGTGAATGCACTCAGTCTTTTTCCCAGGATTGGGGAATCGAGGACCATAGGGCATCAGCTTAAGGATAAGGGGAAACAATACATGGGAACCTGAGGGGCAACTTTTTTTTTTAAAAACACAGAGGGTGGTACGCACATGGAATGAGCTGCTAGCGGAAGTGGTTGAAGTGGGTACATTAACAACATTTAAAAGGCATTTAGACGAATACATGGATAGAAAAGGTTTAGAAGTATGTAAGCATTTTGTTCGGCATGGACCAGTTTGGGTTGAAGGGTCTGTCTCCGTACTGTAGGACTCTACGACTCTATTCATGTTTTGTGACTTATGCACAAAGATCTCCAAAACCTTTTGTGCTGTAGTTTCTTCAGTCTTTCTTCATTTAAATAATTTTCAGCCCCTCTATTCCTCCTGCCAAGGAGCATAACCTCACATTTTCACACATTATATTTCATCTGACAAGTTTTTACTCACTTGTTTAACCTGTCTGTGTTCCTATGCAGACTCTGTCATCCTCACCACTTGCCTTCCCATCTATTTTTATGTCATCTGCAAACTTAAAGATTAGACAATATATTCTCTGCCATCATGCCAGTTAATTTTTAAAAATTATTTCTAAGACACGTGCATCTCTGGCTGGCCAACATTTATTGTCTGTAAATAGTTGCCCTTGAGAAGGTGGTAGTGAGCTGTCTTTTTAAACCACCACAGTTCACATGCTGTAGGCTGCCCTAAATACTGTCAGGAAGGAAATTCCAGGATGTTGAAGGAATGGCAATATATTTCCAAGTCAGAATGGTGAGCAGCTTGGAGGGGAAGTCACAGATGGTTGTGTTCCCATGTGTCTGCGGCCCTTGTCCTTCTAGATGGAAGTGGTCACAGGTTTGGAAGGTGCTGTCTGAGGATCTTTTGTGAATTTCTGCAGTGCACCTTGTAGATAGTACACACTGCTGCTACTGTGTGTCAGTGGTAGATGAACGGATGCTTATGGATGTGGTGCCAATCAGGCAGGCTGCTTTGTCCTGGATATTGTCAAGCTTCGAGTGCTGTTGGAGCTGCACTCATGCAGGCAAATGGGGAGTATCCAATCACACTCCTGACTTGTGCCTTGTAGATTGTGGACAGGCTTTTGGGAGTCAGGAGTGGAGTTACTTGCCGCAGTATTCTTAGCTTTTGACCCGTTCTTGTACTTACTGTGTTTATGTGGCAAGTCCAGTTGAGCTTCTGGTCAATTGTAACCTCAAGGATGTTGATAATAGGGTATTCATTGATGATAACACCATTGAATGTCAAGGGGTGGAGGTTAGATTGTGTCTTATTGGAGATGGTCATTGCCTGGCATTTGTGTGGCATGAATGTTACTTGCCACTTGTTAGCCCAGGCCTGTATTTCGTCCAGATTTTGTTGCATTTGACCATGGACTGTATCTGAGGAATTGTGAATTATGCTGAACATTGTGTAACCATTGGCGAACATCCCTACTTCTGACCTTGTGATGGAGGGAAGGTCATTAATCCTAGCACGCTACCCTGTGGAACTCCTGCAGAGAAGTCCTGGAACTGAGATAACTGACCTCCAGCAACTACAATCATCTTCCAATGTGTGGGAATGAGTGTAACCAACAAGGAGTTTCACCCCAATACCCATTGATTTCAGTTTATGTAGGGTTCCTTCATGCCACTCTCAGCCAAATTTAGCCTTGATGTCAAAGGCTGTCATTCTCACCTTATCCATTCTATGTTTTCGTTTATTTTTCTGTGTTTTAAGATGGCACCAGAGAGTGGTATGTTACAATACTTTTCATTGTATTTTATAATAAAATACATGTGTCAATAAATAAAATGTCAACTACCTTTTGTACGTTTGAGCCAAGGCTGTAGTGAGATCAGGAGCTGAGTAGCCCTGGCGGAACACAATCTGGGCATTACTGAGCAGGTGCTGCTTGATAACACTGTTGGTGACACCTTCCATCACTTCACTGATGATCGAGAGTAGATGGATGTGTCAGTAATTGGCCGGGTTGGACTTGACCTGCTCTTTATGTTAGGACATACCTAGGCAATTTTGGCTAGGGGACTGGTAATTCTGGATAACTTTCAGTACTATTGCCCGAATGTTATCAGGACCCATAGTTTTTGCGCTAACCAGTGCCTCCACCCATTTCTTGCTAATATTTGGAGTGAATTGAAATGACTGAAGTCAAGTATCTCTGATGCTGGGGACCTCTGGAGGAGGCTGAGATGAATTATCCATTTGGCACTTTCAGCTGAAGATTGCTGTGAAAGCTTCAGCCTTATCTTTTGTACTTATTGTGTTGGACTTTTCCCTCATTGAGGATAGGTATATGTGTGGAGCCTTCTCCTCCAGGGAGTTCTTAATTGTCCACCACCTACTGGATGTGGTAGGACTACAGAGCTTAGATCTGGTATGTTATTTGTGATATCACTAAACTCTGTCAATCACTTGCTTATACTGTTTCACACACAGGTAGTCATGTTTGGTAGCTTCACCAGGTTGACACCTCATTTTTAGGTATGCCTGGTGTTGCTTCTGGCATGCCTTCCTGCAATCTCCATTGAACTAGGGCTGATCCCTTGTTTGATGGTAATGGTTGAGTGGGAGATATGTTGGGCGATGAGGTTACAGATTTGTGCTGGAGTACAATTCTGTTGCTGTCGATGATTCACAGTGCCTCATGGATACCCATCTTGAGGAACTAGATCTGTTCAAAGTCTGCCCCATTTAGCATGGTGATAGTGCCACACAATACAATGGAAGTACAGTACTATCAAGAACAGATATATCTGCAGCTAGCGGATTGGTAAGCACAGTAACCTAACAAGTAATATAACAAAGGTTGGTAAGAACTACTTTAAATATAACAGATAGAGAGAGGCAATATATAGAATACATATTGTACATAATTGTGGCCCTCAGCACTCACCTCTGACAGTCCATTGTTACAGTTTGCCATCATGAATATACTCCCTCATCCCATCTCTCCATCTTCTAATGAGCTGGCCAATTATCTATTCATGCTAATAAACTAGCCTCAATCCAACAATCCTTTTCTTATCAGATAGCCTTACGTGCAATATATTTTCAAATGCCTTTTGAAAATCCAAGTATATTAAATCTACCAGTTCCCCTTTATCTATCCTGAATGTTACCGCCTCTAAAGGATTCTAATAAATTTGTCAGACAAGATTTCCCGTTTATAAAGCCATGTTGACACCATCCAATTATATTATGGATTTCTTAATGCTCTGCCATTATATCCTTTAAAATAGAGGGTAGCGTTTCCCCAATGACAGACGTTAAGCTAAATGACCTACAATTACCCGTTTTGTGCATCCCTCGATTTTTGAATATCAAAACTCTTATATTGGTAGCATTTCAATGCTCTAGGATTTTTTCAGATCCTAGAGATTCTTGGAAGATTGCTACCAGTGCATCAATTATCTCTGTAGCTACTTCCTTTAGCATCCTAGAATGCATTTCTTCAGATCCAGGGAACTTGACATCCTTTAGCATCGTTATTTTCTCTAGGAGATAATTATTATACGTAATTCTTCAACATCCCTGCCAGTCCAACAGCCCACTTGATTATTTAATATTTTTGAAATTGTATTAGTTTTTTCTACTGGGAAAACGAAAGCAAAGTATTTGTTTAACTCCACTGCCATTTCCTGCTTCCCCATTATTGTTTCCCAGCTTTATTGTCTAAGGAGACGATACTTATATTGGCCTCTTTCTTTCTTTTTATATATTTAAAGAAGCTCTTACCAACCTTTTTATATTACTTGTTGGGTTACCACAAAAGTTTTTGGTTTTTTTGTTATCTATGTTGGTTTTTAAAATTTTTCCATCCTTTTGGCTTACCAACTTCTACCACATAGTATCAAAGTGAATGAAAAGTATGCAATCTTTAACTTCCATGATTAAACATGGTCAGTTTAAATTCATCTTAGGATGCTTCATCCTCAATGTGATATATCTTTGTGTGAACCATGAACAATTTTCTTAAATTTCTGTCATTGTTCATCAATTATTTTTTCTGCTAAACACCTTTGCCATCCACTCAAGCCAACTCTGCCCTTATTCCTCTATAACCACCCTTATATAAGTTTAACACAGTTGTTCCTGGCCCAAGTTTCTTGATCTCAAACTAAGTGCTGAATTCTAATATGTTTTGGTCACTGTTTCCTAAAAGATCCTTTAGTCTGAGATCATTTATTAAACCTTCCTTATTACACATCACCAGATCCAAAATTGCCTGTTCCCGCTTAGATCTGCAACATGATGTTCCAGGAAACTGTTCCAAATACATCCTACGAATTCTTCCTCATGGCTACCCCAGATGTTCTGATGAAGCTCACTATTTATTTTATCTTCCAAGGTATCTGAATTTGGCCATCCTTATCCTTCATTCTCACAGGAACATACTGGTCCTGGAGCCTAATCAACTTACTTTTTAAAAGATTCCCATATTCTAGATATGAATTTATCCTCAAACAGTCACTCCCCTAATCTACATTTCCCAGTTCCTGCCTAATATTGTGGTAGTTAACCTTCTCCCAATTTAGTACTTTCACCTGAAGACGACTCTTATCATTATCTATAAGTAATTTAAAACTTACGGAATTATGGTTAATCTTCCCAAAATGCTCCTCCACTGAAACTTTGATCACCTGGCCAGGCTCATTCCCCAAAACCACATCTAATATGGCCCCTTCCCTCATTGGACGATTTACATATTTCTCCAAGAAACCCTCCTGATGCATCTAACAGACTCATCCTCATCCAAGCCCCTGACACTAAAGGAGTCCCAGAAAATATAGTGGAGGTTAAAATCACCCACTACAACAACACTGTTGTTTTCACATTTTTCCATAATCTGTCCACATATCTATTCATCTCTGTTCTGCTAGTTGTTGAGAGGCTGGTAGTATAATCCCAAAGTGACTGCACCCTTCTATATGGCCTTGATGGATGAGTTTACCAAAGTACCCTCCGTCAGTCCAGCTGTGATATTCTCCGTCATCAGTAATGCAACTCCCTCACCTCTTTTACATCACTGTCTCACCTGAAACATTTAAATCCCAAAAAGTTAAGCTGCCAGTCCTGCCCCTCTCTCAATCAAGTTTCTGTAATAGCTAGAACATCATAGTTACATGTATGAGTCCAAGCTCTAAGTTCATCTGCCTTACCTATACTCCTCATTAAAACAAATACACCTTGGACTGCCACACCCGCTGTGTTCAGTAACCTCTCCATGTCAGGCCTCACCTTTCCTGGAAGGCATCCTAATGATCCATAAATCTGAAGTCTTCCCTCCTGCACCAATTCTTTAGGCACATATTTAACTATTATCTTTTCTTAGGCTCACTGGCACATGGCACAGAGTCATCCTGAAGTTACAACCCTCCAGGTCCTGCTTTTCAACTTACTACCTAAATCCCTGCACTCCTTTTGCAGGACGTCATCATTCTTCTTGTCTATGCCATTAGTACCAATGTGAACGATGACCTCTGCCTCCTTGTCCTCTTTTCAGAATGTCCCACTCTGAAACATCCTTGACCCTGGCACCAGGGAGGTAGCACACCATCCTGGAGTGTGTCTTTTGCAGCCACAGAAAAGCCTATCTGTGCCCCTGACTGTAGAGTCCTCTATTAGTACTGCTTTACTGCAACTTTGACCCACCCCCCCACCCCTCCACCTTTGTACAACAGATCGAGTCTTGGTGTCATTGCTCTGGCTGTTGCCATCACCATTCCTGGAGAGGCAATTCGCCCCTAACAGTATACTTCCTAGAGAGGGAAGTCAAAGGAGACTTCTGCGCTGTCTGTCTGCCCCTTCTAGTGGTCACCCATCTATCTGTCTGAACCTCAGGTGTGACCATGTGCCTAAAACTCTTGTCTATGATGCTTTCCACCTCCTGCATGCCCTTAGGTGTGTCCACCTGCAGCTCCCACCAATCCATGCAGTCTGACAGGAATTACAATTGGACACACTGCCTGTAGATGTAGTCTTCAGGGTTGGTCGAACATTCTGATTGCCCACATTCCACAGAAGAGGCATACTACCCTGACTGATATTTTAATTCTCTAGCAACTCTAATTAAAAATAAATTTCTATTAAATTAATTTACAGCCAACTAGATGGTTCCTAGTGTTAGATTCTCACTAAAAAATATAAAATACACTATTCTGTAAACAGCAGTCTAGGTACTGCTCTAAATCCCAGTACTCTAACACTCTACCACTAGCCTAAGTCACACTACTCTCTGAATCAGCTGGCCACTACTTACCAATCAGGAGTTTGTCAAATATGTCACTTCTGAACTAGAGATGTCACGACATTCCCTGTGTAATGAATCAAGGTAAGGCTCTACTTGGAACTAGGCCCAAAATGCCCCACGCTTGAGTTTTTAAACTTGCTCCAGTTGACACTCCTCCTTCTGCTCTCTCTCGTTCCAAATCCTGGCTGCTGATCAAAATAAAGCTAATACTCAAAACTAGCAGTCATGGTGACTACACCAACTTCTCCCAGAATCCTCTTCAGTTGCTCCTCATTGGCACTGCCTGATGGATACACTTCCTCCTGTTGAGCACCGGTTCCTCCTAAATCTGGGTGCCTCCTTTCTCTAGAGGGCAGCACAGTGGTTAGTACTGCTGCCTCAGTTCCAGGGACCCGAGTTTGATTCCACCCTCGAGTGACTGTGTGGAGTTTGCACATTCTCCCCGTGTCTGCATGGGTTTCCTCCAAGTGCTCTGGTTTCCTCCCTCAGTCCAAAGATGTGCAAGCTAGGTGGGTTGGCCATGCTAAATTGCCCGTAGTGCTCAGGGGATTGGTCTGGGTGGGATGCTCTGAGGGTCGGTGTGCACTTGTTGGGCCAAAGGGCCTGTTTCCACACTGTTGGGATTCTATGAAATCACCTTCTTGGTTGTAGTGACTGTGCCAACATCTTCCAGAATCCTGCTTGGTTGATTCTCACTGGCACCCTTTATATAGAATTGCCACGCTACCAGCATCTTCACTATGACAAAACTTTCACCAAGAACAATAAAGTAAAGATGGATATTAAGACACACAATAGTTGAGAAAACAGAGACAACAAGGTGCAGGGCTGGATGAACACAGCAGGCCAAGCAGCATCATAGGAGCAGAAAGGCTGACGTTTCGGGCCTAGACCCTTCATCTGGATAAGACAACTTAGACTTCCTGCCAGAAATTAGTGTTATGAGTTGGGACCCTGATGTCAGGGTCAAATGCGAGTCCATTAATCATAATGTTGCCTTTTATTAAAGATTATTAGTTCAGCATGGAAACTGACAGAGCACATTAAACATCAAAAGCAACACAGCTTACTGCATTGTCTAGTTGACCACTTAACTGAATCATTTGAGCAAGTACCAACTAAATAAATGGATTTCTGAGCGTGCAAAAGTGGCTAAAGAAAAGAATAATGTGGTTTGATCAGCTATCATTAGCTGCCCACTAATGATTTATCTTTTTAGTTGAACTCTGCCATTCATTTTGAAATCAGTTCATGAATATTCAATTTCCTCCTTTCCATGGTCTTAACCCTTAGCTTTAAAACTGTTACGTTCATAGAATCTTAATATTGCACCTTCCATTCATGTACTTATGAATTGATCATTCATTTTAGTTTTACTTCATATTTTTCCACTGCACTTTAAGAGCTATTCTGTCAATGAATGGCAAAATACTGTGATTGCTGGAAATCAGTAACAAACAAGGAGAATGCTGAAGAAACTCAGCATGTCTAGCAGCATCCATGGAGAGAGAAACAGAGTTAACCTTTCAAGTCTCCTATAACTCTTCTTCAGAACCCATTAAGTTCAGACCTGCTAAGTTCCTCCAACATTCTCTATGCTAGAAATTTGTCTGTGCGAACTTTAATCGTGGGCCAAAGGGCCTGTACTGTGCTGTACTGTTCTATGTTATAATCATGAATTGAGACCTCTCCATGCACACTCGGCAGGGTTATGGAAAGAATGAAAGCTTTCAGGCCAGCCTGGATCACGTTAGTATCGATGTGTTTGAAGGCAGTGACAGAGGCAAGGATGAGTATTTCAGCAGTAGGTAGGCTAAGGTAGGGGGTGCTATAAATGTGGAGGTTGGTAGCTTTAATGATGCAGAGGATAACTCAGGATTCACATAGCAGATTAAAATGCGATTGATTTAGGACTGAATTTCAAATAGAGTGGTAGAGCAAGGCAATGGCTGCCTTTGGGGGAGCTAGTGGTGCCGTGGGAATGTCACTGGACTTGTAATCCACAACTGCAGGTTAGTGTTCAGGGGACATGGGTTTGAATCTCACCATAGCAGATGGTGAAATTTGAATTCAATTTAAAAAAAGACTGGAATTAAAAGCTAGCCCAATTGTGATCATACAACCACAGTCAATTGTTGTAAAAACCATTTACGACAGGGCAACATGTTACTAATCTAGCCATTGATGCCCACATTTCATAAACAAAAGAAATATGTATAGTCTTCGAGTAACAACTCTTATTATAGAGTTGTGTTGCTTATACTGTTCTGATGATCTCAAGAATCAGAGCCATAGTTTAGATTTTTTGCATGAGTGATGTCTCACCAGTGAAGTTTATTTTGCAATTTTCTATTTCTCACTGTGTCAATTCCAAATACCTTTTAGGTGTCTCTGACATGATCCATGATTGTTATTTTCATCTTAACCAATTGCATGCTAAATTGCAAGCTGTACCCTGATCATTACAGAAATGGCCCAATTATCATTTCAATAGAAGTCAATGGAGATGAACACAGCAGTCTTATAACATTCAGAATATTTGTTTGTTAATTTATCAACCTAACAGTGAAGATAGAGTCACTCCAACTGTGTAGCATTTTCCTTTGGTGGACTGCCAGGTTTAGATATCATGTTCATAAAATAGCAATATAACCTCATTCATAGTTTAATTAATTTATGAAGCAAATCTTATTTATGTGAGATCTTACATTTAAAATTAATGGACATATTTCTGGATGGCTATTGGAGCAATGTTCAAGTGATTCATCTATTTTACAGGTAGCTTAGGACAGATACCCATTATGTTGTAAATACTGTTATGCAATGGAAGCCTAGAGCTGGCTTTGTGGTAATATCTGGTGTCATCTACTCAATGACATCATTTTGCATGTTTAATGAAAACAATAGATTTGAATTTTAATATAATGCTGGGCACAATCTCAGAACATCACAAATGTACAGCCAATGAGGTGCTTTTGAAATTGTAAGGTAGGAAATGTGACAACAAATTTGTGCACAGAAGAGTCCCGCAAACAGCAATGAGTTAAATAACCAGATAATCTGCTTTAATTAGCATTAACTGGGGGATAAATATTTGACCAACACCAGAGATCATTCTCCTGCTTTTCTTCTTATAATGCAATAGGACTTCTTACATCCACCTAAAAATTTAGATGGAGGATTGTTCAATGTCACACCTGAAGAATGCCATGTTCCTTTAGTTCTCCACTAGACTGTCTGGATTAAAGTAGTGGAGAAACACTCAGATTTCCAACCCATACCTACAGACTGATGCAAGGGCTCTCTCTCCTTTATCAGAGAAGAAACTATATCCTGGAATTTGGATATTGATAATTGTACATACAATTTTCATCTTGCTGTTTACAATGGAACAATAAAATATGCCCAAAAGTTAACAAGTTAAACAAGAGTTCTTAACCTGTTCTCTCACTCCTTCCAAAAAAGAAAATCAATTAATTCATATGCAAGTTCACTGGAAAAAGAGTCAAACAGAATATATCAGAACAAATATTCAGCCTAGGCTCTTTTCCCCATCAAGACTCACCTCAGTTTCCCCAAGAGTAGCTCCAAATCCTCATATCAATAAGGTTTTGTGTACCACTGAATGAATAAACTCCCAGCTAAAGAAATTCAGTGTGCAATGGGAGCAGAATCATGGTTTATGTTCATTAGTCAAAATATTTTTGAAATAGCTCCACAGACCCTGTCACCCTGTCACCCTGTCACCCTGTCACCCTGTCACCCTGT
>NC_063332.1:65901157-65922874 GCF_021869965.1 Rhincodon typus | reverse complement strand
TCACCCTGTCACCCTGTCACCCTGTCACCCTGTCACCCTGTCACCCTACACACATTATACTTGGCACTGGTCCAACTCTCTGAGAGCAAGCAGAACCCCCGACACTCCTGTTTATACCTGTCAGACAAGGCTCCCTGATGGGATGAAATTAACAGCTCCAATCAGGGAATTCATATTCTATGAGGTCCACCTGGCTGACCTCATTACAATCACTAAACCCCTCCCCCTCTAAGTACAGGGACACAGGCCTCTTCTTTTTCTTGTATCCTCTCCAGGGGAGTTATCGCACCAGGACTGGTTCCTCCACATTAACATCAGATGCAGGCGCTGTTTACTGGACCGTAACCCGCCTCTTGCACCCAGAGCATCTTGGAAGAAATTTATCCTCTTCTTCAGGTGGTAAAGGTGTTGAAACACCAACACCAACCATTTCCATCCCAAACTCCGAGGTTTCTTTGATGCTAGATGAAGGGGGCGAACCCATGGGTTTTCATAGCCTATCCAGGTGTTCCGTGGGGCCGGGTATGTTTTACCTCTGCCCCGTTTGCCAGTTTGCAGTTTTCATGTGGTCCACGTGCCAGTTCAGGACAGCCTCATCTTCCTGAACATTGTGTGTCATGGGACCTGACCTCATATCGACAATGCCTTTTACCCACGCAGGGCTATTCCCATGGTTTCGGCACCAAACTTTGTCCCTGAAGTAAACTGTCTCTCTCGTTTATAGGAGTATTGTGTCCAACATTGGCATTCCTGATGCCGTTCCACCCTCCCCCTCCCCTCCAGGTCCGGGAAGATCAGATGTAACCTGGTGTGGAGCCTTTTCCACATTAACAACTCTGCAAAATGTATCCCTGTAGGTGCATGAGGGGCAGTCCTATAATTAACTGGGACAGTTTGGCGTCGAGTGAAGCTGAAGGCTGTTTCTTTAAGCCTGCCTTCAATGTTTGGACTACTCTTTCTGCCAGACCATTGGACGATGAATAGTATGGAGCTGTCCAAACATACTGAATGCCATTCAACTTTAGGAAGTACTCAAATTCCCTGCAGGTAGATAATGGCAAATAATCTGTGACTAACATTTCTGGGAGTTGGTGTATTACAAAAGATGCTTACAGCTTTCCTATCATCGTCCTTGTGTTTAATGAATGAACTCTATGCATGTCCAACCACTTTGAGTGGGCATCCATAATGACTCCGAATATTGAGCGCATGAAAAGACCAGCACGGTCGACATGCAAACAAGTGCAGGGCTTACCAGGCCATTCCCACGAATGTGGGGGAACTGCTGGATGTAATTTTTGTCCTTGTTGGCACTTTGAGCACTGCCTCAGCAACGCAGTTATGCCTGCATACAATCCTGGTCACTGGACATAACTTCTCACCAACATCTTCATTTTGGAATTCCTGAATGACCCTGATGGGGTTCAGCCAGTACCTGATAGTGATCTTTGCTCGGGACAATCGTTCTAGCTCCCCGTAATAAAATGCCATTCTCTATGGTGATCTGGTCCAGAAAGGTTTCAATTCTGGTTGTTATGGCCCTTTTGTTTCCTTCATCACCATCAGCTGTTTTAGTTTTGCCAGGACGGGATCTTTTTGCGTTGACAGTCTCTAATATTGTCAATGGTGACCAGAAGGGTGTCCAGAAAGTTTAAAACCGAGATGGACTGTTCCAGTTGTGGCACTACCGGTGGTGTATCTGCCAGCGGTAGGCAGCTCAAGGCATCCGCATTTGTTACTTGGCTTCCAGCTTGGTGTTAAAACTTGTAATTGTACACACTTAGAAAGAGATCCCGCCACTGAATTTGACCTGAAGCTGTGGGTGGCACATCCTTGTCCTCTTTGAGTAGACCTAGCAGGGGTTTGTGGTCTGTTACTATTACAAATTTATGTCCATAAAGGTATTGGTGGAACTTTCTAACTCCAAAGATCACCACCAAACCTTCCTTCTCTTTCTGGGTGTATTTGTATTCTGCATCAGCCAAAGTCTGGGAAGTATGCGCTATTAGGCATTCCTCCCCATTGGGCCATCTGTGAGCCAACACTATCCCGATACCACACGGGGAGGCATCGTATGTCAGCACCAGGTCTCACCTAGGGTCATAATGTGCCAACATCTTAAATGATGATAGCTGCTACTTCACTTCCCTAAAGGCAACATCTTGGCTATGAGATCAATTCCAAGGCTGACCCTTTTTCAATAGCAGATATAAGGGTGCCAGGTTGTGTATGAACTTTCCTCAACAATTCACCAATCCAAGGAAAGACCTAAGCTCCAGTATAGATATGGGAGTCTGGGCACCTTTGATCGCCCCCACTTTATCTTCCAATTGATGTAATCTGTCTTGTTGACTCTGTAGCCCAAGTAAGTCACTTAGGCTGCCTAGAACACTCATTTTTCCCTTTTAAGGCATATTCTGCCTTGGAGAAATGCCTGAGGACTGTGGCCAACTTCTCTAAGTGCTTTTAATTGCTATTCTCTGTTTTTAGCACATCATCTAGATAAATGGCGACCTGCGGTAGACTTCGTAAAATATTCTCCATGTCCATTGAATATTTGTACAGGCTGATGATACCCCAAATGACAGTGTCGTGTATTGGCACAAACCCTAATGGGTATTAGAGTCATTGAGTCATAGAGTAATACAGCATGGAAACAGGAACATTGACCCAAACTGGTCCATGCTGACCATGGTGCCCACTCAGCTAGTTCAAATTGCCCACATTTGGTCCATATCCCTCTAAACACTTCTCTTCCATGTATCTACCCAAATGCTTTTTTTTAAATGTTGCTATATTGTACCTGCCTCAACCACTTTCTCCGGCAGCCCATTCCATATTCGGACCACTCTCTGCGTGAAGAAGTTGCCCCTCAGGTCCTTCTTAAATCTATCCCCTCTCATGTTAAAACTATGCCTTCTAGTTTTCAATTCCCCATCCCTGGGGAAAAGACTATATGCATTCATCCTATCTATGCCCCTCATGATTTTATACACCTCAATAAGGTCACCGGAACTTTCTGAAGAAGGGTCCCGACCCGAAACGTCAGCTTTCCTGCTCCTCTGATGCTGCCTGACCTGCTGTGTTATCAATAAGGTCACCTCTCATTTTCCTATGTTTCAAGGAATAAAGTCCTATCCTGTCCAATTTCTCCCTATAACTCAAGCCTACTAGACCTGGCAAAATCCTTGTAAATATTCTTTGCACACTTTCCAGTTTCTCATTAAGGGTTAAATGAAAATCACATGCCTCTGCCAGTTGTCTTAACATTGTCAAAAACCCTGATACAGATTCCCCTGGTTCTCGAACTGCCAGTAAAACCGATAGCGTCTCAGAATTAGTGGAGGTTTGGGGCCATAATATTCCTTAACTAAGTCCATCAATTCTCGAAAGATTTTACTGTCTAGTGCCTCAGGAAACTTTAGGTTCCTAATGCTGAAAAAGATGTGGATCCACAAACTGTCAGGTGAATTACTTGTTGCTTTTCATCTGCCCCAATGTCATTTGTGTGGAAAAACTAATTCATCTTTTCCACATACTGGGCCCAGTCTTTGATGGCAGGGTCAAACAGGTCAAACTTCTCAATTAACAGAATGTTGCCAGAAATGCTTACACCAACTCCAAGATGACTATTACGAGCAAATTTCTTCAGGATCATTTCTTTTTCTCTCGTTGCCACTGAAATAATTCCACACAGGCTGGCATCCCATCACAAAGTCATCCTTTACTTGCAAGTGAAGAGTCCTTGACACTGATCCGGCTCCCTCAGAGCCAGCTCAAAGGGTGAACATGGTGTCTGACACTCGTGTTTATATCTGTCAGCCAGGGATCTGTAATTGGACCAGATTAACAGCCTGAATCAGGGAACTCAGAGTCTATGAGGTCCACTTGGTTGACCTTGTTACAATCACTACAATTTTCACATCTTTCAATGTGCTCACTGGAGGCTATCCTCACCCATATCCTGCCTATCTGACTAACCCCACTCACCACACTGCCTACCTGTCTCTAGATCATCAATCCTATTCACATTCCTTCTCCACCCAGAATATCTCTTCTTTTGCAAACAGCTTCCTTGCTTTGCATGGATGATTGCATCAGCTGAAGCAAACAAATAAATAAATTAGAGCAGAAGTAAGCCATTTGGACCCTCAGCCCTTCTCTGCCATTCAAAAAGATCATGGATTATCTTATTACTCCACATACCCGAATAATCTTTCACCCTCCTGCTTATCATAAATCTATCTACCTCTGCCTTAAAAATATTGAAAGATTCTGCTTCAACTGCCTTCTTCGGCTCCAAAGACTCAGAAGAATATATTTCTCCTTTTCTCAATCTTAAGTGGGCAACATTTATTTTTAAACAATGATCTGGATTGTAGATTCTCCCACGAGAGGAAACATCCTTTCCTCCTTCAACCTTTCAAGCCCCCTCAGGATCTTAATTGTTTCAATCATCACTCCTTTTATTCTTCTAAACTCAGAAAAAAGTTTGCAAAGTCATTCTTAGTCCTAATTATAGTTACACAGATGTCTAACCTGTTTGCCAAGATTGAACAAAAATGCAGTCAATATTGCCTTCACAAGATTGCTGGTGAAATGTAAAATTCACAGACAGATTCCAAAACCAATGTTTGCAGACAGACTGGATTGCTTGGACATTATTCACTGGATTTAGAAGAATAGAAACCTGTAGTTCTTTCAGGACTAGAAGAGGTAAGCACAGGAAAGATGTTCCCAATGATTGAGCATTCCAAAACCAGGGGTCACAAGATAAGGAGAATTTTTTTCATCTGGAGAAGAGTGATCCTGTAGAATTCTTTGCCACAGAATGTGGTCGAGGCCAAAACATTGAATGTTTTCAAGAAGGATATAGATATAGATTTTAGGGCTAAAGAGATCAAAAGACACGGGACGAAAGCAGGAACAGGGTATGGAGTTGGATGATCAGCTAGGATCATATTGAAAGGCACAACTGAGCTAAAGGGCTGAATGGCCTATTCTTGTTCCTTTTTTCTATGTTTCGATCTAAAAATAGTCACCTGCTACAAAGCTCAAAAACCAATTAACTGAAATTAGATGTGTTCAATATCGTATCTCATCCAAACAACCCACCCTTATCTGCCTTCCGGAGGGACCGGTCTCTCCGTGACTCCCTTGTCCGCTCCACACTCCGCACTAGCCCCACCACCCCGGCACTTTTCCCTGCAACCGCAGGAGGTGCTACACATGCCCCTATACCTCCCCCCTCACCTCCATCCCAGGCCGTAAGAAAACCTTCCACATTAAACAGATGTTCACCTGCACATCTGCTAATGTGGTATATTGTATCCGCTGTTCCCGATGTGGCCTCCTCTACATCGGGGAAACCAAGCGGAGGTTTGGAGACCGCTTTGTGGAGCGCCTACGCTCGGTTCGTGACAAACGACAACAGTCGCGAACCACTTCAATTCCCCCTCCCACTCCTTGGACGACATGTCCATCCTGGGCCTCCTCCATTGCCACAACGATGCCACCCGAAGGTTGCAGGAACAGCACCTCATATTTTGCTTGGGAACACTGCAGCCCAATGGTCTCAATGTGGACTTCACAAGCTTCAAAATCTCCCCACCCCCGACCTCATCCCAAAACCAGCCCAGCTCGACCCCGACTCCTTGACCTGTCCATCTTTTCTCCCACCTATCTGCTCATTCCACCTAACCGACCAACCTCCACCCCCACCTCCTACCTACCAGCCTCATCCCCACTTCCTTGACCTCTCCGTCTTCCCTCCTACCTACCCGCCCCTCCCTCCTCACTGACCAACGCCCATCCCAACTCCCTACCTACACTCACCTTTACTGGCTTCATCCCCACCTCCTTGACCTGTCCGTCTTCTCTGCATCTATCTGCTCCTCTATCCACCTTCTATCATCACCTCCCCCTCTCTCTATTTATTTCAGAGCCCCCTTCCCCTCCCCCTTTTCTGAAGAAGGGTCCCAACCTGAAACGTCAGCTTTCCTGCTCCTCCGATGCTGCCTGGCCTGCCATGTTCATCCAGCTCTGCACCTTGTTATCTCAGACTCCAGCATCGACAGTTCTTACTATCTCTAACAATGACTATTGACTGCTTTACTTGGGATGACTGTAAAACCTTTCTCAATTAACCCTTAGGCAGGATAGATGTTGATTTAAAATTACACAAATAAATAAATCTTTGATAATAAACCTATGAATAGTGACACCCCATCATTTCTGAAGCCGTGTTACCTAGTCTGTACTTTTAAAAATATGCCCTATCCAAATTACTATGTGTCCCTTATCACCAAATCATAACTTGGTCTCACCACTAATCTGAGCACGTTCTCCTTCTTCAAATAGCTCACCTTGTTGGGCTCATCTTGCCTCTCCTTTAGGTTCTCAATCTCTACAATTTACTAAAGTGTTTTTCAAGACCGATCTTTACTCCTTTACTCCCTCAATTTTTGCTTTGAATAACTTCTGGTTAAATATATGCCAGAGGTTTTATTATGTGACATTTGATTACATGACACTTGCCTGCAGTTTGCAAGTATTACAGTATTTATCTTACAAAGATTGGCTTGAGCATCTTTGCTCCCCATGAATATGTTAAGGAAAAACGTTTACCTCAATAACAAGGACTGACGTCAGGAAATTGGAAAAATTCTCTGAGAGCTCCCATTATTGATTTCCAGCCATCTCCAGAAGAAGTGCCTTCTGATGCCTGACCTCTCAAGAGTTTGATCACTTCGAAAGGTTTACAAAGTTTTCAATTCATTGTAATCACAAACAACAGAAGTAAATGCTGGCAACAGTCAACATATTTTAGGAAACATTTTACAAGCAGTATTATTGACTGCCCTAACACGTTAATTCTGTTTCTATCTGATTTGCTGAGTATTTCTAGTGCATTCCACAAGAGGCATTGTTTAGCTAAATCTTGTATGCGTAAAAAACTCAGCAAATGTACCCAAGAGGGAGTCTAAATGAGCAACTTCATATTAAAGAACAAAGAACAGTACACTGCACTGACACGTGACACCTTTCTAAACTAAAAGCCTTTTGCCTCTATATGGACTATATCCCTCTATTTCTTCCCTATTGATGTATCTGTCAAGATGCCACTTAAATGTTTCAATTGGTGGCAATTTCAGTCATGGTTTTACTGAAGATATGACCCAGACTTTGAGAAGAAGCTGTTTCTGCTTTTGGGAGTGGCACTAACCAGAAGACACCAACTGAGGGTAACTGGTAAAAGAGGATTTTTTTTATTCATGGAGTTGTTATGCTGTGGAATATATGGCCTGAAGATGCAATGGAAATGATTCAGTCGTGATTTTTAAAGTGAATTTCTTCTGTACTGCAAAAGCAAAAATAAATGCAGGTTTTCAAGAAAAGAGGAGGAGTGGTAGTAATCAGGGAACTCTTTCTGATTTGGGGGATTCACCGTTGATAATAACGTTGTTTATCTGTCGACGGGTGCTCCAGAATTCTGGAGTAATTCCAGAATTTCCTGTTTTTATTTCAGATTTCCAGATCTACATACTTTGTACTTATTACAGCACATATATTGCTTAATTAGATTTTTTCTTAAACATCAGAAGATTTCCAGATTTAACTCAGTTCTGAGCAGGGCCTGAAGAGACAGTTCTGAGGAAGGGTCACTCCATCCAAAATATTAAGTCTGATTTTTGTCCACAGATGCTACCAGACTTGCTGAGTTTTTCCAGCAATTTCTGTTTTTGTTTCTGATTTACAGCATCCACAGTTCTTTCGGATTTTATGAAGTAAAGTCCAGTCAATTTTACTGATGAGCCTCTTTACCATGTGGCAAATGGATTCCAGCTCAGATCTGACAAATCCATCAAAAGTGGCAATGGCAGCAGGTTCGTGGGAACACCACCACCTACAAGTCCCTTCCAAAGCCACTCATCAGTCTGACTTGGAACTTAATTACTGTTCCTTCACTGTCGCTGGATCAAAATCTTGAAACTCGCTCCCAAGCTGCATTATACACCACATGGGCTGTAACTCACCACTACCTTCTCAAGGTCATTTAGAAGTAGGCAATAAGTGTTGGCCAAGTCAACAATGCTCACATCTCCTGAACTGATAACAAAATCTATAAGGACACCAGAAATCAGGTCAATGATCTCCTTCACCAGGAGGCTATTGCCAGGGAGCCAAGGAAGTGATTCCAGCACCACATCAATGTTTGCGTGTTGTGGTTGGGGTTGGGGTTCGGGTTGGGGTGATACAGTGACTGCAGACGTGAATATCCTGCATCTGCCTGTGCACAGGGAAATCTGTAAAACAAAGCTCTTGGGTCATAACAGTGCCAGGCAATGACCATGTCCATCAAACGGAAATCTAATCACCTTCCCTTGACATCTAACAGCATCATAATCAGTAAATCTCCTACAATAAACATCCTGCAGGTCACCATTCATTGGTTAACCATATCAATACTATGACTATGAGAGTAGGCTAGAGGTGAGATATTCGTTGGCATGACACTCAATTCTGACTCCTGAATCCTCCCCAGCCTTTATTAGGCACTTGTCAGGAGAGTGGTGGAGTAAATGCAGCTCCAACAACAGTCAAAGCTTAACACCATCAAATTCAAAGCAGCCCCACTGGCTTTGCACTGCTTTAGCCACCTTACGACTTTATTCCTCTACCAGCAGAGCACAGTGGCATCAGTGAATATCATCAACAAGATGCAAAGCAGCAAATTGCGAAAATTTTCTGATGGCATTTTTGAAACCTGTGACTTCTAACGCCTATAGGTTGAGGGCTGCAGCTAAATGGGAATCTTCCCTCAGACAATATATCATCTTGCCTTGAAATGGTACTAAATAAAAACCAAAAGAACCGTGGATGCTGTAAATCAAGAACAAAAACAAAGTTGCTGGTAAAGCTCAGCAGGTCTGGCAGCATCTGTGAAGAAGAAAACAGAGTTAACGTTTCAGGTCCGGTGACCCTTCCTCAGAACTTCGATGTTCAACGTTCCACAGACAGCTGCTCTCACCAGTTCTGAGGAAGGGTCACCGGACCCGAAACGTTAACTCTGTTTTCTCCTTCACAGATGCTGCCAGACCTGCTGAGCTTTTCCAACAACTTTGTTTTTGTTCTTGAAATGGTACTGCTGCTTCTTGTCACTTGGTCAAAGTCCTGGAATGCTCACTCACTGCAAACCTGCAGCACTGCTGGAGCCTAGTTTTCTCACCCCACCGTTCCTGTCCCTCTAGAAGTTTCAACAATGTCTCAATCAGAAACTAGCCCCAAGATTAAGTGACCACTACCCCTCTCCCCCAACTCCTTACAAGATGTTCTGTTCCAGGTCATCCAGGAAAGGGAGCACTGTGGTTCAGTGGTTAGCACTGTTGCCTCACAGTACCAGGGACCCAGGTTCAATTCTACCCTCAGGTGACTGTCTGTGTGGAGTTGGCACATTCTCCCTGTGTCTGCGTAGTTTTCCTCCAGGTGCTCTAATTTCCTCCCACAGTCCAAAGATGCGCAGGTTAGGCAGATTGGCCATGGTAAATTGCCCATAGTGTCCAGGGATGTGTAAGTTAGGGCCATGGGAAATACAGGGATAGGGTAGAGGGTTGAGTCTGGGTGGGATGATCTTTGGAGAGTCGGTGTGGACTTGGTGGGCTGACTGGTTTGTTTCCACGCTGTAGGGATTCTAAGGGAGGTCTTCTTCCCCAGATCTGGTAACAGGAAGCAATCTTCATACTGCCATTGTTCTAATAGTTACTTGGCAGTGTGGTCTTAATGGCTTATGGTAAATGGCTTGGAGGGGAACTTGAAGGTGTTAGTGTACCCATGTACCTGTTGCCCTTGTCCTTCCAAATTGAAATGGTTGAGGTTTCTAAGGTGCTCTCTAAAGGGCCTTGGTGAATTTATGCAGTGCATCTTGCAGTTAGTATACACTACTGCTGTTGGTGTTGGAGGGAGTGAATGCTTATGGACGTGGTGTCAATCAGACTAGATGTTTTAGTTGATTATAAAAGAGCTGGTACGGTAGATATAAGAAAATAATTTCAAGCTGATGTCACAGAGCATTTCTTTACACAAGGGGCAAACCTTCCTCAAACAGCTGTGGACATTCACGATGTCAAGGGTTTTACAACCAAGGTATAGAATTGAGATACAAAGCAACCCATGATCTATAGGAAACAAAACAGAAATTGCTGGAAAATCTCAGCAGGTCTTGCAGCATCTGTGAAGGAAAAAACAGAGTTAACGTTTCGGGTCCGGTGACCCTTCCTCAGAACTGGGTCCATGATCTAATGGAATGCCTGAAGAATCTTGAACAATTGAGCTTAACACCGCCTCTGAAAGACAATAACTCCAGCAGAGCAGTATTCCTTGGCACTGCATCAACTTGAGTCAGCACAGATTTTGTGCCTATCCACACAGGCATGGCACAACTATCCGGTTTCATCCAGAAGTGAAGAAAATCTTACAGAGCATCTGCACCAGAATTTCCTGGAGGCTCTTTCCCCATGATGCAACAATATTGCAGAGCCCACTAATAGTGACAAAGCCCCAGGGTAATAAGTAATTCATGTACTTGTTTACGCTGTGTCTTAAGTTTACACCATTTGGCTATTTCTCCTGCCAGAAAAGTTAACTAATTAGTTTTCACATTTCCATCCCTATTATAATCAAAAGCAATTAAGCTTGCTGAAGTAAAGCCACTACAATTGCTGGTATCATTTGGAGGAATTCAGAATGGCTCTGTCATGGGGTAGGGCTGTCAAAGTTTAATACAATCAGAGAAATCTTATGCACAGATATATTTTTAAAGAAACAAAGCTTTTTAACATAAATGTCTTCCAGTAATAATGTTAAGAGTAAATTACGTAATTAGCCTTTGCAAAATCTATTAAATTGAATTGATATCTAAACATTTCAAATGTGGAAACCAAAAGCTTAGTTGCCATTCTTAAGATTAAATCCTAAAGCTGGAATGTATTAATTTTGAAAAGATATATGCAAACATTGTTGTTCCTGTTGTATTAACATCTCCCTTGAGGAAGAACATCAAAAAAAGCAATAATACATGTACAGGTACACCTTTAGTATTTTTATTTTAGTGTGTATTCTAATAATTCAAGAGCAATTGTATGAAATGAAATATTCATGAATCTCATCTGCTGATTTGTTAAATGCTTTTAGCCTTCAACCATATTGTATCAGTAATGTGAATACATTTGTAAACGTTTCAAATTTTCCATTGTGTCAATTTTATGAAACGTTCAGTTTGTTTTGTATTATTGGGAATCGATTAATTTTCTGATGGCTGTAGAACTTTTAGTTTTACTGATATACTATGATATAAATTCAGATTTGAAGGTATAGTGTGCACAACAGAACTAATTACATAAAATCCAATAAAAATATAGCAATGTAACAAATATGATAATCGCTTAGACAATGAATGTAATTTTCAGTTTATTTGGTATCCCAGGTCAGATAGTGTCTGATAAAGGGTCTCAGTTCACTGGCAAACTATTGCAACACATTCACTCGGTTGGGAGTGACTCATCATCACTCTAGTATTGTCAATTAGAAAGCATGGTACGCATTATAAAATCAACGATCATTAAGGGTCAACCAACAAAGAAAGATTTTCACATTGCGTTGCTGCATTGTTGTGCAACACCAATGGGTAAAGGATTACTTTCCCAGCAGAATTTATGCTCAGAGGTTAAGTGCGAATGACTTTGCTCAGCAACCAATTGTCTAACTATTCCAAGTCAACAGACATGTTTCTTCAAGGATAGAGGTGAATAAAAGAGAAACACAACCATCAAGCATGTAGAGAACTGCCAAAACTGTACACTGAGCAGACAGTGCAAGTTAGAAATACAAATATAAACACTTGGGCATTAACAAAGGTTACTGAAATATGCAACCGACCCAGATCATACAAAATTGCAACTTCTCAATAGTGCTACGTTATTTAAGAACAAAAACCAGCTCAAACTAATATATAGCACACCAACAGTGCACAAAGAGAATAAGAAAAAACACTCTGACGATGATCATCGTGCAGTGATCTTGACTGACGGCAACTAGCAGCAAGACAAGCAAGTTGGCAGACAAGTGCAACAGAGAACAGCATATACCTCTCAAGATGTGAATACGATCATCAGATCAGGATGAGTCGTCAAACCTCCAAAGCATTACATTTGCAGCTGAAATGCTAACCTTTAAATTCTATTTATTCTATTTGTATAATTATTGTATTGACAATATATGCTCATGTGCAACCAGGGAGTCAGTTAGTTCAGCTGGCTGGATGGTTGGTTTGCAATGCAGATTGATGCCAACAGTACAGGTTCAATTGCTGTACTAGCTAAGGTCACCATGAAGGTCCTGCCATCTCAACCTCATCCTTTGCCTGATGTATGGTACCCTCAGGTCAAACCACCACCAATCCTCTCTCTCTAATGTGGGGCAGCCCTCTGGGACTATGGCAATTTTACCTTTTTACCTTTAATTTTATGTATGTCTGTTTAGAATAAGTTTTAATCTTTGAACAAAAGAGAATGATGTGTTATATCTTATAGTCAACGTGACAATATTTCTTTAAGAGATGCACTCATGATACCATCACTGCACCAGAGCCTGTGATCTGAGGGCATAAAGGATTCATAATCCATCTCAACTGGGGCAAACTGAAGCATGATACTCTAAAATCCTGATGGAACTGGACAGGCTAGATGCAGGAAGGATGTTCTCAATGTTGGGTAAGTCCAGAACTAGGGGTCACCATCTAAGAGAAAAGGATAAGCCATTCAGGACTGAGATGAGAAGGATTTTTTCACTCAGAGAGTTTTGAACCTGTGGAATTCTCTCCCACAGGAAGGAACTGGGACCAGTTCATTAGCTGTATTCAAGACAGAGCTGGACGTGGCCCTTGATCAAGGGGTATGGAGAGAAAACGGGAATGGGATATTGAGATTGCATGATCAGCCATGATCATATTGAATGGTGGTGCAGGCTCAAAGGGCTGAAAGTCCTACTCCTGCACCGAATTTCGATGCTTTTGTTGGAAATATGCTTTTCTGTTGTAAGTTAGTGTCTTAAAATTAGTCAAGACATTTAAATGCCTGAGGAAATATCTTTTAGTTTCTTCAATAGCATGAAATCCATTCCCATTTCCATGAGATAATACAAGCACTGGTGTATCAGGAAAAAGTCTCTCAAAGAGATGCTAGTACAGTAACTATTATTGAGAAACAGGATAAATTACACTGCAAATTTCTGATTTTAATGTTTAACACTGCTTGCACTGATGTTAGAAGTTGCTGTCTAGTTTAATCCTTAATAACAGTAAGGGCCCCAAAATTTGATGCAACCTTGGTCTTATTTTTTGTGTTGTGGGCAGATCTAGTAACACTGATACAGTGCTCAGCAGAGTGAGAGATCTGCTCTTTGTTAACAAAGCTTCAATTGCAGTTTTGCTACATTTTGTAAGAAACAGTATTATAAATTTATTCAAAAATGAATGAAGACTTTTAAGCAGAAAGTCACGAACCTGAATTGATTGTAATTATAGGTGAGGATCACTGGCATGCAAAATGATAATACATTCAAATTAATGATCTTACAAATGTTATTATAATGGTTCTTGCAATAACACACTGTTCAATGTTCCCTGAATTTATTTTATGTCAAAGCTCAAGATGAACCTTTTTAATCTGTCAGTCTCAAGGGTACAAAATGTCTTAGCTGTCTTTACTCTCATAGCAATCTCTAATTTGTGCTTTAAACTCACTATAGGTGTCAAAAACAATGATCTAATTCATCTATCTTCAATGTTTTATAGTGCATCTTTTTTGTCTTCTATGTATGGTTCTTGCTGACCATTTGACATTGTCTCTTTTCGCTTTTCTTTTAGTTTTCTTCTTTAAAGACCCAATTTATAAGTAAGCTTATTCAGGAGACTGAGGATCAACTACCCTTCCTACAGTATCCATTTTATCACAAATGAATCACACTCCCTTCAGTCACCCATTGAGACTGAACCAAAGACAAAACAAAAGGCAAGATATGAAAACAAAATAAAACAATGAAAGAACATAGAAAGTAAAACAATTTTGCAATTTGAATACTTTTTAACCACAGAAAAATAAAACCAATGATGTTTCCTTCATTTAATATCAGTGAATTCCATTTGAAAATCATGAACAGACAAGCAGACAAGCACGATGTGCACCAGAATAGCACAATAAAAGTGAAATAAATTGTCAGTGAATTTGTTAATTGTAGTAAGGAGATATTTCATTGTGCTTCTCTTAAATGCTTTGGAATGCTCTGTGGTTGAAAAAGGCACGATGAAAATACAAGCTTTTTATTTTTGAATGTTGCCTTGAGATCTTTCCCTTCAGTGTGAATCACCAGATTAAAAAGACAATACCTCAGTTTAATATTGCCTTTAAACAATAATATCTTTGAAAATGCAGCACTTCCTCAGTTTAACCATGGCTCATCAGTCCAGATGAAGAGTTACATTTCATTTCGTCTGATTCTATAAGGTATCAATTTTTTTAGATAGACTAATGACGCTGTGCCATCAAGTCTGTCTGTAGTCTAAGTGTTAAATGTCAAAGCAGGGTTTGTAAACTTACAAAAAAAACAGAAGAAATGTCACTTCACTGATACTTCTATCAGAACTGCAGGAGAAATAATGTAAACCGTCTGTTTACACTTTTCTTCAGGGTGTCTTTTGATGTTACATCAATATTTTTTGTGTGAATTCGGGACACTCCTTGTGAAAATCAGAACCAGTATGTTTACTCAACAGATCTGTGACTGGGAAATCCAATTCACAGATAAGTCTGGTCTTACCAATTTAACTATCTTGCCCTTTAATTGATGCTGATTCCATGAGGCCAACACTGTCAGGAACTAAAGGTAGAAAGTCAATTCTTCCTCTGGCTTTGTGTTCATTTCTCTTTCTATCAATGTTCAATTCTTGCTCTCTGTTTCTCAGCCACTGCCCGTAATATAATTTATACTGAGTTCTCTGTTTCTCTCCTACACTTTTACTCATTCTCTACACCTTTCCTTTTTTATTGCTCTGCCTTCTACAGATGATTTTACACAGCACTTTAATAAATGTTAGGTAGCACAGATGGTCTGTCTATTTCAGTTTCACCGATCTATCCCAAAGCCGAAGTTTTGTTTGAGTTCCTTATAATAAACAATTTGCTTTTACTGCCTAATGTCTAGTTGAATGACTCAGAGATTGTAGCAATAAAACTTCTTGTTAAGTGATCTATGGAATGCGATCTTGTACATGTCCTTATTCACTTCTTTTCTTTTAGGATGTCAACATATAAACAAAAAATGTTCCATCATTAGAGGATCATCTAGAATGAGGTCCAGTAGTATTAAATAATACTTTGAGAAAGAAACTACGGGGAAGTGAAACACAATCCAGATGGGTAAGGTCACTGCCAGGACTATATTTTCAAGTAATAAACTCCAGGTTCAGGATTAATTTTAACATTTGAAACTCACAGCACCTCTGTGGGCCCAACCAGAATTATTTCCATTTAAAAGTAAGACAGCCTCATAGAGTATCTACAATTTTCTCTCCATTGATTCCAATTTCCCACAATTTCATTTTGTCAACAGGCTAACTTCAGATGATGAGATAGGACACCATTTGAAAGATTACACAATTTTTCATGGTTCCAAATTCTGTCAAGCTTCCTTTTGCCCTATTTTATGAAACTTATCAGTTTCTCTTCCACTTTTGTTTAAACCCGGATATAGAATCAATGTGTGATAATCTTAAATGCAGCCTGACTTCGACCAAGGTTACATGTGTCATATAATGGGATTACCATTATAAATTTGCATAATGTTAGGGTCAAATGCCATAATGATGAGGTCAAAGTCACATGGTTATGCAGAGAGGGAGCTTGAAGGGAGCAGAAGCTCCCAGTGTGAACATAATGGTCTAGAATTCTGATTATCATCAAAACAGATCTATATAATCAGATCAAAAAATGGCCACTTATCTTTCTGTGCTTTTTACAATTAGACTCCCAAGTCAAGCTACTCCTGGATGTTTCTGTCAATGTCTAGGCCTTGACACAGCACAAGGGAGTCACACCCCAGCGGATGCCAGAGGACTTGGAAATGCCCATACAAAGCACAGAGGCTAAAAAAAAAGAAAGTATGGTGAAACATCTGTAGATATTATGGAGCTGTTCATTTTTTGTGCTGTTCCATTTAGACATTTGCTTTTTCTTATTAATTCATTGTAAATGCAATGATCTTTAAAATTATTTTAAAAGTTTAATGCCATTGTTATTTATTAATAATTGCAAGTGATCAAAGATCCTAAGGTGAGGTTGGGTGTCTGTGGGAGTTTAAGGTCAGAAATCACATGGGACCAGGTTATAGTCCAATAGATTTATTTGAAAACACAAGCTTTCAGAGCGTAGCCCCTTTGTCAGGTGAAGTGAGAAAGAAGCACGCACAACACAGAATTTATAAGTAAATGATCAAAGAGTCACGCAACAGATGAGGCTGTATTAAACAAACCTAAGATGCTGTTAAATCTTTAAACACTTGTAAGGTTTTAATTGATTAATATGTATACATAAATCCTGAATTTCTTTAAAGTAACTGCCTTGAGAGAACTAAAGGTTTTATCAGTGTAAGGAAGAGGTGACATCTTAGGTCAGACAATTCATGTCAAGTGTGAGGCCTTGTTAAGAATCTGTTTGTGTTTTGGTTTGGAGTAAGATTGGAGGTGGCTAGTCAGAGGGACGGTGTCCGTGGTGAGTCAGGGATTAGTTTAACAGTTACCCGGGGGTTTGAGCAGCTTTAAGCCTCTAAACTTTTTCTGCATAACTATTGATCTAAGTAAGTCACCTTTTTCTGCCTTCTGTTTAGATGTATATTTGTACCATAAATATTGGGAACTTGTATCATATCACCACGTGATAAGAATCAAAATTCAGTGTTTTAGTATCTGAATTGTTCTAAGCTTAAAAGCTGAATGAAATGCAATCCAAGTACTGAGTTAGTTGGAAATTAATTTGAGAAAACTACACTTTTAATACAAATATAATCTTCAGTAAGGACTTTAGGTAGGTTACTGTGTAAAATAAGGAGGAGATCATTCTCAACTTATTGCTATTAACATAGACAGTTGACTACAAAATGCCATTAAAATTTCATAAGATAAATATTATATCAATTTATAAATTCAGTTATTGCCTTGACTTAATTTTCCTGAGATTTTCATAAATGCCAAAAGCTTTTTGGCAGTGTCCTATCTTTTCCTAGAATTGAGCACTCGACCCGAAAAGAACAAATGATGTTTCAGCAAATAATAAAGTTCTATTCATATTGAAGTGCAGAGAACCAATTTACCAATAAAAATCATTCAGTAAGAATATTCTGCAGTTTTGCTGTTTAATTTGATTTACAAGATTTCAGTTTATTGTTGTTCTTTGTTTTTGTTTCTTCTTGTTGTGTCGTGAGGTGAAGCAGATTGAAAGAGTGTTCCCAATCCTTATCCTCTAACTAAGGCTTTTCAGTCAAAAGCACAGAGTGGATGATTCATCTCGTCCTCCTCAGAGCATCATTGATGTCAGTCTTCAGAAAATTCAATTCGCTCACTCGGGTAATGGCTGACCTCACTGGTTGCAGCAAATGTTTTGTACCCGACAATAGCCCAGGTCCATTACTGAAATTTTTGTTCCAGAATTAGACATTTTCTTAGCCAAGCTAAAACGCAAAATGTGGAAAATAATCTAGGTGTACCCCATGCACCAAAAGCAAGACAAAAGCAACCCATTCGGTTATTGCCCTGCCCATTCTCAATCATCATTCAAGTGATGGAAACGTTTGCCATCAAGCATCACCTGTTCAGCACTATTCAGTTGGGTTCCACCAAGGCCACTCAGCTTCTGACCTCGATCACGATAGCCTTGTTCCAAACATGCACAAAAAGATGAACTGAAGAGGTGAGGTGAGAGTGACTGCCCTATGGAGAACAGCATTAAGTGGGTTGCAAGAATTAATTCAAACGAAATCGCTGAGAAAACTTTTTGCTGGTTGCACTCACACCTGACACAAAGGAGCATGATTGTGGTTGTTGGAGAGTGGAGTGTTTTATCCATTAACTTTAACTTTGTCCTTCTTGGTGGCAAAGGTCGTAGGTTTGGAAAACGCTGTTGATTGAGCCTTGGTGAATTGTTGCAGTGCATCTTGTGGATGTTACACACTACCACGGTGCATCAATGGTGAAGTGAATGATTGTTCAAATGCAAGCATTTTCCTTACTGCAGAATATCCCTTAAAGGACCACTGGACAATAAGATTTCTGCACAGTGAACATCACAGTGGGCAATGATAGAAATTGTACTGGAGGCATGAGAGGTGTAGATGGGCATGAGGGGAAACTCCAACGTTGCATATGAGTCAGATGACACCCAGGAAGAGATGGGAGAAGGAGGTCAGGAAGGACTATTCCTGGAATCTCGATCCCAGAGTTTGGCAGTAGTGCCTTTTGCGATCTAATGAATTACTTGCGTCTTCATGGTTAGTGAAGGCATCTTCACATGACATCCCCTACAAACCACACCATCAACCTAAAATACTGCTAAATGAAACACATACCCATCATTTGCATAGCATCACTTCCTACTGTTTGAAACTTAGGGCAAAAATCCAAATGTTCCATCTGATACATGTTTCTTTTCACACACTGCCCTCTGGCATAAACCTGGCAAAACATGGTCATTTTGCAGTGGTATCTTCCATAATTTGCCTTCCAACAATTTGTCTATTGAAAGGATACATGTGACAATTTGTTCCAATTGGAACAATCATTGACCTGAAACATTAAACTTCCTTATCCGTCACAGATATTACCTGGTTTGTTGAGTATTTCCAGCAGCTTTTGGGTTTATGCCTGATTTCAAGTATATAAAGTATTTTGTTTTGCCTGCTACTTGCTTGCTAGGTTCAATGACGGAAATGAAAGCAGATGGAAAGCTGGGTACAGCACAACTTCAAGCGTAATGCAATGGTGAACTTTGTCACTGAAGAAGCTCTCAGCACTATTCCAGACTTCAATATCATTGAGCAGTCCACCACTGTAGAGATCAATAAACCATTATCCATTTATTTTTCCTTATTCATTTGTGGGATGTGGACGTTGCTGACTGGGCAGCATTTATTGCCCGTCTCTAGTTGCCCTTGAGAAGATGGTGGTGAGCTGCCTTCTTGAACTGCTGCAGTCCATGTCCACAAAGCCATCAGGGAGAGAATTCCAGGATTTTGATGCAGCAGCAGTGAAGGACCAGCAATACATTTTCAAGTCAGTATGGTGATTGGCTTCGAGGGGGACTTGCTGGTGGTGGTGTTTCCATGTATCTGCTGCTCTCATCCTTTTAGATGGAAATGGTCATGTTTAGGAGGTGCTATCTAAAGATCTTTGGTGATTTTTGCCAATAATGACATTGCACCTGAAACTGTGGAAAGCCAGCACTGCTGCAGCTCCATTAACTTCTTGTGTCTCTGCCAGAAGGAAAGATTTATTCATCAAGATGTGAGTGATTAAAATAGCGACAATTTGGATCACAGTGACTGCAGCAAGTACTTAGGCATCTCCTTGTTAAGTGTTGTACAAAAATGGCCTTGTTATCTGTGACCATATTTCAGACCCTGAAATCTCACATCTACCCAGAGTCTCAGGTGGCTAGGTTGTTATAGTTTTCACACTTCAGTACTTAACAGGGGTTCTGCAAATAGCACAGAATGCTCTCCATCACAATTATAGACTTCTCCAAGGCCTTTGCTCTTGTGAGCAGGAATGATAAAGTGTTGTGGAAGATAGGCTACTTGGGTGGATTCCTGGACATCGTTTCTCCTTTCCACAAGAAAACGCACAATTTCCTAAGTTATAACGGAGCATCATTGGTGACTTTTGGGATCAGCAGTGGGGCCAAGATCAGCAGTGGGGCAAGATAACACTACAACCAAACTGCTGCCAGCTGTGGTTTATTTTTCTCCATGCTGCTATTGTACACGAGCAAATGAGGACATTGACCTGAATGTCAGAGCTGTTAGCAAGCTGTTCAACTTCGCAAGATTGCATGCCAATACCAATCTGTGTAAAGCCCTAATCGAAGATTATTTTTTGGCTGATGACGCCAGCTGACATTCCATTCTGAAGTTCACTTCCACCAACTTGTAGATTAGTTCTCCCGGGCCGGCAGAGAGTCTGGAGAACTGACAATCAGCATTCTGAAGGTGAAGATGTTGAGTTTCCACCTTCCACTACCACTGTCAACTTACTCTGAAGCTCATGTGCAGCTTCTCATACCTTGCAATGACCAACAACTAGTTCCTCGGTGCCACAATCAGCATCTGGATTGCACAGCTGCCATGTCAATGTTGATAAGACTGGTCCAAAAGGAAATTAACTGAATAAACCATGCTCAGAATGTACCAGGGATGTGTTCTCAGCACCCCTTCTTTACAGTAGAGAGGCATGGGCAACCTATACAAGCCAATAAAAGCTGCTGAGTAGTTTCTACTTCCTCAGCTTCAGATGAATACTGGGAATGTACCGGCAAGAAAACAGAAATACACCAGCATGTAAAGATCCCCAACATAGTTTCTCTTTTGAGTCAGTGGGACTTGCTTGGCTGGGTCATGTGAACCGAATGAAAACAGATATGTCCCTAAAGACATGCTCAATGATAATAGGCTTGTCTATCAATGCAAGACCAACAGGTCAGCCACATCTGCAACACAAGAAGATGTGTAAATGAGACTGCTAGTTAGCCAGAATTGACGTCAGTACTCACTGCTAACCAGTGCCTAGAGACATTCAGTTCTGAAGAGCCTAGACATGTATGAGGGCCAAAGACATGACCAGACAGCAGAAAAGAGAGCCCAGTGCAAAGGAAAAGCATCAGTCAACCTCAGGCTAGCACAATTAATCCAGGTTAACTATGGAAGTGACTGCCACTCAAGAATCAGTCTCTACAGTCACAAAGGACCATGTCCAATGCAGAAATGATATACACCCAGCCATGGTCTATTGTCTCCTGAGACAGACAAATTCTGTCATCAAAGTATTTTTTTTTTGTTTGACATAAATATACTCACATCATGCTGTTATATGATAAAGGCAACATTTCACCAACATGGCCTATCTTTTTCTTTTTCATTATGGTATTGGAGGAAAATATACTCCATCATTTTTCTCCTATCCAGGTTTGTATTACTCTGAGCAAATTTCCGGAGTGGAATGTCATTTGTTTTGCTCTGGTGACAGATGTCATGGCCAACATTAATGATGAGAACACTGCATTCTGCTAGTATACAATGGCACTGTCACTAAATGATTTAATTTCTGATTGAATCGCTTCAAGATACCAAAACTTAATTTGCACAGCATTAACAGGAAATAACATTGCTGTGTCTGTTCGGTGTTGAATAATGGACAACAAAACTGAATTTTAATAAGAGACAACAAGGTGCAGGGCTGGATGAACACAGCAGGCCAAGCAGCATCATAGGAGCAGAGAGGCTGACGTTTCGGGCCTAGACCCTTCATCAGAAAAGGGGGAGGGGAAGGGGGTTTTGAAATAAATAGGGAGAGAGTGGGAGGCGGATAGAAGAGGGATAGAGGAGAGGATAGGTGGAGAGGAA
>NC_063332.1:65784131-65891157 GCF_021869965.1 Rhincodon typus | reverse complement strand
CCCCCCCCAGCTGCGCACTGGCCCCCTCCCCCCCATCCCCACACCCCTCTGGCCCCCCCCCCCCCCCCCACAACTCTGCTGTGGGCCACTGGCCCCCACCACCCTGGTCCGGGCTACTGGCCGCTCCCCGCTCGACTCCAGACCTGGTCGCTGTCCCCGATCCAGATGGCTCGCTGTCTCCACTCTGCTCCGGGCACACTGGAGAGGAGGAAAAGGCAGAAGACAAGAAAAAAACACAAGAGATAAAAAGAAAAGGAATGGATGGAGCAGACAAGTTCCAGATCGAGCATCATACTCCGCCACTATCTTGGATCTATGACACATTGTGGTCTGATTTGTCTTGGAAACTTCAAATTGGTGCTCCAGTATGACAAGTATGTTCCTTTCCAAGTATTACTGTTTTTAAGTGATGTTTCCCCACAAGTTTCAATCTCAAGTGCTGGTTAGATGCAATTTTTGTATCATTTTTAATCAACTGGATTCGAACATGTTATGTATGACATACTTCTGGGGCAGCTGGGACTTGATCCAAGATCTTCAGACCCAGATGTAGGGATATTACCCAATTTCTTCAAAATACTTTTAATCAACCTGTGCAGACATGTTATGCCACATCTCAAGGGTAGGTGGCTGCATACCTTCCATTTCTCCTGCAGACAAAGTGGTCCTTGAACAACATGTCACTAATCAAGCACTCACTTTCTCCTAGTGACTTCTAAAAGTTACCTGTGGTAAAACAAAACTGCCCAGCTTCTTATCTCGACGAAGCCCCGAGAGAATTTTTTAAAAAATGAATATTGATAAATTAGTAAGCTGGTAAATTCTTGACAAAATGTCCCAGAAAATCTCCCAGTGTGTTTCAAATGTCATTTTCTACCCTCCAGAAACAACTCAATAGTAAAAGATGATATCATTTTTAAGTGCCACTCAAAATATTCAACAACAGCTGCTTTAATCCTAGTCAACTGGTGATAATTAGGAAAGGACATTAGGTCAAGCAATAACCACCAAAATGCTGCCCAGACTTATGCTCACAGGCATGTGAAACGGTACTTTAATCAAACATTTAACATTTCTCTGGGCCACTGTTCTTAATACAGGCTTCAAGTTTTGTTTTTACAAAAATAATGCTTTGTGCTAAATGTGAGCAAAATTGGTGTTTCAGTTCAAGACTCCATCTTGGCAAGCTCAGAGGATCTTTAGAGCCTGAAGTATCTGAGGAAAATCACCAGCAAGAAATTGACTGCAGACTAAAGAACAATGGCAACTTGTTAAAGGAATCAGTTGGAGGAAGAAGGGGTGGAATGGATCTTTGAAGTCATTGTGTTGGAATTTATCAATGGCATAGGTTCAGAAATGTAATGTAAATTTGTAAACTCTTGCCAACTGGGAGATGATATAATTGTTGGAGCTAACTCATAAATATATAAATGCCTTTCAAAGATGAAGTTTAATGAGCCCAAATTGAATATATGAATGTAACATGGGACAGGATATAATAAGAATAGCCCAGCTTTGGGTGATGGGAACCAGAAATTGGGGCCATTTACACTCATTTGTTGGGAGCCACCTGCCAACAATTAAAATTAGAAGTACATACAGCTGGCATGTATCCTATGTGCCATCATGAGGTGGAGACTTGCAAGGACACATCCATCAATGGATTTAATTCCGGGTAAGGGCAGCTACGAAAGCCCTAAGTTTGCAAGCACTCAGACTCTGCAGCAGACAGTAGTGGTAGCAACTCAGCTGAGCGATTGTGCATCTTTCATCCTGCAAGATAGAGGACATGGAAGTGAGGGAGCTCTGGATGGACGCTGGCTGTGGTAGGCGCACAATTGGAGCCGACAAGACTTGTTGGAAGAGGAAATGATTGTCAGGTTGGTGCATCATTCATGGACAAAATGATTAAAAGTGACATTGTCTCTGCATGGCCGTGACAATTTTGTCACAAAATCTCAGTCCTCTTCCTCATATTCCTCCCTATCATCATCATCTGAGCAGGTTAGTAGCTTCTCCATGACCTTCATTGGCAACACTTCTTCGCTTTATAATATGACTGTTTCCAAACTGCATTCCTCAAAGACAAGGCAGAAATTTCTGGTGAAACTCAGCAGGTCTGACAGTATCTGTGGGGAGAAAACAGAATTAATGCTTCAAGTCCAGTGACTCTTCATCAGAACTTCACTGGAGTCAAAATGTTAACTCTGTTTTCTCTCCACAGATGCTGCCAGTCCTATTGAGTCTCTCCTGCAATTTCTGTTTTTGTTTCGGAATTCTAGCATCCACAGTTGTTTGTTTTATTTCTGTATTCCTGAAAAGCCTGCCTCTATTTTTTTAAGGTATGTCTCCTGGTTCTTGATTCCCCAATGGGAGAAGATAGTTTCTCTCTATCTAACTTATCAGTTCCCCTTAACAACTTGACAATTTCAATCCAATCACACCTTAATCTTCTAACTTCCAGGGAATATAACTCTAGTTTGTGTGGTCTCTTCTCATAATTTGACCCAAAGAGTCCAGGCATCATTCTTGTAAATGTACACTTAATAGAGCAAGTTACAATTAGCTGTTTAGCAGAATTTCCTAAACATACAAACTGTACCAGCAAGAAGGCAACAGCAGTCATGGTAACATCACTAATGTCCTCACTTGGATATTTCTCGCTATTCCTTCATTGATATCACCAGATTTCCTATTACACCATCTGGCATGTTTCCTATCATTTGTGTCTTAACAAAGTTGAGAAAAACTTTTTAAAAGAATTGTATAGTGTTTGCATGTTTGGGGTCCATTCCATTTAAGCCAACAGCAAAATTAATTTACAGCAGACAGTTGAGACCTGCCAAGGCTCTTCTTTGTGTGTTTCCAAGTCAGAAATTCATCTAAAGTATGCCAAACAATCTAAGCTTGAAGACAAGCTTGTAGCAACTGGTTGGGCAGATCTTCAACAGGGACCAAGATGTACTAACATTCCAGAAAAGCAACAAATCTGGAGTCTGTGCTAAGATTGCCAAGTACTATTTCCAATATAATCCAAGGCACTGGACAACTTATCAAGTGAGAGCCAGTGACACCTCAATATGGAAGGCGATGTGCAGAAACCCACAGCAAGTCACAGTTGGTAGATCTGATGTGTCCTTTAGCAGGTGGCTGAGGCTATACAGGACATTGGTTAGGCCACATTTGGAATACTGCGTGCAATTCTGGTCTCCCAGAGGTGGGAAGGATGTTGTGAAAATTGAAAAGGTTCAGAAAAAATTTCCAAGGATGTTGCCAGGGTTGGAGGGTTTGAGCTATATGGAGAGGCTGAATAGGTAGTGGCTATTTTCCTTGGAGTGTCAGAGGCTGAGGGGTGACCTTATAGAGGCTTAAAAAATTGCGGGAGGAATATGTTGCGAAGTTGAGTAGAGTGCTTGTGGATTGGAACGCAAGAAGTTAGAATTTTGTGTTTGTAAAATGCTGGGGGAGAAAACATTACGTGGTCCATTTAAAAGATGATGTGCTTTTTCTATGCTTAGAGATTTAAAATGCATGTATGTCAGCAGCAGCTTGATAGTTTGCAAGTACACAGAGAGCCCCTGAATTGAAACAGATGTATCAAAAGGCCGTACAGTTAGCAGGCCAAGCAGTAGTTCTTACCAAGACAGCAAGTTTTTGAATTTGACCAATCAATTTGAACTAGGCACTTAGATACCAAAAACCAATTAAATTTAAATTGGATAGTTTTGACAACATAGGATCAATCCTATTGTAAGAAATATTGATATGTCTTCAAGGGTATAAAAGAAGGGGACAGTTGGACAAAACCCCGGAGCTAACTGCCACCTGCCAGAGCTAACAGCCCTGAGCTTTCAAGAGTGCATCACTGTCTCTCACAGATTCTTCTATGTCTTAGAGAAAGCACCATCTAAATAACCACAGTTGCCGAGGCACAACTTGGTAATATTCCTGACAGAAGAATCAATGGTGATTGAATTCTTGAAAGAAGAATTGAAAGCACTGAACATTCTGGAAGACATCACTTGGCTGTAATTTTGAGAGACTAAATTTTTTTTTATAAGTGGAATTTGTATTTATTGGAACAGCATACTATTAGAATCTTGTTTTATTCAGGAATAATTAGTAGTTACAGGTGTTTATTAGGTATGTTTAATAGTTAAGTTAATTAGTTCACTGTCAGAGTTAGATAAATAAATTGTTACTTGTTGGTTGTAAAGCGAATGTCAGAGATTTATTTTATTTAATCACTAGAAGATGCTGAAAGGCAGATTACACCACTTTTCACATACCTTTTACAGATCATAGGGCGAGGCACTCCTCTTTGGGTGTTTCAGTTTTAGTTCTCAGCAGGGGGTGGGGTCAACATCCACTTTATAACACATGGAGAGGGTAAATAGACAAGGCCATTTCCCTGGGGAGGGGGAGTCCAAAACTAGAGGGCATAGGTTTAACGTGAGAGGGGTAAGATTTAAAAGAGACCTAATGGGCAATTTTTTTCATGCAGAGGGTGGTGTGTGTATGGAATGAGCTGCCAGAAGAAGTGTTGAAGTCTGGTACAATTACAACATTTAAAAGGCATCTGGATGGGTATAAGAATAGGAAGGTTTTAGAGGGAAATGGGCCAAATGCTGGCAAATGGGACTAGATTTACTTAGGATATCTGGTCGACATGGATGAGTTGGACTGGAGGGTTTATTTCCATGCTGCACATCTCTAAGACGCTGTGACTCTATATGACATTGTCATAGCGGGTGATTCTTAAAGCATTTCTCCACATTAGCCCTTTCAGGTCCTTACACCCTTACCTAACATGTCCCCATGCTATTTTTCTCCATTGTGAATATTTAAATAATTAGTTTATCACTACCCTAATTCTACGCTGTTCCCACTGATCCTGAGAAGAGGACCTTGCCTTGAACAAGATGTAGTTTGAGCATGTTAGCAACTAGCTACACATACATTAATAATGTAGACTGTTTAGTATGCAAAGCAATAATTTTCACTGCATCTCAGTACATGTGACAACAATAAATTAAATCAAATCCACAAATTTCTGATTTTACAAATTCAGGAAATCTTGAGGATTCACTCTTCTCCCAGAATGTATTCACTTTGAATTTCGAAGATCAGTAGGTCTTGGTTTTAAGACTGCCATTTTAGATTTTGCTCCTGGAAGTATGAAGTCTGAAAATCTCTTCAAACTGGAGGACTTCTTACGTTTTGGATTTCCACTGCAGAGGCTGTATTTCCTTATGATACAGATAATTGCTCAATTATACGTCTGGAGGACTTTAAATCACATGAATTGTTTTTGTAGTGGATAGTCGCCCTGTTGAAACAGCACATCTTTATTCTGCAATATTCTGGATAACCAGACTAGGCAATTTCTTCTTTGTAATATCCTGAATCTCTGAACTAGCCAGTTTCTTCTTGACTGTGTCCTGAATCATTGGACACTGGTTATTTCTTCTCAGCAATGAATTCCATGGAGTTGAATGCAGCACATTTTCAAACTGCATCAGCGGATTTTTATTCTCAATCTGCTGGTAAATATGTGTTAAATTATGTTGATCCTTTACTTCATTTTATTGCTTCACTTTGACGTTTTGATTTGGTCTCAGTCACGTTGATGCACTGAGAAAAGGATGGTTGCAGAAGAGCATTCTTCTTAATATGTGGATACCATCACACATATTATCTTAAGCTGCAAACCGACGCAGATAGGGCAGTGTTTGTTGTGCTATGGCTATTTGTTTCTGGAACAGTTGCTTTGACTCCTTCCACCATTTGAAGAAGCTTGAGATCAAGACACGCATTCATACTGAGGAGTGTGATTTCTTGATTGTGAAGTGCATAAATGTTATCTACTGTCTGACACCACTTGTATTGGAGAGTTGCTTGTAGCATACCTCTATGCATTATGACTTCTGGACTGTGTAGTTGCACTGCTGTCAGGTCTGGACAATGTTTTTTCAACTATGACACACAATCCGATAAGAAATGTCCCTCAGCCTTGTTTCAAGCTTGAAATTAGTGAGATGTCTATTGGTATAAATATCTTCTTGTCAAATGGCTAGGTCTGAATCATTTATATCCCCAGTGAAATTCTTTGTCATCTCTTGATTTGATTTTGATTTTATTGTCACATGTATTTTATAGTAAAAATACAATAGAATAGAGTGAAAAGCTTTCATTTGTTGCCACGAAATGGCACTGTTTAGAATAATTTAAGAATAAGGAAAAGAAAGATACAGCTTGAAGAGAGTCCATCAATCCTGAGCCAGCTCATCACCGTTAATGACGCCAGCACCACCATCCGTCCGCAACTGCTTTACTGCAGTCTACACCACACCCAATGAACATGGAAATCACCAATCCTCAGGTGCCATCTTTGCCGCTGGGCCGATACTCCTCCGCCACCAGCTGCACCAGATCAACTAACATCAGAGATAGTAACAACTACTGAAGCTGGAGTCAGAGATAACACAGTGTGGAGCTGGAGGAACACAGCAGGCCAGGCAGCATTAGAGAAGCAGGAAAGCTGACGTTTTGGGTCGGGACCCTTCTTTAGAAATGGGGGAGGGGCAAGGGAGCTCTGAAATAAATAGAGAGGAGGGGTGGGGCTGGGGAAGGTAGGTGGGATGGTGATAGGTGAGTGCAGGTTGGGAGTGGTGGGGATGGGTCAGTGGGTTGGGTGGGGCAGATAGGTGGGAGAGAAGATGGACAGGTTGTGGCAGGTCAAGGAGGTGGGAGTGAGAGGGAGGGTTGGTCATGGGATGAAGCCAAGTGTGGGGAGATTTTGAAACTGGTAAAGTCCACATTGAAACCATTGGGTTGTAGTCTCCCAAGGCGGAATATGAGGTGCTGCTCCTCCAATTCAGAAGGGTCACTGGACCCGAAACGTTAACTCTGTTTTTTCCTTCACAGATGCTGCCAGACCTGCTGAGCTTTTCCAGCAACTTTGTTTTTGGATCTATTGTAGCCTGTGCTACCTCATGAAATTCTTTGTATGAGCAATTTTCATATCAATGTATACATTTTCGGTTTAACATTCTTTTTCTGTTAAGGAGGGCGAAATATGGTTTTAATTCATTCGTGGAATTGTTGTAGAATTGCTAAAATCTCTGACAAAGGCCACACTGAGAAAGTGAGTAGATAATCTAATGGTAGAAATAAAACTAGGATCTTGAAAGGATGATATGACTAGAATGACTACCCAGCATTTAGAACTAAAAGGAGAGAAACCTAAAATTTATCATGATTAGAATTAGCTAATTTTAAGTTGCAAATGAAACAAAAAACTTAGTAAAAGAAAAAGAGAAAGAGAAATGAAATCCATGAATTGGAAAGAAAGGAGAAAGAGAGAGAAATGGAAAAGGAAATAGAACCATGAAAGCTTGAATCCCAAAGAAAGATAGAGAGACATATCAGATTGGCTAAAAAAACTTAGAACAAAAGAAGAAAGGTAGTCATTTAGAGGATGATTCTGATTCCACTGAGGAATTTCAGTTAATGAAAATTTTTTTTAGTGCTTAAATTTACAAAGGATGAAATTGAAAGATCTTTCATCTCATTTGAAAAGATAGCTGTGAAGTTGAAGTGACCAGAGATGCTCGGATCTTAATATTACAGAGTATCATGATAGATACAGAATGTGTATACAGTCTGTCGGAAATGCTGTCTGCTTTTTCTTTAATGCTGTTTCCTGTGGTCCAGTGCTTTAATGACTGCTTCCTAACTTTACTGTGGTTTTAATAATATATCTCTATCCTGTCCTACAGCCTTAATTCTTCCACTGTCTGCTCAAGGTTCTAAAATGGCTCTTTATTACTTTAACTCTGGCTTTGCATTTGTTCTAGGTCTGTGGCCTAATTTTAAGTTATTTTTGAGACCTTTGACTTCCCTGACTGTAATAGTGCCTTGTGGTGCCATCTTGATTTGATAGTGATATTGGATGTTAGCTATAAGTACTTCTACGTTTTACTTTCCCAGCTTTTAATTCTGTGTTGTTTTCAAAGTTCTCCTTTTCCTGCCAGAGATAGTGAATTTACTCACAGAATTTCCAACGTCCATTTGCTCTCCAAGTAAATGCCGATTCAGAACTACTCCAATAGATCATTGGCACCAGATGCTATCCATAGCTGCAACTTTATGGATTTTGAATGTTCTGCTTCTGCATGTCTTATTGTGTTGACAGTGTTACTACCATCAACTGTGGATCTTGAAACTTCCCATGAGGTTCTCTTCTGCAGGGACCTTGAATGTTCAGCTCTTCCAGATGCTGACTGTTTGCAAGAGCAGCCTTCTGTGTTTGATGAAGTCTTCGGTCATCCACTACTGCCAGCATTTTAAGAGGCAGCTAAAAAAAAGTAGCACTGCTTGCTGCCATGTTGTATGATCAATCTGTGCCACTCATCTTCTATTTGACCTCTGTAGTATTGCTCAAGAGAAGGTGGATTTTATACCACTGGTCTCTTTCAGCATCGGAATCTACAGCACCTGCTTGACCTAGATTAAAGATTTAAACAAAAATACTGATAGCCAAAAGAGAAGAGATTCTTGTCTTTAACAAGATCTCATTTATTGATGATATCAACCAGGAACATCGATGTGCCAAACATCATTACAGAGGATGACACAAATGATGGGTCTCACTTCCATGAGATCCCAAGCTGTTCTCCCACCAAAACCATACAACTGTTCAGCACTGACTATTCCAAAACATTACACCTTCATATACAAAGAGAAGCCCCATGGAAATTCAACTTGGATTGTTTATAATGAAGGAGCTATCACTGCAATAAAGAAAAGGTAACATCCTTTTGCCTCATTCTCCCTAACTTAGTTCCTAATATAAATGTTTTGCACATATGTGATGTTAGAATGTAACTGATTTTTAATAGGTAATTTGAAAAAGTGATAGCATTCTAAGATCAATAATAATAAGTGGAGAGATTTTGCTTACAATGAGAATATTTCAAGAGTTTGAGCTTGAGGGTAGGTCATTAACAGAACCATAAAACTTCCATCTATCACGGGTAGAAATCCATCGAGGCATGCTGACCTTTGAAACCAGCTTCCCGATGACAGGGCTAATGTATGGATGTCCGCACTGGAAACATAAACATATAACATCTAAACAAAGAGCTTGTTGACAATAAAATGTTGTCCTAATGATCAGGATTTGTTTCTTACAATATCAACTTGCCCTTATGTAATGCCTTCAAAATGGTAAAATATCTAAAAGATCTTATATAAGAAACACAACTCAGGAAAGCATGATCCTACAACATATTTTGAAAGAAGGAAGAAGTGTATCAGAAGAACTGAGCCGGTCAGGTGCATGTTAGACAATGCTGCCATGGACACAGTGAGGGTCAACC
Organism: Rhincodon typus; assembly: GCF_021869965.1. NCBI lineage: Eukaryota > Metazoa > Chordata > Chondrichthyes > Orectolobiformes > Rhincodontidae > Rhincodon > Rhincodon typus. The sequence continues at coordinate 65,881,774 of NC_063332.1, read as the reverse complement.
ATATCTTAAAATGTCAGAAGATGTGAATAGGGAAATTATACTTAGAACATAGAACATAGAACGTAGAACATTACAGCGTAGTACAGGCCCTTCGGCCCTCGATGTTGCGCCAACCTGTGAAACCAATCTGAAGTCCATCTAACCTAAACTATTCCATTATCATCCATATGTTTATCCAATGACCATTTAAATGCCCTTAAAGTTGGCGAGTCTACTACTTTTGCAGGCAGGGTATTCCATGCCCTTACTACTCTCTGAGTAAAGAACCTACCTCTGACATCTGTCCTATATCTATCACCCCTCAATTTAAAGCTATGTCCCCTCGTGCTAGCCATCACCATTCGAGGAAAAAGGCTACTACTGTCCACCCTGTCTAATCCTCTGATACTCCCAAAGGAAACTTTAATTGAACAATGAGAAACTGTAAATTAAACCCACTTTCAGAACAGGGCCAGCCATATTAGTAACTATGAAGCATTCAGCTTAATTCCAGCATTTACTTTGTAAAGTAGTGCAGTAAGTACTCTGTGTACTAGAATAAGAAATGGAGTTGCGAACGATAGAGACATTTCTAGAAGATGTGTGGCTGCAGGAACAGATGGCCAATTGCTTTGTGTCTAAAAGTACAGATGACAGTCTGTAATTCAGTGACACCGAAGACAAAAAGAAAGATCTGTATCATGGATAGGGAGAAGTGAAGCCCCTGTAACTCAACCAATTCTACAGACAAAATTTGAATGTTGTGCCATTGGGCCCTGCCCCAGGTGCTTTGTTGGGTTGGGCTGCTCAATTTATTTATTTCCCATGGAAATGATTTAGCCACACAGTTCTGCAATTTAGTGCCTGGCTAGATTCCTCAAAGCAGTCAGATGAATTGAAACAGGGCAGTATTAACTTTGAGATATGAAAGAAGCTATACATAATCCTGGATGTCAGTTAGCAGCCTTGCTGGGTAAATGTATGGATATTTAATGTATGAGTAACAGGCATGTACATTGGTGATTGTTAATTAGGCTCAAAATGTGTGATGATGGCAATGCAGGGTGCCTTGATAAATCATGGGCTTAAATATAAGTAAACAGTTGTTTAAGTATGTGTCGTTAAGATATATTGTGAAACAGAATTGTTAAATTACGCATAGTGCTAGCACAGCCTGGCATAGCTAGCAATATTGTTTCTTTATAAGACCATAAGACCATAAGACATAGGAGCAGAAATTAGGCCATTCGACTCATTGAGTCTGCTCAGCCATTCAATCATGGTTGATAAGTTCCTCAACTTCATTCTCCCTGTAACCCTTGATCCCCTTGATAATCAAGAACCTATCTATCTCAGTTTTAAATGTACTTGATGACCTGGCCTCCACAGCCTTCTGTGGCAGTGAATTCCATAGATTCACCACTCTCTGGCTGAAGAAGTTTCTCCTTATCTCCGTTCTAAAAGGTCTTCCCTTTACTCTAAGCTGTGCGCTCAGGTCCTAGTCTTTCCTACAAATGAAAACATCTTCCCAACATCCACTCTGTCCAGGCCATTCAATATTCTGTAAGTTTCAATTAGATCCCCCCTCATCCTTCTAAACTCCATTGAGTATAGTCCCAGAGTCCTCAAACGTTCCTCATATGTTAAGCTTTCAATTCCTGGGACCATTCTCGTGAACCTCCTCTGAACCCGCTCCAGGGCCAGTACATCTTTCCTGAGATATGGGCCAAAAACTGCACACAATACTCCAAATGTGGCCTGACCAGAGACTTATAAAGCCTCAGCAGTACATCCCTGCATTTATATTCAAGTTCTCTCAAAATAAATGCCAACAAGGAGCTGAAGAAAGGACTTAGGAGAGCTATAAGGGGCATGAGAAAACCTTGGCAGATAGGATCAAGGAAAACTCCAAGGCTTTTTACACGTACGTGAGGAATAAGAGAATGACCAGAGAAAGGGTAGGACCAATCGAGGATTGTAAAGGGAATTTGTGCACGGACCCTAAAGAGATAGGAGAGGTCCTTAATGAATACTTTTCTTCAGTATTCACAATTGAGAGGGACATAGTTGGAGAGGAGGACAGTGTGAAACAGGCTGGTAGGCTAGAGGAGGTGAATGTTAGTAAGGAAGATGTACTAGAAATTTTGAGGAACTTGAAGATAGATAAGTCCCCCGGCCTGATGGGATTTATCCAAGGATTCTATGGGAAGCGAGGGAAGAGATCGCAGGGCCTTTGGCGATGATCTTTTCGTCCTCACTGTCCACGAGTATAGTATCGGAAGATTGCAAAGTGGCAAATGTCATTCCCTTGTTCAAAAAAGGGAATAGGGATAATCCTGGAAATTATAGGCCAGTTAGTCTTACTTCAGTGGTGGGCAAATTATTGGAAAGGGCTCTGAGAGATAGGAATTATGATCACTTGGATAGGCACAGTTTGATTCGTTTGATTTATGAGGGGTAGATCATGTCTCACAAATATTATTGAATTCTTTGAAGAGGTGACCAAACACGTGGATGTAGGTAGAGCAGTGGATGTGGTATAACATGGATTTAAGTAAGGCGTTTGATAAGGTTCCCCATGGTAGGTTCATGCAGAAAGTAAGGAGGCATGGGATGGGAGGAAATGTGGCAGATTGGATTCAGAATTGGCTGACCCTTAGAAGACAAAGGGTGGTAGTGGACTGAAAATATTTAACATGGTGCTTAGTTCCGAGTGGTGTACCACAAGGATTTGTTCTGGGTCCTCTTCTATTTGTGATTTTTGTAAATGATTTAGATGTAGGAGTGGAAGGGTGGATTAGTAAGTTCGTGGACCATACGAAGGTGGGTCGAATTGTGAATCGTGCAGAGGGCTATTCTAAGTTACAAAGGGACATTGATAGGATGCAGAGCTGGGCTGAGGAGTGGCAGATAGATTTTAACCCTGAAAAGTGTGAGGTGATTTATTTTGGAAGGACAAACTTGAAAGCAGAATACAGGGTTAACGGAAAGATTCTTCGCAGCTTGGAGGAGCAAAGGGATCTTGGGGTTCATGTCCGCAGTTCCCTGAAAGCTGCCACTCAAGTGGATAGAGTTGTTAAGAAGGTGTATGGTGTGTTAGCTTTCATTAATAGAGGGATTGAGTTCAAGAGCCGTAAAGTTATGATCCAGCTATACAAAAGCCTGGTTCAGCCATATCTGGAGTATTGTGTCCAGTTCTGGTCGCCTCATTACAGGAAAGATGTGGAAGCGTTGGAAAATGTACAGAGGAGATTTACCAGCATGTTGCCTGGAATGGAGGGAAGGTCTTACGAGGAAAGGTTGAGAGAGCGAGGGCTTTTCTCTTTAGAACGACAAAGGATGAGAGGTGACTTGATAGAGGTGTCCAAAATGATCAGAGGTATAGATAGAGTGAACAGCCAGAGACTTTTTCCTAGGGTGGAGGTAGCTATTGCAAGGGGGCATAGTTTTAAAGTGAGTGGAGGTAGATATAGGGGAGACGTCAGAGGTAGGTTCTTTACTCAGAGAGTGGTAGGGGCGTGAAATGCATTGCCGGAGAGGGTAGTGGAGTCGGCCTCATTAGGGGCATTTAAGGGGCTATTAGATAGGCATATGGATGATCATATAAGGTAGGGGTAGAGGTTAGATAGGCATTAGGTTTAGGGTAAAAGTTCGGCACAACATGTTGGACCAAAGGGCCTGTACTGTGCTGTACTGTTCTACGTTCTGAATTTTCTCCCCATTTAGAAAATAGTCCATGCTTTTATTCTTCTTACCAAAGTGCATGGCCTCACACTTTCCCACGTTGTACTCCATCTGCCACTTCTTTGCCCAGTCTCCTAACCTGTCCAAATCCTTCTGCAGCCTCCCCACCTACTCAACACTACCTGTCCCTAGACCTATCTTTGTATCATCTGCAAACTTAGCCACAATGCCCACAGTTCCTTCATTGAGAGCTTTAATGTATAAAGTGAAAAGTTGTGGCCCAACACTGAGCCTTGTGGAGCACCACTTGTCACCGGCTGCCATCCTGAGAAAGACCCTTTTATCCCCACTCTCTGCTTTCTGCCAGACAGCCAATCTTCTATCCATGCTAGCACCTTGCCTCTAACACCATGGGCCCTTATCTTACTCAGCAGCCTCCTGTGCGGCACTTTGTCAAAGGCCTTCTTGAAGTCCAGGTAGATAATATCCATTGGCTCTCCTTGGGCTACCCTGCTCATTACTTCCACAAAGAATTCTAGCAGATTTGTCAGGCATGACCTCCCCTTGATGAAACCATGCTGACTTTGCCTGACTTTACCATACATTTCCAAATATTCAGAAATCTCATCCTTTACAATGAACTCCAAAATCTTACCCATGACCGAGGTTAGGCTAATCGTCCTGTAATTTTCCGTCTTTTGCTTTACTCCCTTTCTAAACAGGGGTGTCACGTTAGCGATTTTCCAGTCTTTTGGGACCCTCCCTGACTCAAGCTATTCCTGAAAGATCACCAGTAACGCTTCCACTATCTCTTCAGCTGTCTCCTTTAGAATTCTGAGGTATAGGCCATCTGGTCCAGATGATTTATCCACCTTCAGGCCAATCAGTTTTACTAGAACCTTTTCCTTGTTAATGGCCACCATACTCAGCTCTTCCCCCTGACTTTCTTGAATTTTTGGGAGATTACTCCTGTCTTCCACCATGAAGGCTAAGGCGAAGTAATTATTCAGTTCCTCAGCCATTTCCTTGTTCCTACTACTATCTCTCCACCGTCATTTTCCAGTGGTCCAATGTCCACTTTTGCCTTTCTTTTGCCTTTTATATATCTAAAGAAATTCTTACAATCTTCATTTATATTACTGACTAGCTTACCCTCATACTTAATCTTCTCCCTCCTTATTTCTTTTTTTGTTGCCCTCTCTTGATCTTTGTAAGCTTCCCAGTCCTCTGGTTTCCTACTGCCCTTCGCCACATTATATGCTTTCTCTTTTGCTTTTATGCCATCCCTGACTTCCTTAGTCAGCCATAGTTGCCTCATCCTCCCTGTACCATGCTTCTTTTTCCTAGGGATGAATTTTTGCTGCGTCTTCTGAATTACTTCCAGAAACTCCTGCCATTGCCGTTCCACTGTCTTTCCTGCTCAGCTCCTCTTCCAGTCAATTCTGCCCAGCCCCTCCCTCATACCTCTGTAGTTGCCTTTATTCAGCTGTAATATCGTTACCTCTGATTCTATCTTCTCCCTTTCAAATTGAAGAGTAAATTCTATCATCTTATGATTACTGCCTCCTAAGGGTTCCTTCACCTTAAGCTCCCTTACCAAATCTGCCTCATCGCACAACACTAAATCCAGTATTGCCTGTTCCCTTGTTGGCTCCACCACGAGCTGCTCCAAAATATTGGATCAGAAAAGAGATTAAGGCCATGACTTTTGTCATGACAGGGAGCTGCATCATGGTGAAAGTAAAGGTCCAAAAATCAGAAATAATGTCCTCAAACATGGCAAGTGTAATTTTTGGCAGGGCAGAAATGGGGATAGTTCATATTTCACGTATATGCGTTTCACAGAGACAGCTGGGCCTTAGCTTAACAGCTGCTACAACTCTCATTAGTTTTTGGTGGTTGGGGAATGTGAAACATGAACTCTGCAAAGTAGACCTGTTAAGAGCAGGCCTGAGCTTGGTGCATTTCCCGTTGGAAATGTAGGTGACTCTTTCGATATTGTCCAAGACACCTTTGGAAGATCTCGTGTCTCCTTTGGGATTGTAAATATTAGGTATTTTTATGTCTAGAGGCACTTGAACATGTTACTAGTCAAGTTAATTAAAGTGATCAAAAACTGTTGTCAAGAGGACCTGACAAAAATGTTAAGGAACTATCAAAGGGAGCTGTCAAATTGCCAAGACATTTAAAATTCCTGTATAAGAACATCAGAAAAAAAAAGGAGTAGGCCATTCAGCCCTTTGATCCGCTCCTTCGTTGAATGAGATCGTGATTGTTCTTCTACTTGAATGTCATTTTCTTGCAGTATCCCTGCATCCTTTGATGCTTTTAATATGTAGAAATCTATCAATCTCAATCTTAATCTCAATCTTAAACTCACTCATTGACTGAGCCCCCATTCTTTCTCATCTGAGTTTGAAATTATCTGAAATTGTGACCCTTGGTTTTGGTCTTGATCCCATGACCCCATTCCAGACTTTTCTGATGGAGAATTCTACCAACCCAGGAATTAGATTTGTGAATCTTCATTGCACGTTCTCCATGACAAATATGTCCTTCCTTAGATAAAGAGACCAAAGCTCCAGAGTATTCACTTTGTAATTACAGCAAAGCATATTTTCTCCTATATTCAAATTATCTTGTAATAAAGGCCAACATAACTGTTAATTGCTTTAAATCTTAGAAAAATTTCTGGAGTGTAAACAATAAAATCAAGACTTGTTATCTTACTCTTTCTGTTGACATAAACCTGAGGGCTTCCATTATCAGATTAGTATTACCTGCCATCTCACAGGTTGATTGACAGTTTTTGTAGTTATAGAATCCTTGAAGTGGTACGATGATTCCCATTGTTGGTTGTTATAAAGGTTTATGTACTTGAATGAATTTTTTGTTCTTAAAAGCCATTATGTAGTTGAAAGAATGTGAATGTAGGAAATGGGTTTTTAAGAATTTTTTTCAATATAATGAAGTCTGCAATAAGTCCTTTACATTGTCGTTTCTCAGCATGGACACTCAGGTCTGCCCATGGTGGATACATTGTGAGTTAGCATGATAGGTGCAAAACCAAAGGGGGTTGTGTGGAGGAATGGGCTGGCATCAGTTAGAACTAAGTTGGCATGGGGGCTATAAATGGCCATGCTGGTAACCAAAGAGGCTTAGATTGACATGGAGGTCATGAGCAATAATGGAGTGGGTAAAGGGACATAGGTTGGCATAGGAGCTATAAAGGGCTATTGGGGTGGATGCAGGGGCATTGGTTGGCATGGAAGATTTGAGGGATTATGGGCCATGTGTACCGTTGACATTGAGGTTATGAAGGTTACGGATGGGTATTGGAGAATAGGTTGACACAAAGTGTATGCAGAATTTATGGAATGGTACTGAGCCATAGGTTTGTATAGAGCAGATGAAGGTTATGAAATGGATACAAGGCATGAGGTGGCATTGATTGGCATTGATTGGGGGAATGGAGAGGATTGCTGTTTTATGTTTTATTTGTTATTTTTAAATTTTGGGGATAGGGCTGGAACCTCAAGACAGAACTTCCTTCAGAGCCCACCCTTGCACTCGGCATTATTTCTGAACTTCCCCGCTCCAACTTCTAAAACAGCCCACCCCTGAAAAAAAAGCTGATGTTTAATCAGACATTTTGAAAATTGGCTTCACAGAGCTGGGAATTTTCCCAATTCCGTACATCCATCACACTGATGAAAATCCAGACCTAATCCTCAGTACACAATGATCTAATGGAGCTCTTAAATAAACGATGTACCTTTGCTCAAGAGGATTTACCCTTTTGTAGCAGCTCATGCAAGAACACCTTAAAGAAGTAGTGTGTACCCGAGCTGGTCTTCACTACACCTTCAAAAACCGAAGAACTGCGGACGCTGTAAATCAGGAACAAAAACAGAAGTTGCTGGAAAAGCTCAGCAGGTCTGGCAGCATCTGTGAAGAAAAAATCAGATTTAATGTTTCGGATCCGGTGACCCTTCCTCAGAACTGATGGTTGCAATAAGCCCTTATCGCAGGGAAATAACGTTGGTTTATAGGCAGAAAATATGGAGGAGAGTGGGGTGGGGAGTAAACAATAGGATAAAGGATAGAGCCATAAAAGAGAGGAGAACAGTTAGATAGACAAAGGAGTTGATAACAATCTGGCTAGAAGGGTGAATAGCTGTTAGTGGGGCTGTTAGTGACTAACGATAGATAGTGTGTAATGGCAGGCTGTGTGATAACAAGGCCTGGGGTGTTGGGTGGAGGGTGGGGTGGCTAGAACGTGGGAAAGTTTAGGCTCTAAAATTATTGAATTCGTTATTGAGTTCGGAGAGCTGCAGGGTCCCCAAGCGCAAAATGAGGTGTTGTTCTTCCAGCCTGAGTTGAGATTCACTGGAACACTGCAGCAAGCCAGAGACTGAGATAAAAACCATTCTGAGGAAGGGTCACCAGACATAAGAACATAAGAGCATAAGAACTAGGAGCAGGAGTAGGCTGTCTGGCCCTTCGAGCCTGCTCCGCCATTCAATAAGATCATGGCTGATCTTTTCGTGGACTCAGATCCACTTACCCGCGTTCTCACCGTATCCCTTAATTCCTTTATTGTTCAAAAAAACTCTACCTTTTTTTAAAAAACGTTTACTGGGCAAGGAATTCCAAAGATTAACAACCCTCTGGGTGAAGAAATTCCTTCTTAATTCAGTCCTAAATCTGCTCCCTCTAATCTTGAGGCTATGCCCTCTTGTCCTAGCTTCACCTGCCAGTGGAAACATCCTCTCTACTTCTATCTTATCTATTCCCTTCATAATTTTATATGTTTCTATAAGATCCCCCCTCAATCTTCTGAATTCCAATGAATATAATCCCAATCTACTCAGTCTCTCCTCATAAGCCAACCCCCTCAACTCCGGAATCAACCTAGTGAACCTCCTTTGCACCCCCTCCAGTGCCAGTACATCCTTTCTCAAGTAAGGAGACCAAAACTGCACACAGTACTCCAGGTGTGGCCTCACCAGCACCTTGTACAGCTGCAACATAACCTCTCTGCTTTTAATTTCAATCCCTTTAGCAATGAAGGACAAAATTCCATTTGCCTTCCTAATTACTTGTTGTACCTGCAGACCTACCTTCTGTGATTCATGGGCAAGGACACCCAGGTCCCTCTGCATAGCAGCATGCTGCAACTTTTTACCATTCAAGTAATAATCCTTTTTACTATTACTCCTACCAAAATGTATGACTTCACATTTATTTACATTGTATTCCATCTGCCAGACCTTTGCCCACTCACTCAATGTATCTATGTTCCTCTGCAAAGTTTCACAGTCCTCTGCACACTTTGCTTTGCCACTCATCTTAGTGTCATCTGCAAACTTTGACACCCTACACGTGGTCCCCAACTCCAAATCATCTATATAAATTGTAAATAATTGCGGTCCCAACACCGATCCCTGAGGCACACCACTAGTCACTGACTGCCAGCTAGAATAGCACTCATTTATCCCAACTCTTTGCTTCCTGTTAGTCAACCAATCCTCTATCCATGCTAATACTTTACCCTTAATGCCATGCATCCTTATCTTATGCAGTAGCCTCTTGTGCGGCACCTTGTCGAAGGCCTTTTGGAAATCTAGGTACACCACATCCACTGGGTCCCCATTGTCCACCTGGCTCGTAATGTCTTCATAGAATTCCAAAAGATTTGTCAAGCATGACCTGCCCTTCATGAACCCATGCTGCATCTGCCCAACGGGACAACTTCTATCAAGATGCCTTGCTATTTCTTCCTTGATAATAGACTCAAGCAGCTTCCCCACTACAGAGGTTAAGCTAACCGGTCTATAATTCCCCATCTTTTGTCTACTTCCCTTTTTAAACAGTGGTGTCACATTTGCTGTTTTCCAATCTGCTGGGACTGCCCCAGAGTTCAGCGGATTTTGGAAAATTACCACCAGTGCACCTGCTATTTCTCCCGCCATCTCTTTTAGTACTCTGGGATGCATTCCATCAGGGCCAGGAGACTTATCAATCCTTAGCTTCATTAGCTTGCCCAACACTACCTCTTCCGTAATAATGATTGTTTCCAGGTCCTCACCTACCTTCGTCTCTTTGTCAATTACTGGCATGTTATTAGTGTCCTCCACTGTGAAGACCGATACAAAATACCTGTTCAATGCCTCGGCCATTTCATCATATCCCATAATTAAATTCCCCTTCTCATGCTCTAAAGGGCCAACGTTTACTTTAGCCACTCTTTTTCGTTTCCGAAACGTTAACTTTGTTTTTTCCTTCACAGATGCTGCCAGACCTGCTGAGCTTTTCCAGCAACTTTGTTTTTGTTTCTGAGTCTGAGATGTTGGCCAGGAAACAGGGTGGTGTGGAGGTGGCGGAAAAGGTGCCTCATGATCTTCTGGATGTGAATGCTGGTGGGACAGTAGGTAACGACAAGGGGAACCCTATCGTTGTTACATCCTACAGACCCCTTTGCCCAGTTCCAACACTCTCCCTCCACCTGGACTCCTCCCTCTGGCCCTTTACCTGCACTTGATCTGTTCATTGAGAACTGTCAATGTGATATTAGTCGCCTCAATTTCTCTGCCGCCCCTCACCCAATCCAACCTATCTCCCTCCAAACTGACTGCACTCCATGCACTTAGATCTAACCCTGACTTTGTAATTAAGCCTGCAGATAAGGGTGGTGCTGATGTAGGCGTACTGACCTCTACCTTGCAGAGGATGAGCGCCAGCTCTCAAGTACCTCCTCCTATCTTCCCCTGGACCATGACCCCACCATGACACATCAGGCCATTGTATCAGCTACGGTAATTGACCTAATTTCATTTGGTGACCACCCCCCGCCACTGCTTCCAAGCTGTTAGTCTCACAGCTAGCTGTACTATACATCCTTGCACCCTGCTTCCTGTGAAGACTCCATTCCATTCTCTCAGTTCCTCCATATCCGTCGCATATGATCAGATGAGGCCAACTTCGACATGGGAGCCTTCGAAATGTCCACCTTCTTCTTCAACTGAGGATTCCCCAGCACCACTGTTGACAGGGCCCTAAACCAGGTTCAACCCATCCCCTGCATTTTCGCCCTCACCCCCTCTCTTCTGTCCTGCAATGGTGATGGGGTTCCCCTTGTTCTTACCTACCATCCCATTAGCATCCACATCCAGAAGATCATCAGACGCCATTTCTGCCACCTCCAGCAAGATGCCAACACCAAACACATATTCCCCTCCCCTCTTTTATCCACTTTCCGCAGGAACCATTCCCTCCAGGACACCCTTGTCCACTCTCCCTTCACCCCAACACCTCCCCACAGCGCTACGGCACCTTCCCCTGTAACCGGCGAAGGCGCAACATCTGCGCATTTACCTCCTCCCTCCCCAGTATCCAAGGGCCCAAACATACCTTCCAGGTGAAGCAACACTTCACCTGCACTTCCCAGAAGCTAGTCTACTGCATTCGCTGCTCACAATGTGGTCTCCTCTACACTGGGGAAACAAACCTGGGTAACTGCTTCACAGAACATCTACGTTCTGCTCACAAAAAAGACCCTGAGCTGCCTGTTGCCTGCCACGTTAACACACCACCCTGTTCCCTGGCCAACATCTCAGTCTCTGGCTTGCTGCAGTGTTCCAGTGAATCTCAACTCAAGCTGGAAGAACAACACCTAATTTTCTGCTTGGGGACCCTGCAGCTCTCCGGACTCAATATCGAGTTCAATAATTTTAGGGCCTAAATGCTCCCATATCCCAGCCCCCAACCCCGTACACCAGGCCTTGTTATCACATTGTCTCCCATTACACAATACCTATTGTTAGTCACTAACAGTCCCCATTAACAACTATTCACCCTCCTAGCCAGATTGTTATCAACTCCTTTGTCTATCCAACTGCTCTTCTGTCTCTTTGGGCTCTATCCTTTATCCTATCATTTACTCCCTACCCCATTCCCCTCTCTATTTTCTGCATATAAACCAACACTTTTCCAGCTACGATCAGTTCTGAAGATGGGTCACTGGACCTGAAACATTAACTCTGATTTTTTCTTCACAGATGCTGGCAGACCTGTTGAGGTTTTCCAGCAACTTCTGTTTTTGTTCACTGCACCTTTCTTTTGCCATTTTCAAACTTGACTAGCCAGCCAGAGACATACATATCCCATGAATGAATAAAAATAAAATTAATCTTTATCTCACATCTTACTCCAAACGATTAACCTCACAAATTATTTACAGTTTCTATCCAACTCCGACATTCCCTGAACCCCCTCCACCCCACCAAGCCCCGATACCGCTTACTCCTGAGGCATCAAATGTCACCAGCGTTCTCGCTCTTTTAGATGGAGTGTCAGATGTTTCCTTGAAAAGTGAACACTTTGGTGAAGTGGAATGGCAGCTTTTCATGACAGCTGGCACCTCAGATGTGACACTTTCAAAGACCTGATTGCAACAACAATGATGACTAATCAAAGAAAAAATGTGTACAGGAAGACAATCTGCTGGAATTCTTCCTGTCAGTACTTTAGGCGTTGCACTCTGACCCCAGGGGTGAATCTGCTGGATGAAAAGAAAAGTTAAGTGCATTCTGAAGGCAGTTCTGGAGCCAAGAACTTGCCCACTGCTCCAAAGATTATGAATCATGGGTATAGGGGCACAGGTAGACAGTGGGGTTATGAAGGTTATGAATGAGTATCAGCGATAGGTTGACTCAGAGGGTATGCAGGATTAAAGAGTGGGTACTGGGCCATAGGTTGGCATCGAGCTTATTAGGGATATGGAATGGGTACAAGGCATGAGCTGGCATTAATTGGGGGAATGGGTAGAATTGGGAGGAGTGAGGGGGTGTGGTGGTGAGGGCTATAAGACTATTTTATGCTTTATTGTTTTTAAATTTTGATTTCCCTTTCTCTCGGTAGTGGTGGCACTTCCGCGTTTGTTTGAGCTCAAGGCTATCCCTGTGCAGGCAATGACATCTCAGTAACTCCACCAAAAAATAGGAGCGAAGCAAAATCTATGGCAGAATAGACTTCTGGATCCAGGTCGATTGAATCTTCCTGCATAGCGCTCTGATTTGCAGACTTACTTAAAAGTTCAACTACAGCATTTGGCATTCTTTTCAACAAAAGCCAAGTTAGATTTCTCAAACTCTTGCTTAATCTTAATACTTGCAGACTTAATTTGATACTTGGCTGGAAGCTTTTCTAAGGTACTGTTCAGTGCTTGAAACTCTGTAGTTTAGGCTTCTGCATTTTTTAGTACTGAAAATAAGATTGAGGACTTCAATGGCTTACTCAATTGCTGACTTCTGACAGTTTTGCAGGTTAACAAGCTCTGGGTGGTATGGTGGCTCAGTGGTTAGCTACTGCTACCTCCCAGCACCGGGGTTCCAGGTTCAATTCCACACTCAGGTGGCTTTTTCTGTGGAGTTTGCACATTCTACCTGCGTCTACATGAGGGGGTTCAAAGATGTGGGGGTTAGATGGATTTGCCATAGGACATGCAGGGATACAGAGCTGGGGGTGTCTAGGTGGGATGCTCTTCACGAGGTCAGTGTGGAATTGATGGGCTGAATGGCCTGCTTCCAAACTGTAGAGATTCTATGATTCTCTGCCTATTCGATATTTGCTTGATCCAATTTATAGGGAAAAATCTCATCCTGCCTCAAAAACCTTTTGCCAGTGGTTGCTGCTGTCATTGGTGTGCTCAGGGAAATAAGCAGATAAACCTATCTCTTTTAGAGACTTCACCATCATTAGCAGTGTAGTTGAACAGTGTATCAATATTCAGGACTTCTTCATCAAACAGATCATCTGCCTCAGTGGTCATATCATACTTTTCCATTCTTTCCTGATGGAGAAAATTAAGATCTAGAACATCAACTTGCAGCTGATCACCAACATTTCTCATGCATGTTGTGCTTGCTTCTTTTAGCCTTTCCTCAAAGAGAAGAAAATGATTTTAAAAATCATCCTGTGGTCCTAGAGATATTAATTCTTCAGTGAAGACTAGCTTAAGGAATGTAGCTTAAAACCTAGAGTAAGGAATCAACTTCAATTTCTACTGCAGCTAGTAGTTATAGAACATTCAAAGCTACACAAGTATCTTTGTTTAATAAGGAATAATGTCGATTAGGAATGATATTCACAATACCAATGATATCTCTCTCCCACGTAGTGAAGGATAGCATACATTTGGCTTCGCACAATTATTGTGATTTCTCCTGTACTTCTAAGATTGATAGAAGATGGTAGGAGAAAGCAAAGCTTCAATCTCAGGATTGAATCGAAAGAAAGGATATTTCTGCTCCTGTTTCTAATTTAACATTACTTGACATTATTCATGATGTTTGCATACCGGAAATCATTGTGAGAGTCTAATACTTTCCCAAGAAGAATGTTCGTCATTCATCTGTAGCATTCCCTTCCTAGACAGTTCCATACTGGAGTTTTTTTTTCATTTTTACCCTGTGGGTAGAAATCTCTGATTGCTGCTTCTGCAAACAATCCTAAAATGACTTGCAGCATGCATGGTACTCAGTTTTGATAGCTGGTCATAGTTAGCTCTGGTGTTAAGATTTGCTGTCACAACACAGACAAGAAGCAACAGTGGGAACTGAGCCTGCTTTTCAGTTTGGCTGGTGTCTTACTGGCAAATTAGAAACCCTCTGAAGAACAGACTTCAGAGCCACATCAGAGTCTGCAGTCTGACTTCAGGAAAGATCTCTGTTCCCGTGATAAAAAAGCCTCTTTCACTTGTGAGTTTCAGCCTTTCTCATAAATGTATGGCCATTGCTAATTTAAGTTCCTCTGACTAAAAATTCTGCTAGAGCTTCATTCAGCACACCCTGTGGTGTAGTCCCTTAAAAGGTAAAGTCACCACAGAGCTACCAGACCATAAGGCTGCGGTCTTATTAGAGAGAGATGACTGGTGGTGGTTTAACCTGAGAGTCAACACAGCTCAGGCAAGAGGAGAGGTTAAGAAGGAATGTCATTCATGATAACCTCAGCAATGCAAGCCAACCATTCACCAACTAAGCAACTAACAACTAACAACCCTCTTATAAGATCATATGTCAATGTTGTGTCAATCTGTCAACATTGGCAATTATCAGTGGGATGCACAAGTCATTTATAAAATGCATTTTGGCTCCTGGTCGCTCTGTTTAAAATGTTTCTGCTCTATGAAAGAATTACACTTCAAACTAAAGTAAGAGTTGATGGTCCCAATCATGTTGTCATATTTAATGATTTCTTCTGCACCCTGTCCAATAAAAATTATGTCAGCATTGCTGCAAGCATATACAACTGTACACTGACCTGGTCTTTGTGTTTTGATTTAGGCCTGAAGCAGTGTGGTATCTGTTAAAATGTTGGCAGCAATTGATCTAATACGTGGCCTAATCAGAGCCTTCCATGTGACCCGGAGGGTTTGGTAAAGGTAAGGTCTTTTCAATTAGTGGATGTTTCTGCTAAGTGTGTTACAGTGCCTGAAGACATCTTAATTTTCCACCATTCCAGCTATTTTAGGGTTCCCTCTCTTCTGTGCTGTTTTTACAGTCCTTTTCTTGGCTTGGCCTTGAACTATTCTGCCACTGCAATTCTCTTCAGGCCTTTCCCCTTGTTCTGCTCTTAGATGGATGGATTGGCCCAGTTTTCTTCATGGAAAGGCTAAGTAGAGTCATGAGAACTTTAAACTAATAAATGGGGGCGAGGCAGTGGTGGGGGGAGCGAAGGCTTAGGGGAAGTTAATATAGCTTCAAAATCAAGTAACATGATAGAACAGTAAAGAAACTGGTATCCTACTTCAGGAGTAGCGGGGAATGGCAAAACCATAAGACATGTATTAATTAAACCAAATAAGAGAAATAATAAATAAAAGAATAAATCATCAAATTCTTTCACAGAGCAGAAAAATTTTAAACAGAGCAGCCAGAAGCCAAAAGGCATTTTATAAATGACTTGTGCCATCTCACTGATAAACCAGGGACAGGTTACAGTGCAAGGCCCAAGTAAGAGTTCTATATACTAATGCACAGAACATAAGGAATAAATTAAGTAAGCTGCAGGCCCAAATTCAAATTGAAAGTTAAGATACAGTAGCTATTTCTAAGACATAACTGCAAGACGGTGGCACTACGTACTAAATATACCAGGTTATAAGGTTTACAGGATGAAAAGAAAAATAGCAGAGGGAGTGGAGTAGAAAAAACCTTTCATTTGTGATGGAGGATGTAATGAGGAGAAGGCATTCAATGGAGACATAATGGGTGGAATTAAGGAAGAGTAAATGATCTAAAACTGAATTGGTGTTGTGTGCAGATCCACTAATAGCAGCTCTGAAGGGCTAGATTGTACAAATGCAAAAATCAGGCAAGAGCATAACAAAGCCAGAGCAATATTAATCGGGTATTTTAACTTTAACATATTTTGGGAGAGGCAGACAAGCATTTGCTAAAAAGGTGGTGACTTTCTGGATGTATCCAGGATAGCTTCATATAGCAATATGTCCTGGATCCAACGAGAGGACAAGCCATGTTGGATTTAGTAATGAATTATGAGCCAGATTTGATTAGCAACATAATTGGTGTATGAACATTTATCTAATAGTGATCATAACATGATCAATTCCAATGTAGCACTTGAAAGCACTGGAGTTTTAGATTTAGGCAAAGCTGATTTTAATGAGATGAGCCAGAGATTGCCCACAGCAAACTGGGAAGATCTGCTAACGGGTGAAACAACTGAAGAACAGTAGAGATTGGTTAAAGAAACACTCAGCACATAAAGCAAAATCAGTTTATTCCCCTGAGAGGGAAATGCTCCACTTCACAGAGGGAACAGCTACAGTCAACTCAAAAGATAAGGGACAGCCTAAAACTAAATGAAAGGGCTTACAAAAGTGCAAACACAGCATAGGTATTGCTGAATGGGAAAGACACAAAGATCACAGAGTGCCATGAAGCAGCTTATAAGAGCTACTAAAAGGAATGACGAAAGGAAACTTGGCAGGGAAATCAAAATCAAATAGAAGAAATTTTATACTTTTATAAAACTGAAAGTGGGAATATAGTCAAGGACTGTGGGGAAATGGCAGGCATGTGGAATAATTCGATTTCCTCAGTGTTTAAAGTGGAAAAGAAGGATAGTTTGCAGGAAGTGCCAAGGAAATTAAGAGTGGATTGGGAACAGACGCTTAATAAAATTAACGTAAATAAAACATCGGTAATGAGGAAATTATTGGAATTAAAGATTGACAAACCCCGGGGTCCTAATAATTTCCAACCAAAGGTGTTAAAGGAAGCAGGGCGCACATTGTAGATATCCTAATTATAATCTTTCAGGGGTCCTGAGATACAGGAGCCATCCCTCTGGATTGGAAGACTGCATATGTCACACTGCTTTTTAAGAAGGGCAAAGAGAAAAAACAGGGAATTATAGAGCAGTTGCCGTAACATCTATGGTGGGGAAATTGTCGGAGTCTATAATCATGGATGCGGTAAGGGAATGCCTTGATATTTTTCAGTTAATCAGGGAGAGTCAGCATGAATTCAAGACAGGTAGGACATGCCTGACAAACCTCATTGAATGTTTTGAAGAGATAACTGAGGATAGTGGACAGTAGAATATCTATGGATGTTGTTTATATGGACTTCCAGAAGGCATTTCATAAAGTCCCACATAAGAGGCTGTTAACTAAGGTAGAAGCACATGGAATTGAGGGCAGATAATTGAGGGATATTGGTTGAGTGGCAGGCGACAGAAAGTAGGTATAATGGATAGGTACTCAAATTGGCAGGATGTGGTGTCCCAAAAGGATGTTTGTTAGGGCCTCAATTATTCACACTATTCATTAATGACATGGATAGAATCATAGAATCCCTACTGTGTGGAAAGCAGCCATTCAGCCCAATGAGTCTGTGCTGACCCTCTGAAGAGCATTCCATGCCGATCCAGACCCCTACCCTGTTCCTGTAACCCCACATTTCCCATGGCTAATCCACATAGTCTGCACATCCCTGTACACTATGGACAATGTAGCATGGCTATTCCACTGAACCTGCACATCTTTGGACTGAGGGAAGAAACCGGAGCACCCAGCAGAAACCCACACAGACATGGGAAAAATGTGCAAACTCCACACAGTTACCCAAGGCTGGTATTGAATCTAGATCCCTGGCACCGTGAGGCAGCAGTGCCAATCAATGGGCCACCATGACGTCCCTTAAATCATCATGCCACTCCTAAAGCATAATGGCATAGAAAGACTTATATCCAAATTTTCTAATGACACAGTTAGGTGGCATTATAGACAGTGTAGATGCGAGCATAAAATTACAAAGGGATATTGATAGAATAAGTAAACGGCAAAGCTGTAAAACTGGCACACGGAGTTCAATGTAAACAAATGTGAGGTTATCTACTTTAGACTGAAAAAGGATAGATCAGGGTACTTTCTAGATGGTATGAAGTTAAATTCAATGAATCTTGAAAGAGACTTGGAGGTTCAGGTGCATAGATCTTTAAAATACCAATAACAGGTGCAGAAAATAATCAAGAAAGCTAATGGAATGCTGGACTTTCTATCTGGAGGACTGGGAGTACAGGATGCTGAATTTATGCTGCAGTTATACACACCCAGGTTAGGCCCCGCTCAGAGCACTATTAGCAGATCCTGGCACCACACCTTAGGAAGGATATATTGACCTTGGAAGGAATACAGGGTAGGTTTATAAGGACGATACCTGGACATCAGAGTTTAAGTTATTACATAAATTAGGACTATTTTCTCTAGAATTTAGAAGATTACAGGATGTTCTGATTGAATATCTTCAAGATATTAACAGGAAAAGACAGTGTACATAAAGGTGAACCATTTCTAGTGGTTATAGGTTCTAGAACTAGGGGGTGTAGTCTCAGAGTAGGACTAGACCATTCAGGAGAGATGTTAGGGAAGCACCCCTAGATACAAATGGTGGTAGCTGTTAGGAATTCTCTTCCATATACTGTGGTGAATGCAGGATCAGTCGTTAATTTTAAATCGGAGATAGATAAATTTTTGTTAAGAAAGGTATTAAGGGATATGGGCTGAAGGCCCGTAAATAGAGTCAGGCCATAAATCAGCCGTGATCTCATCAAGTGGTGGAACAGGTTCTAGGGGCTAAATGACCTATCCTCTGTTCCTATGGCCTCTCCCTTCATACGTTGCATTCTACTGCTCTGTGTTTCTCTTTAGAAAGTCCTTTGCCTTTTGTCACCATGTAGTAAGATCATATCTGGGTTACGAACAGAATTTAATCCAAACTCTTATCAATGAACATCACCAATCTTTGCTGAGTGTACGTGCAGGACCAAGAGAGGGAGCACATCTCTGGAACTTTATACACTCAGCTCCCACTCCATATGATCTGACAGCATAATGATACAGCTCCATAGGCTCAGTAATATTATTAGATTAGGATTATAGTCAACCTTTTATTCTACCCTGGGGCAGCTCCCACAGAGTGCAAACCTTTCTTCCCATTTTTTTTCCCACAAAGTTATTTAAAAAAAGACTGATTGAATCTCACCCACCTTCCCACACCATGGTCTGAGCAATGTATTATTTGAATCAGTTGGCATGTTTAAAAGCTTAGTTGCCTGTTAATTTTGTTTCAAATGGCAATCTATACTGTAAGGTCCATGCTAGCGATGGGTGGGAAGGTGGTTAGCTAGACCAGAAGATCTATTTAACCTCAAGGTCTCCCCCATTATTATAGCTAGATCAACACCGGGTTGACACATTTCCACATCCATAGGATCGTGATACTCTACCCCTGTCTTAGCTCATGTGCCATTGGAATCCTTACTCATGCCTGTTACCCATAGACTTGACGATTCCAATGCATAACTGGCTGCCTTTCCATATCCTACTTTCCATGTACTCGGGTTTATTCAAAACTCTGCTGCCTGTGTTTTTACTTCCACCAATTGTGCCCATTGTATTTGTGCTAACTCAACTACAATGGCTCCCAGTTACGAATGCCTGGACTTTAAAATTCTCATTCTTGATTTTAAACACATTCAAGATTTTGTACTCCTTATCTCTGCCATCCTCTGCAGCCTCTTAGCCCTTGGATATGTTCATTCATCTAATGCTGGTCTCTTGAGCATACCAGCTTTTACTTGTTCCAGCACTGATCACCATAAATTCAGCCACCTAGGCCCAAAACCATGGAATAACCTCGCTAAAGTTTTTTGGTTCTTTGTAGCTTTTTACTCCTTCAAGATGTTCCTTAAAACCTGTTTGAGCTTTTGGCCACCTGTCCTAAGACCTCCCCTGTAGCTTGATATCAAATTGTGCTTCATAACTCTCCTGTGGAGCACCTTGGGCTGTTCTATTTTATTTAAGCCAATAAATAAATGGAGAGGTTTTTAGCTCAATGGAAAAATATCACTGTCTTTTCTCACACCTTAAAATTTCTGTTTGCTCAATTTCTTCTTGACACTTCCAAGAGAACCAAAATCTTTGAATTTTGTTGTTCTGTTACACAGACGTCTGTTCAGTTCATTCATTCAAAATAATAGCCTTGCACTATCTCCAGCAAACACAGTCTGGATGTCACTCAGATTTTATTTTAAGAAACCTAAATAAAAAATCTCAACAAGACAGCACATTGTATTATGCTCAACTTCACCTCATCAAAACATTACCAATTCTAATAGCTTCCTGGATTATTAATCTTCAAACACAGATTCTGGTCGCCTTCATTCTACCCTTTGTTTTACAATGGCGTTCTTAAGATTCAGTTCCTAATACCAGGCAAATACACAACAAGCTTTGCAAAATGATCTCTCAATGTAAGGTTTAGAAACTCCAAATAATTAAGTAGTGTTAACCTTTAGTCATGTGCTTTGTTTTCTTTGCACAGGATGAATTCCATTTTTTTAATGGACAGAATTTGCAGTTTAAGTATCTGGTTGACATTTCTATTTTTTTACCCAGCTGCTACCTCCTGCACAAACCATCAATGGAGTCTCTGTGGTTCGCTGCTGACCACTTCTGGGTCATTTTGAGCAGAGGAACACCTGCTCAACTCATTTCTGATTTACAAGCTGCGTCACGCCCTATAAAATTGTATCTGATCCTATTAAGTTTTCAATAGTTTAGTAAAATACTCCAGCCGCTAAGGCAAAGTGAAAATTGTGAATGTTTATAGGCAGAGTAATTAGGAAGAGTTGTGAACCACTAGCATGGTCAGATCTCATTTTAAAGCGGATTGATAATCTGTCAATGAGCAGCACCACAGCTTGCTGATCAGAGAGGGAAGGGAATGGAATCCAGCCACTACTTGACGGAGTCAGGGTTAAATGTTTAATGGGAGGAAGGCAAAAGGGGCAAAAGAGTAAGCAGTGACACTGCAGTTTCTGTCAAATCAGTCTTTATATGCAATTTCAACGTCAGATTTGAAAAAAACCCTGTACTGCTACCATCCACCTGTCTCAGGAAAAAGCACCCCAGATTGCAGGATTTTCATTCTTGGGGAGTGGGTATATGCTGCAGCCAGGCCCACTAGCTCTGGAAACTGTATAGAGGTGCATGGAGAGGCTACCAAGAGCTGCGATGGGCTGATTAAAAGGGGCACTTTCGTGCTCTCAGATGCTGTCCCAATTGTTTTATTCAGTATGGCGCTCTGCATTACTGACCCCCTATCCCTCTACTGCTAATACAAGCCAACGCCTCTCCTGCCAGTTCCAATGGCACCGTCAGACATTCCATACCAACCAATGTACTCCACCCGCCCCAATGGCCCCCAGGCTCCTATGGAAACCCCATGCCCCTATATATGCCACTTTTTTTCCATGTACCTTTAATATTAACTTATTTAGTATCCAGCACATGCGGAGCCATGCTGAGATTAAATAAAGTAATATTTTAAGGATCAACTATAGACTTCATTACATCAAAGCAAAACACATTCATTGACGAAAGACTATTCAATACATTTAAATTCCCCTCAAGTACGTAATCTTTGATTTAAATGAATAATTGTGCTTATAAACCATACATCAAAAACACTTTAACCTTAATACCAAGTTGGAACTGTAAATCAATCTGACAGGTTACAGAGTCCCCTCTGATAATGGCGAATTGTGTGAACTGTGGTAATGCCATAATAATGAACATTGGGGTAATGTTAATAAATAACTTTTGAAACTATAAGCATCAATATTTTTTGCACTCAGAGGCACAGACATGCTTTAGGTGTTCCAAAATGTAAAAAAAATGATTTAAAAAGCTTTGCAACTCAACAGTTAGTCGGATCTTATTCACCTGTCACAAGCATTTACACCAATTTAAGAAGTCCTGTTAGACACAACGTAATAAAACTAGCACTGAGTAAAAACATAATCTGTATAAACTGTAACACCAGGATGTTGATGGTGGAGAATTGAGTACCGATAATGTCATTTAAATTCTCTCTTCTTGAAGATAATCATTTCCTGGCATTTGTAACTTGTGAATGTTTGATGTCACTTACCAGCATAAGCCTACATGTTGGCCAGGCTTTACTTCATATGAGCTTGGACTGTTTCAGTTTAAAAAACTGTGAGTGAAGAAGAAGTCTGAAGAGTTGTCATATATTACAAATCTACTGTATATTCATGGTTAGCTTTTCTGCAGCAATAGATAAGGCCTGCCATAAAGGAATCCCTTTATCATTTCTCAAACCCAGCTTTTCATAAAATTATTCGTTGTTGTTATGCACTTGTTGTTATTCAATAGGAAATGAGTTACAGGCAATGTAGATTAATGGCAAACCTACATTCTTTATGTGTGCCCTGAATACTCAACATTCTCTAGTTTCTCCTCAATTTCCCTCTATACTCTCACTGAACTAATTTTGTCCATGACATCATTGCCTGCTCCCCCAACTATTTTCAGTAAGCTACCGCTTATACCACTTCCCTTTCCAGTTCCAATATTAGCTGATACTGTAACTGGTTGACTCTGTTCAGGTACTGTTCCTTACAAATTCAACTTCAATGAGAAGTGCTGAGTGTATAATCCACCTCCTTTGGAGGTCCCCAGCACCATAGATACCAGTCTGTAACCAATTTGAATGAGTCCATGACACATCGAGAAACAGCTGAAGGCACAGAATAGTGCCAAGGCAATGGGGCCTGACTACATTCCAGCAATAGTACTGAAGATGTGTGCTCTGGAACTTATTGTTCCTTAGTTATGCTGCTCCAGTTCAGCTACAGCAATGGGATTTACCAGACAAATGTGGAAAATTGCCCAAATAAGCCACGTACTGTACAAAAAGCAGTACAAATTCAACAAGTTACCTTCTACTCTCCATCATCACTAACATGATAGAAGTGGTCATTGACGATGCTATCATGCAGCACTTGTGAAAGAATAACTGCTCATTTATGCTCAGTTTAGGTTCCAGCAGGGTCACCTGCCTCATTGCAGCCTTTGTCTAAATATGGACAGAACAGCTAAATCCCAGAGGTGAAGTGAGAGTGACAGCCCCTGACATTAAGGGCACATTTAAATGAATATGGCATCAAGGAGCTCTAGAAAAACTGGAGTCAACGGGCATCAGAGGGAAACCTCTAAATTGGTTGGAGTCATACTTAGCACAGAGTACATTGTGGATCTGGTTGCTGGAGGTCAGTCATCTTAGGTTCAGGACATCTCTGCAGGAGTTCCGCAGGATAGTGTCCTGGACATAATCATTTTCAGCTGCTTCATCAATAATCTCTCGCCCATCATAACATCAGAAGTGGGAATTTTTGCTGATGATTACACAATGTTCAGCACCATTCATGAGTCCTCATATACTGAATCAGTCTGTGTCCATGTGAAACAAGAACGTGACAACATTCAGGTTTCGGGTGATAGGTGGTAAGTAACATTCATGCTACACAAGTGCTGGTAATGTCCATCTCTAACAAATGGGAATCCAACCATCACCCCTTGACATTCAATGATATCACTATCTCTGAATCCTCCACTATCAACATCTTGAGAATTGCCACTGATCGGAAGCTGAACTGGACGAGCCATATAAAGATTGTAGTGACAGGAGAAGGTCAAAGGCTAGGAATTCTGCAGTAGATAGTTCACCTTCTGTCTTAACTTTGCTTGTTTGCTTCTGAAACCATCGACAAGGCGCAAGTCAAGAATATGTTGCGATACTTCCTACTCTCCAGGATGATCGCAACTCCAATAACTCTCAAGAGGTTTGGCACCATCCAGAACTAAGCAGCCCACTTGATTGGCACCACATCCAAAAGCATCCACTCCCTCCACCACCAATGCTCGGTGGCAGCACCTGAACCTCGACAAGGTGCAATGCAGCAACTCCCTAAGGCAACTTCTAAACCTATGATCACGCTACCATCTTAAAGAACAAGAAGATACATGGGACATCATACCTGAAATTCCCCTCCAAGCCATTCACCATCCCGACTTGGAACTATTTTACTGTTCAATTACTGACACTGGGTCAAAATATTGAACAGGATTCCTAACAGCACTGTGGGTATCCCTAGACTCCAAGTATTGCAATGGTTCAACAAGACAACTCACCATCACCTTCTCAAGGGAAATAAGGAATAAGCAATAAATGCTCATAATGATCATATTCTATGACTTCCTTCAAACAAATTTGCACTCTTGTTACAATGCTGCAACTGCTCTTATGGATGTCCCAGACAGCATCCTAAATGAATACAGCAAACCTAAATCATCCCTTTTTTCCTTCTCAATCTGCCTGCAGCTTTTGACATGCTTCGTTATACAAACTTACTCCGCAACCTTTCCACCTTCACCTAGCTAGATGGGACTGCATGCACCTAGTTTCTTTCTTATCTATGTACTTGTAGTCAGTTTATCAAATGCAATGTAATTTGATAGTTTAGAATGTGAGTATTGCAGTCATTGGGACAATTTGCAAGAATGACCAAGTAAAGGGAAAACGACATTCAGTGGCAGTGTTCATCTAATTCATACATTTCTATGGCACTGCCTTTACCAATCAGAACCCATTTGCCAACCAATTAGCCCTCTCCTCTGTTCATTTCCCTTTGTTTGGTCATTCTTGTGAATTGCCTTGATGAGTGAAAGATGAAATGTTTTGACAAAGTGTGTCCTTTCTAAAAATGACTTCTATTTATGCTCCCACATCATTGTCCATACTTTTCCCACACAAAGATCTATTTTCAGGTCCATCTTCTTTTTCAGCTATATGCTATCCCTCAGCAAAATAATTTGAAAACATAATAGCAGTTTTCACACATACATAGACGATATCCGACTCTACTTCACCATTCAGCCCTTTGTAAATATTGCAGCTGAAAACTATTTTCTTCCCTTATTATTAGCTTCATTCATGGAGATTATGTCTTACATATGTGAAGAAATCTTTGAAAACACAAGCCTAGAAATTGGTTCGCATCTGAATTGGGGAATGGTCCTCTTGCAGCAGAACTCAGATGCACCTAATAAATCCGATGGTAAGATGGTAGCAAATTAGAATGGCATCATGGTTAGGACCAGGATGCTGCAGGCCTCACTTGTAATTTCCTGCGGATTTGTCCATCACATGGAGTGCTGTGTGGGGCATAAGTTGATTGCTTCATGATTAACCAGCTTGTGTTGTAGGTGAGAGATTGAGGATGTATATTCTCTTACATTTTGAGCCTTAATATAGTTAAGACATGGAATGTGCTGAAAAACTCTTTCATGCCAAATATAGCCGCAGGGTCAGTTTTTCACACAGGGAATAGTTGTGATGAAGGCTTATAATGCATTATTATTGCGTGACAGCATGGATTCTAAAGTGGAAGAACATTTTACTCCTTTAAGTTTGATTTGTATTCCTATTTCATGTGTGTTCAGCTTTAGTTTCATTTTTGTCTTAAGTGAAAGGTGATGTAATGTCTGATAATTTATTTGTTTACGTGTATTTTGATGAGGCGGTTAAATTCTTGAGATGATTAATTTGATGAATTCAGGGAAATCAGATAGGAGAAAATTAAAAAGCTGCTGTTGACTAGCAACAGAAGTCCATTCTCACGAAAGACAGAAAAATCCAAAAACAGTCAAGTTTCAGCCAGAGATAAGAGGTCCTTAGCAGCAAAAGTGCTATTAATACCTGTCTCCAAAACAGTCAGGGATGGAAACAAGTCTCAAGTTGCTTTGAAGAAAACTCCAGAAACAGAATCCTGCAGAAAACATGAGTTTAAGCATCCCATTTTAAATAATAAGTCAGCTACGTTTGCAATTTGTTTAAGGGTCTCAGGATGACAGTTAAACTGATAACAGCAGCAGTAAGGAAACACAGAAATCTGCTTAAAAGAAGCATATTATATTATTGCCAACGAAACAGGAGCTTTTAAGTGGGGCCAGGGTGACTCTTCACTGAGGTTTGAATGTCTTTAAGGATGTTATTGAAAGTAAATGAGTTGAACCTTTCTTTCTGATATTTATATTAAGTCCATTTCATAAAAATATTATATGGTGTAACGTCCTTTTTTTTCTTGTTGGTTAATAAACTGCTATGTTCAATTGTTAAAAGTACATTGGCGGCCTCTTGTGAAAATATACAACAACTGACTACCACAGAAAACTAATTGCAAATATAAAACTTTTGCCCTATCAAGCCAGGCCTTATCTTGGACTGACTTGTCCAGTATTGCCATCAATTGGGATCATAAAACAATTGATTAGAAATTCTCTCATTTCTGCAAACATCAGCAATCTGCATAACTCCAGCCATCATTTGAATTATTGTTACCATGTTTCCAATTGTCATTGTTTTATTTTTTGAAAATATATGAACTGATTAAATCTCAAGAAAAATCAATCTAAGCTGAATCTGCAATTCATCATGACTGATTGATCATTCGTCCATAATACAAATTAGGCATCTGGGAAGTAAAAGTAGCATAAGATTTTTGTAGTTATAGTGTCAGAGCATCATACAGTATGGAAACAGACCCTTTAATCCAACCAGCCAAACATGTTCCCAAACTAAACTAGCCCCACCACCAATGTCAGACTCACAGGTCTACAGTTTCCAGGGTT
Organism: Rhincodon typus; assembly: GCF_021869965.1. Classification (NCBI taxonomy): domain Eukaryota; kingdom Metazoa; phylum Chordata; class Chondrichthyes; order Orectolobiformes; family Rhincodontidae; genus Rhincodon; species Rhincodon typus. The sequence continues at coordinate 65,855,025 of NC_063332.1, read as the reverse complement.
CTCCTTACAGCCTTTCTTAGACAATAACACAGCACTAGCCACCCTCCAGTCCTCTGGCACTTCACTCATGTTTATAGATGTTACAAATATTTTTGCTGGGGGCACTGCAATTTTCTTCCTAACTTCCCACAACAAGCTGGGATACACTTGATCAGGTCCTGGAGATTTATCCATCTTTATGTTTTCGAAGACCTTCAGCACTTCCTTTTCTGTAATGTGAACCGTTTTCAAAACATCAATATTTATTTCACCGAGTTCTCCAGCCCCCATTTCTTTCTCAACAGTAAAAACCCATGTGAAATATTCATTTAATATCTCTCCCATCTCCTGAGGTTCAACCTAGTTGATCTTTAAGGGGTCCAACTCACTCTCTTTTTTGCTAATCAGAGGTTGAATATCTAAAACACTCTTCAACTCATGACATTGATCAATAGGAATCTGTCTGGAAATCTCCTCAAGCATAACAGTTCAGAAGAAAGCATAAATTGAATTTTGTGGCTGCCAGGATAGTCAGGTATGCCTACAAACATTATGGAGCAAAATAATGCTCAAAGCAGAATTTGTAATATAAAACTAAATTCCATTTTTAAATTATTGAATGAATTTTTTGACACTGCCTGGGTCATAACACCAGCCGTCTATGATTAATTCATTATGCAAGACATGCCATTGTAGTGATAATGCTGAAAATTGATTTTTATGCATTGACTTCTAACGTCTATCTCTTGACAATTCTACCCATTTCTCAACCTGCATGCAAAGCTTTCATCTTTCTTTTAGTTATGGTCTATTGTTTTCATATCTATGGGCCATTAGACATCTTACCAATGTAGCTAGAGTTTCATCGGCTGAGTTGGTCTTATTGAACTCCAAAAAATTGCAGTCAATTGGTACTAACAATAACTACATTGCTTAGGAACACTAAGTCGCCTATAGTTAAAGTGAATTTATAAGAGTGGAAAAGGCACTTTCAGTAACATACATAGCTCTGGTCTGAAAGCTTTAGCAGCTGGAATATACTTGTGTGTATTCTGCAGACATAAGTGCTATCTGGTGGGTGCCATCAGCATCTGTTTCTGATCCCAAATAGTAATATTACTACTACTGCTACTACTAATAAATACTGCTATACATGATCTTATGGTTGCACGAGATAAGGACTGATCTATCTTCTATGTTTGTTGTGTGCTTATGTAAGTCTTCAGATAGTAACATAGCTCAACCTGGTTTGGCCTAATGTGGAGTAATTCATCCACACTGTGCAAGTTATGATCAGTGATGTGCAGCTCCATGACATGTGACATCATCGCAAGGTTACTCAAAGGTCCTAAAACCCTTACACATCTTCAGGACCACAGCATTAAGTACATTGAAGCAAATGGTTTTAAAGGGGAAGCATTTAAGAAAAAGGGAAATTGAAGATAATGCTGATTGTAACTAATAGCAAGCAATAATAGCTTCTCAAACACCACAAGTGAGAGCTGGGACAGCAGCTTCATGAAGAGAACAGCTAACCTGCGTGTAAAGGGCAGGAGATAAAAACTAATGCCAAAGAGCCACCCAGAAGATGCCACCCAGCTCGTTGTAGTATTCACAGACTGAAGAAACGCACATCAATAGTTGTTGACCTTCTGTGTTCTACAAGGATAAATACCACAACCTTCTCTTTGCCATCTCACACTCACTCTATCTCTGCTCCTGCTCTCGTGTCCCACCAAGGCTCATGTTCTACCACTCTCACCATTGCAAGCAGTATCTTCCAACAACAGGTCTCATCCACTCCATCCACCACTGTGGCCCATCAAGACAACTAACCATTTTCTACTCACTTAAAACAACTCAGCACCCTTTCCTGAACCTGCACCAACACTGCAAGCTATGGCAGCCACATTCATCTCATTCAGTGCCTCCATTTGTTTCATTGTGAGAGAACAGGGCTCACAATTTGGCAGAGAGGGCCAAGATGGGCAGTGGTGTGCCCCTTATTCATCTTCTCAAATCATTTAAAGGAGAGAGTCCGTACAGTCATGGGGGAGGATAAGGACCAGTTGTACTGGGGATGCCATGATCTCCAGGTCATTGTGCTGGCGGGTGCAGCTCTCTCGTGGCCAGCACTGTAAATGTATTCTTAACATAGCCACTCTCTACCCTTATTTTGTAACTCATTTTCTGTCATCTCATGCAGGTACCAGCAGCATCCACACAGGCCCCCCACCCAGTCAACATCTCCTCCTTCACCTCTGAGGAAGAAGACACAGACCACTCAGTGGAAGCACTGGCAAGACTACCTCCTGTACTCTCCATCAGCTCAGATACTGACACTTTGTTGCTATGTTTGCCTCGTTAGACTGAGAAGCACATTCTAGTGAGGGTATCACTACCATGTCTGTACAGCCGGCCAAGGACAAAATGCCTCAGATTGCTGGCATTCAGGGCACTGCCAGAGACCAGGCACCTGCTCAGCTCCAGGCAGGAGAGGGCTCTACAGTATTAGCCATTAATACAATTATCTTGTTAAACATGCTAACACAGGTACAACATGCTGGTCTATCACAGTCACTCAACAAACTGGATTGAAGGTTGGAGATGTCGACCAACTTCATCTATACAGTGCTGGCTGTGGCATGCATGTTCCGTCCATAGATAGTGGCAGCTGCCATTGGGATCCAGATCCACCTGGATCTCAGGGTCTGCTAGAGAGGAATACAGACCTGCACTCCATCGCTCCATCCACTGGTATCCAGCACCAAAAGCAAGGCCATGGGGTCAAGGGACCTTGACCTCACTCCAGATGGTCCTTCCTCACAACGACACAGGCTGGTGCCAGCAAACACCTACCCGAAGGGGAAAACACATAGAGGATCCCCAGAAGTCCTCTGTCAGGTCATTTCAGAGGTGCCCAGCACCTCCAACATGTCTGTGACCCTCAATCCTTTGGAATTTGAAGCCAAGGAGGGTGCACCTGCATCTAGCCATGACTCTATCAACATGACAGTGCCCTCTAGCCTTAAACACTCTTCAGGTCACTCACCTAAGTCTCCAAGGCCAATGTGCTCAATGAGTGGGCAGGCTCCCTCCACCCCAGCTGTGGAACTAAGGACTCATGGAGTGTATTGAGACTCAGCCTGTAAACTAAGATGATCCACCAAGCCTTTAACTTCCATTCTGTCTTGCTCTGTCAACCCCATCAGGTTTGATCTTTCCATGTTCTCACAAAATTCTTGTATTTGACTCCATCGCCACATTTTATCCCTGTGTCTTCATCTCACCACTCTACCCCTCTGAGCACCAGGCTCACAGCTTAGTTATGCCAATCATCATTTTGCATCATCGCCTCAACAAAGCCAGGGATAACTGTCGATGATCCTCCCATCTTGTGCAAAGCCATCTCCCTACCTTAAATATGGACTTTCCCTCCCCTGCCTTCACTGTTTTTATCCCTCATCGTTCCTTGCTTTTAAACTTTTAGTCACTTCCGGAAAGCCTTTGCATGATCTCTGTGGACTTGCATATGTAAATTTTCTGTGTACAGCATTCACATAAAAAATTCATCCGAAGTGCACTAACCAGACATGTCAGCTATCAGTGGAAGACTCGTATGGCGGGAATTTCACTAGCAGCCTCCATTCTCTGATCCATTAGGGATTGCTTTCTGAAATCTTGTTTGTTTTTAACATCATGCATTAGCCATCATTCCAAATCTATTTTCTCCTTAAAGTGCAAAAGGATCTTAAGGGCAAGGTAATGCTATATTAATCATCTTTAGGAAACTCTTTGGTGTGTGTCAAATCTTTTGATAAAGTTTCACATGAAAAGCTATTAATTCGTTAAATTCAAACCTGTGGAGAATCTGGATAAAACCTGAGAATGCATGAGTTGAACAAGATTTGTAATTAAGTGGAACATTAAGCAGATGAAATGGAACGCAACTGTACTCTTATGGGAAGGGAAAATGGATAGTTATGTTCTTCAAAAATAATATGAAAGTAACTTGGAAAAATTCTAAGAATACAGACTTGACCAATTCAGGCCAGCAAATAACGAGACCAATAAATTGTTGATTTACAAAACCAAGACTGCAAAATACAAGTCAGAGGAGGTAATAATCAAGCTCATGGTGCTCAGATGTTGTATCCTTTTCTGATTACCAAATCCAAGGCAGAAACTGTAAGGAAAGAGCTACAGAGCTGATCACCATTGTGAGAATCTTGAATAATGAGGGAAGATCAAAGAATCTCATCTTTTAAACCAAGAGAGATGATGTTATGTAGGAATATGTATTTTCGTTATGGGTAAATAAAAATGTAACGCAGAATATTTATTTAAATTAAATGATGGAAGCAAGACTATCAGGAACTTTATTTTCACACATGGGTTGCTCATCATGTGAAACATTGCCTTCCAGATAGAGCAATGGAAACAATAATCTTGGAATTATTTAAGAGATGACTTGATGCTACAACATTTAAGGGATGGTGGGCAGTGTGGCTTTAGGGTCATATTGGTGAATGAACTAGAATGATGTAAATAACGTTCTTCAATACTCAAAATTATATTCTGACCTTCCTTCCATGTTTGTTGATGACTCTATTGTGTTCAGCTCCATTCATAACTGTTTGAATATCTATATCTGCAACAAAGCTTAAATCTAAAAGGAGGGAAGAATTCCTACAACTCAAACTGATAATGGTGAAACTGTACCAGCTGTACTCTGCGTGGCTTAGTTCTCCTTACATAGGGAGGGATATTCTTGCATTTGAACAGTTGAGTCTGTACCCGTTAAGTTTAGAAAAATGAGAGGTGATCTTGTCGGCAACATGTAAGATTCAATTGGGCTTGACAATGTAGATGGCGAGAGGATGTTTTTCATCAAGTGACAATGAAGAACATGGAAAAAAATTTAAAAATCTGCATTTGAACACTGCGTCGAGGAGGTTTTGTTTCTCTCAGGGGATCTTCCGCTGGGAGCCTTGTTCATTGAATATTTTCAAGGCTGATTTAGACAGGTGTTTGGTCTATGAGGGAGTCAAGTGTATCAGAAAAATGTAACTGAGGCCACAATCAGATCGGCCATATTTTATAAAGATTATACAGAGCTGTCTTGATGGTCCAAATGGCCCAAAACTCTTTTTGTTTTAAATATTTGCTCATGGGACATGGGAGTCACTGGTAAGGCCAAAACCTATTGCTCATCCCTAATTGGTCTTGAATTGTGTGGCTTGCTAGGTCATTTTAGAGAGTAGTAAACCACATTGCTATGGGTCTGAATCACATGTGGGCAAGAACTACAAATGCTGGAGTCAATACAGTGTGGAGCTGGAAGAGCACAGCAGGTCAGGCAGCATCAGAGAAGCAGGAAAGTCGAAGTTTCGGGTTTACACCCTTCATCAGGACTGGGGAGGGGGAAGGGAGCTCAGACATAAATGGGCAGGTGGGGTGGGGGAAGGGGGGGGGGGATGGAGATTGGTGGACACAGGTACGGGGTAGTGGAGATTGGTCAGTGGGAAGGGTGGGGTGGATAAGTGGGAAAGAAGATGGACAGGCAGTGTAAGGTCAAGGAAGCAGGGATGAGAGGAAGGGAGGTTGGACATGGGATGAGGCCAGGGTTGGGGAGATTTTGAAACTGGTGAATTCTAGGTTGAGGCCATTGGGCTGTGGGCTCCTGAGGCAGAATATGAGGTGCTATTCCTCCAGTTTGCATGTGGCATCATTGTGACACTGGAGGAGGCCCAGGATGGACATGTCACCAGGGAGTGGGAGGGGGAGTTAAAATGGTTGGCAACCAGAAGGTGTTGTTGATTATAGCATATGGAGCACAGATGCTCCGCTAATCGGTCACCAAGTCTGCGCTTGGTCTCATCGATGTAGAGGAGACCACATCAGGAACAACAAATACAGTGGACCAGGTTGGAGGATGTACAGGTGAATCCCTTTCGGATTTGGAAAGATTGTCTGGGGCCTTGGGCAGAGGTGAGAGGGAAGGTGTAAGGGCAGGTGCAGTACCTCCTGCAGATACAAGGGAAGTGCTGGGTGTGGTAGAGTTGGTGGGGAGTATGGGCCGGGCAAGGGAGTCGCAGAGTGAGCGGTCCCTACGAAAGGCAGATGGAGTGAGGAGGAAAATATCTCTTTGGTGGTGGAGTCAGATTGCAGGTGGCGGAAATGGCAGAGGATGATGCACTGTATGCGAAAGTTGGTGGTGTGGTATGTGAGGACCAGGGGGACTCTGTCCTTATTTATATTGCTGGGGGGGTTGAGAGCAGAAGTGCAGGAAATGCAAGAGATGCAGTTGAGGACATTATGAATCAACAGAAGGGAGAAGTTGCAGGCCTTGAAGTAGGAGGACATCTGGGTTATCTGGGAGTGGAATGCTCCATCCTTGAAGTAGGGACCATTCACTCCACAAATCCCTCGTCTGTTCCACACTCCTTACCAACCCCACCACACCCGACACCTTTCCTTGTATCTGCAGGAGGTGCTACACCTGCCCTTACACCTTCCCTCTCAACTCTGTCCAAGGCCCCAGACAATCTTTCCAAATCTGACAGGGATTCACCTGTACATCCTCCAATCTGGTCTACTGTATCCGTTGTTCCCGATGTAGTCTCCTCTACATCGATGAGACGAAGCGCAGACTCGGTGACCGATTTGCGGAGCATCTGTGCTCTGTACATTATATTCAACAACACTTTCTGGTTGTCAACCATTTTAACTCCCCCTCCCACTCCCTGGGTGACATGGCCATACTGGGCCTCCTCCAGTGCCACAATGATGCCACACACAATCTGGAGGAACAACACCTCATATTCTATCTCGGGAACTTACAGCCCAATAGCCTCAAGATAGAATTCACCAGTTTCAAAATCTTCCCACCCCTGGCCTCATCTCATGTCCAAACCTCCCTCTTATCCCTGCTTCCTTGACCTGAAACTACCTGTCCATCTTCTTTCCCACTTATCTGCCCCACCCTTCACACTAACCAATTTCCACTACCCTCTACCTGCATCCACCTATCACCATCCCACCTACCTACCCCCAGCCCTACCCCACCCCATTTATTGCTGAGCTCCCTTCCCTCTCCCCAGTCTTAATGAAGGGTGTAAACCCGAAACATCGACTTTCCTGCTCCTGTGATGCTGCCTGACCTGCTCTGTTTCTCCAGCTCCACACTGTATTGACACATGTAGGCTGGACAAGGTAAGGATAGCAGATTTCCTTCCTTAAAGGACATTAGTGAACCAGATTGTTTATCACAACAATCAGCAACAGTTACATGGTTGTCATTTGGCCAGTTTTTAATGAAAGATTTTTATTGAATTTAAATTTCACCATCTGCCATGGCGACACCCTCCATCAGATTGTGTGGCATTATCTGTATGGGACTTTCAGTAGGGGTCCCAGTGGAGTCCTCAACATAGCAGACTCCAAAGCAACTGTCCAAGAAATTAAAGATTATGCTGGGCAATTCCATATGCCTGGAGCCCTACAAAAATCTCTGTTTAAACAAGAGAATTTCAACGTTGCTGCTAAAGTTAAGAAAATAGTTACTGAAGAAAATTTAGACTATTAAACACCTTGTCTAACTCCTGAGCTAATATTAAACTGAGCTCCCAACTTGGTTGACACAATCTTAACTACATTCCCCAACTCCTTAGATACCCAAGAACCTGACTCACCAGCACCCCTCCACCTAATTCTGGAACCAATCGTCTAACCAACACCACCTTCCTAGCCACCAGGCTGGACACATCCTGCCCTGCCTGATCACACCTCCCCAACCATTTGGACTTGATTGCCTCCCCCACAGCCAGCCCCAGCACTCCCTTTCCCCCTTACTGTTGTCAAACACCCCATCACTCACCTGGCCCCTTGTCCTCTTAGAACACAGAACATAGAACATAGAACATTACAGCGCAGTACAGGCCCTTTGGCCCTCGACGTTGCACCGACCTGTAAAACCAATCTGAAGCCCATCTAACCTACACTATTCCATTATCATCCATATGTTTATCCAATGACCATTTAAATGCCCTTAAAGTTGGCGAGTCTACTACTGTTGCAGGCAGGGCATTCCACGCCCTTACTACTCTCTGAGTAAAGAACCTACCTCTGACGTCTGTCCTATATCTATCACCCCTCAATTTAAAGCTATGTCCCCTCGTGCTAGCCATCACCATCTGAGGAAAAAGGCTCTCCCTGTCCACCCTATCTAATCCTCTGATCATCTTGTATGTCTCTATTAAGTCACCTCTTAACCTTCTTCTCTCTGACGAAAACAGCCTCAAGTCCCTCAGCCTTTCCTCATAAGACCTTCCCTCCATACCAGGCAACATCCTGGTAAATCTCCTCTGCACCCTTTCCAATGCTTCCACATCCTTCCTATAATGCGGCGACCAGAACTGTACGCAATACTCCAAGTGCGGCCGCACCAGAGTTTTGTACAGCTGCAACATGACCTTATGCCTCCGAAACTCAATTCCTCTACCAATAAAACCTAACACACTGTATGCCTTCTTAACAACGCTATCAACCTGGGTGGCAACTTTCAGGGATCTATGCACATGGACACCGAGATCTCTCTGCTCATCCACACTACCAAGAATCTTACCATTAGCCCAGTACTCTGCATTCCTGTTACTCCTTCCAAAGTGAATCACCTCACACTTTTCCGCATCAAACTCCATTTGCCACCTCGAAGCCCAGCTCTGCAGCTTACCTATGTCCCTCTGTAACCTGCAACATCCTTCCGCACTATCCACAACTCCACCGACTTTAGTGTCATCTGCAAATTTACTAACCCATCCTTCTACGCCCTCATCCAGGTCATTTATAAAAATGACAAACAGCAGTGGCCCCAAAACAGATCCTTGCAGTACACCACTAGTAACTGAACTCGAGGATGAACATTTCCCATCAACCACCACCCTCTGTCTTCTTACAGCTAGCCAATTTCCGATCCAAACCGCTAAATCACCCTTAATCCCATGCCTCCGTATTTTCTGCAATAACCTACCGTGGTGAACCTTATCAAATGTTTTACTGAAATCCATATACACCACATCAATCACTTTACCCTCATCCACCTGTTTGGTCACCTTCTCAAAGAACTCAATAAGGTTTGTGAGGCACGACCTACCCTTCACAAAACTGTGTTGACTATTCCTAATCAAATTATTCCTTTCTAGATGATTATAAATCCTATCTCTTATAATCCTTTCCAACACTTTACCCACAACCGAAGTAAGGCTCACTGGTCTATAATTACCAGGGTTGTCTGTACTCCCCTTCTTGAGCAAGGGGACAACATTTGCTAACCTCCAGTCTTCTGGCACTATTTCTGTAGATAATGACGACATAAAGCCAAAGGCTCTGCAATCTCCTCCCTAGCTTTCCAGAGAATCCTAGGATAAATCCCATCCGGCCCAGGGGACTTATCTATTTTCACACTTTCCAGAATTGCTAACACCTCCTCCTTATGAACGTCAATCCCGTCTAGTCTAATAGCCTGTATCTCAGTATTCTCCTCGACAACATTGTCTTTTTCCTGCGTGAATACTGATGAAAAATATTCATTTAGCGCCTCTCCTATCTCTTCGGACTCCACGCACAACTTCCCACTACTGTCCTTGACTGGCCCTAATCTTACTCTAGTCATTCTTTTATTCCTGACATAGCTATAGAAAGCTTTAGGGTTTTCCTTGATCCTACCTGCTAAAGACTTCTCATGTCCCCTCCTGGCTCTTCTTAGCTCTCTCTTTAGGTCCTTCCTGGCTAACTTGTAACTCTCAAGCGCCCTAACTGAGCCCTCACGCCTCATCTTTACATAAGCCTCCTTCTTCCTCTTGACAAGAGATTCAACTTCTTTAGTAAACCACGGTTCCCTCGCTCTACCACTTCCTCCCTGCCTGACAGGTACATACTTATCAAGGGCACGCAGTAGCTGTTCCTTGAACAAGCTCCACATTTCAATTGTGCCCAGCCCTTGCAGTTTCCTTCTCCATCCTATGCATCCTAAATCTTGCCTAATCGCCTCATAATTGCCTTTCTCCCAGCTATAACTCTTACCCTGCGATATATACCTATCCCTTTCCATCGCTAAAGTAAATGTAACCGAATTGTGGTCACTATCACCAAAGTGCTCACCTACCTCCAAACCTAACACCTGGCCTGGTTCATTACCCAGTACCAAATCCAATGTGGCCTCGCCTCTTGTTGGCCTATCTACATACTGTGTCAGGAAACCGTCCTGCACACATTGGACAAAAACTGACCATCTAAAGTACTTGAACTATAGCGTTTCCAGTCAATATTTGGAAAGTTAAAGTCCTCCATAACAACTACCCTGTAACTTTCGCTCCTATCCAGAATCATCTTTGCAATCCTTTCCTCTACAACTCTGGAACTTTTCAGAGGCCTATAGAAAACTCCCAACAGGGTGACCTCTCCTTTCCTGTTTCTAACCTCAGCCCATACTACCTCAGTAGACGAGTCCTCATCAAACATCCTTTCTGCAACTGTAATACCGTCCTTGACTAACAATGCCACACCTCCCCCTCTTTTACCACCTTCCCTGATCTTACTGAAACATCTAAACCCTGGAACCTGCAACAACCATTCCTGTCCCTGCTCTTTCCATGTCTCCGAAATGGCCACAACATCGAAGTCCCAGGTACCAACCCATGCTGCAAGTTCACCCACCTTATTCCGGATGCACCTGGCGTTGAAGTAGACACACTTCAAACCACCTTCCTGCCTGCCGGTACACTCCTGCGACCTTGAAACCTTATTCATGACCTCACTACTCTCAACCTCCTGTACACTGGAGCTACAATTCAGGTTCCCATCCCCCTGCTGAATTAGTTTAAACACTCCCGAAGAGCATTAGCAAATTTCCCCCCCAGGAAATTGGTACCCCTCTGGTTCAGGTGTAGACCATCCCGTTTGTAGAGGTCCCACCTACCCCAGAATGAGCCCCAATTATCCAGGTATCTGAATCCCTCCCTCCTGCACCATCCCTGTAGCCACATGTTCAACTGCTCTCTCTCCCTATTCCTCGCCTCGCTAGCACGTGGCACGGGTAACAAACCAGAGATAACAACTCTGTTTGTTCTAGCTCTAAGCTTCCACCCTAGCTCCTTGAATTTCTGCCTTATGTCCCCATCCCTTTTCCTACCTATGTCGTTGGTGCCTATGTGGACCACGACTTGGGGCTGCTCCCCCTCCCCCTTAAGGATCCCGAAAACACGATCCGAGACATCACGGACCCTGGCACCTGGGAGGCAACACACCAACCGCGAGTCTCTCTCGTTCCCACAGAATCTCCTATTTGTCCCCCTAACTATGGAGTCCCAATGACTAATGCTCTCCTCCTCTCCCCCCTTCCCTTCTGAGCAACAGGAACAGACTCTGTGCCAGAGACCTGTACCCCATGGCTTACCCCGGTAGGTCGTCCCCCCCAGCAGTATCCAAAATGGTATACTTGTTATTGAGGGGAACAGCCACAGATCCCTGCACTGTCTGCCTGTTCCCTTTCCGTCCCCTGACTGTAACCCATCTACCTTTTTCCTGTACGTGAGGTGTGACTACCTCCCTGTAACTCCTCTCAATTACCCCCTCAGCCTTCCGAATGATCCGAAGTTCATCCAGCTCCAGCTCCAGTTCCCTAACACGGTTTCCGAGGAGCTGGAGTTGGGTGCACTTCCCGCAGATGAAGTCAGAGGGGACACTAGTGGTGACCCTTACCTCCTACATTCTACAGGAGGAGCATGCAACTGCCCTAACATCCATTCCCACTGTTCTGAATTCCCAAACAGACTATTGAAAAAAAATCTAGTAACCTTACCAAATCGGCGCTCAGAACCTCTTTTTTGGTTAGAGGAGGAGGATGGGTGGGAGACACCACCTAAGTAGTGTTTCCGGTAAAGCAACCGCCCAAATATATTACCTCACTTACTCAGCCGTCCCGTGTCCGCTCCTGCTCAACGTGCGCTCCGCCTATTCACGAGGTAAGTTTTTAAAGGATTAACTTACCTTTTTATTATCGAAAAGCTTACCTTCCCAGGCTGCCCTCGTGTTTCCTCCTGGAGTCCCGCCGCTGAAACAACTGAAACAAACTCTTACCTCCTGACACCGTATTTGGTGCCTTAGCTACATGGTACCCTACTCACCTTCTACTTTAAACGCTAGCCACTTGACACCTTAAACACCTGGCACCCTACTCTGGACATTCTCAAGATATTGTGGGTCAAAACCAACAGCAGATTTGGACTAGTTGCAATATCCAACATAGCCTGTATATTTCTTATTCTACTATTACCATCATACTCGGGGCCAACATTGGTTCATTAAGGAATGTAGGACAGCATTCCAGCAACAGTAAAAGGCAGACGTTTAAATCAATGTCACCCTGGTGAAGCTAATAGACAACCGCACACTGAATAATGGAAGTAGCATGCTATATACTGAGCTAAATGATTCCATAAGCAACAGATCAGATTAAAACTCTACGATCTTGCCACATTCAGTCATGAATGATGGTGACCTATTAAGCGACAAAAAGAAGGAGGAGGATCCACAAACTTCCACTTCCTCCAAAATGACAAAACACTTGAGTGAAGATGACAAGGAGGATGATTTGTAATGATTATCAGCCTGAAGTTCCAATTAGCCTAATTTCTATCTGAAGTCCCGTCTGTTCATAGATGTCTGTCTTCAACAACTGCACAAATTGTAAAGTTTGGATTTCAGGAATCACAGATTACCCAAAACTGGTAGCCAAAAATTCACAAGTAATTTTAAGGTAGTTTATTAAGAAGCAACACTAAAGCTAAGTATGCAAAAAAGACATACAACCCTTAACTGGTGAGCGGGATAAAGTGTTCAAGATTGGACACACCGATGGGATTAAGTTGATCTCCATAGCTGGCTGAAGTATCAGTTTCTTCCATTTTCTTCAGTCTTTTTGAGCGAAAGCCAAATGGTCAGGCTGAAGCCAGTATGGATAAGTTTGAACTGATCTTCTCTGACAAAAGATTGTTATACATAAGGAAAGTCTTAGCCTGAAGCCAGCATTGGTCCATCTGAGAAAAAAACATCAACTTTCCAACTCCTCTGATGCTGTCTGGCTTGCTGTGTTCCTCCAGCTCCACACTGTGTTATCTCTGACTCCAGCATCAGCAGTTCTTACTATCTCTTCTGTCCAAACGTTTTTTTCTCACACCAGAGCTGGTGTATACACCTCATTGCTGGGAGGCACATTTCACGCATCTTTTCTGCCCATTGGCAAAGGATGGATATTCAAGCTAATCCTTCCTATTTCCATTAGAAGCCTATATCCGTTTTGTGGCACGTTACTCGCTATTTCTTTCTACTTAACCTTCAGGAAACTGTCATGCATATGGATCATGAGATCACTTCACACCCCTTATCTAGATTAGTAATCTCTTGCTTCAGTGTTTATGCTTGAGACATGTCCTTGGCAAAGATAAACAGCCTTCACTGTTGGCCCAACAAGTTACTATGGGAGCTTTCATTATAAGAGTGAGAGAGTTTCTTTTATTCAATAAATTTCTTAAGATTAAATCAAGTTATTATACAATGATTCCTTATAGGTCCCTCCTTTAAAACAGAAGTATCTTTATTGACTTCTTACAACATATACATAGCTAACCTAGTTATTTCTAAACTGTAGATTTGTTTCCCTAATTTCTTTGTCTAACATTGCAGATAACATATTGAAAACTGCTAGAATTATCAGTATCATCAACACAAACACTATGAATAAATAAAATATTTCCAGTGAATGTGATAAAAATCAAATCAGATTTGCCCTCCCCATCTGCAGATCATCTCACAGAATTCTACATTACTAGCCTGCTGTAAACACATCATTCAAAAAAGAGTTCATACCTGCACTTTAAAGATTATCTTGTTCACTCTTCACCTCCATCCACCTTGTGAATATTTTTGAAATCAATGCATTTTATACATCTTCATTATAGTTTTACTTCCTCTGACATACTGTCTGCCGTTTCATTTTTTACTGATTGACTTAAAGTCATTTTCTCCAAATTCTATGCATCCATGCCTGGATGAAAATGGGAGACTGCAGGGTGATGGGTGTTGTTTTGTTCATACTAACTGTCTGAATTAGTTCATCCTTCAGAGTGTGCGGTCTTGGATGGGACAAAGTTCAGTCAGAATTCCATTATTTCAGCAACAGTTTGAACATGTCTGTCTTTGTTTCTGCACTTTAGTTTGGAAAGTGAGAGAGAGATGAATGAGATGGTTTCTCTTTCCGTATTAATACTTAACGTTTAGTTTGAAAAATTATACATTTGGAAGCCAGATGGTTTTTTGTTTGCTTCTCTTTTGTTAATTAGGGTCAAAGATTCATACAGCGCAGCAACAGACCCTTTGGCCCGACCCATCCATGCTGACTGGGTTTCCTAAACTGAACTAGTCCCATTTGCCTGTACTTGGCTTATATCCATCTGAGCCTTTCCTAACCATGTACCAGTCTAAATCTCTTTTCAATGTTGTACTTGCCTCTAACACTTCATCAAGCAGCTTGTTCCATACACGCATACCATTCTGTGTGGAAGAGTTGCCCTTTAGGTCCCTTCTAAATCTTTCCCCTGTCACCCTAAACCTATGCTCCCTAGCTTTGGACTCTCCTACCCTGGGGAAAAGATCTTGGCTATTCACCTTATTTAAGTCCATCACAATTTTGTTATAAGAGGCTGGATAGGCTGGGGCATTGTTTACTGGAGCATAGGAAGCTGAGGGGTGGCTTTATGGAGGTTGATAACTCAAACTCTCCAGTCTTGGTTACATCTTTGTAACTGAGGTCTAATCACAGAGTTTCAATTGAAGGGTTTTGATCAGGGAATGGTAAGGGTGATCGGGGGCAGGAATTACAACTGAGAGAGGCAATCGGGAGGGCTGGAGTTTACCTTAATTTGGGGAGGGGCTCATGGCATTGAACACAGACAATTGAAAATCCTGGGAAAAGGGACCTGAGTCGTGGAAAGGCATTATTGGAGAGGGTAGATCAGGACCTGGTGGCAAAGGGGAGATCAGGCCCCAGTGGTAGAGGAGAGGTCAGGCCCTGGTGGTAGAGGGGAGGTCAGGCCCTGGTAGTAGAGGAGAGATCAGGCCCTGGTGGTAAAGGGGAGGTCAGGCCCCGGTGGTAGAGGAGATGTCAGGCCCTGGTGACCGTGGAAATCAGGTCTATTGTGCAGTTTGGGATAGGATATGGGGGGTTAGTGGTTTTCATAAAGGTCTGGACAATCCCTGTTCAGTGACCCTACAAAGGCATATGTCAAGGCACTCACTTGCTAAGTCCACCAAGTCCTCACCTGGAGGAAACTGTGGTGCTCCTTATGGTTTGGGAAATCCAACCAAGTGCTGTGAAGTTTCCAAACCTAAATGACAATTAGGCTATTGGGCTCATAATCAAGTTCAAAGCTCCAACTTGGCTATTTCAATTAAGTTTATCACTCAAACAATATTCAGTTTAAGATTAAAATGGGAGTGATAGATTTGTGTCAGGAAAAAGATTTCTCTATTTTTGGCCCACCCACCTGACCCAAACACACTGATTTTGTTCAATAAAACAATCTCCTTGCAATGCCAAGAGTGCAGATTTTAACTCATTAGTAAAGCTGCCCCGATTTAGACAAATATTAAAACAAATGGTCCTGTATTAGTCAAGTTGCTTGATTGCATGTAAGGACCAGTACCCAATGGTGTGTGAACAGATGGTAAGGGATCAAGGAAGTCAGAAGAAGTGTCAAAAAGAAAGGGTAGTAGAGAAAGCAGGAGCGAAGTTGTTTATCAACATTTACAGTGAGAAAGGGCAGATTAAATTTCTCTAAAATATGACATAATTCAAGAATAACTTCTATTTAATTTATTAAGACATATTGAAAACAGGACTGCAGAAATGTTCAGATGGTTACTTTCTTGAATTGATAAAAATGATTTGGATCTTGCTGCACAGCCAAGAGCAAAATCTGCATTTGTTCTAACAATCTGCCTGATATTCCTCAAGACCAATTAGAAACTTAATAGATGAGATCCTAGAAAGTATTTTAATTCACATCAACCCCAAGGATTGATTGATAAGCTTCCCCTTGGAGCCCTTTCACTCTGAGAAGAGAGTCAGACTCCTGCAAGATATCATTCGGAGTTTGACATCTTATACTGTACTGATGTTTTAGCACTGATAACTTGACAATGTCAAAATATAATAAGACCTTTATGAGTAAATGAGAAAGCTTTATTTGTTATTTGAAAATCTCTGCATTGGCTGTGGTAGACTGGCCAGATGTTGAAAGAGTTTTATGCATATCATATCAGTTGGTATCATTGTACAAAAGTTTCAAATGTTATTAATGGGCTGGTAAAACTGAAGCAAAAGCCTCAATGGAAAAGATGGAGCTAACTAAATTAATAATATATTGCAACTCGTAATCACTTAAAGTGCATGAAAGCAAGTCAGTTGTTTGATCAGCTCTGACCTCCCACTAATGAAGTAATAATTGCCAAAAGTGACAAGAAAATAATGACATGCCTTTTGCTTTAGTTGTGGCTGTCATGGTCTTTCAAATGAGAAATGATGTAAATTCAGGGTATAGATACGCTAGAATACTCAATAACAGACTACAGATGAAATCAAGGCCTACAGTCTGCCTGGGATCGATCACTGTCGGCAAAGTCCATATCTGTCCGGTACAGGAGCAGTTATGAGACTGATTGTCAGATACTGACAGATTATATAAAGGGCTGAACAGTGATTAAAATGGCTTTGCCTGAGGCAAAGAAAATCATTTCACGGTCTAAATTTTTTATGAAGAACACATTTTGTAAAATTTGTTTTCAGGATATGGGTGATACTGGCAATGTTGCATTTTGTAAAAACTGAAAGAACTGCGGATGCTGTAAATCATGAACAAAAACAGAAGTTGCTGGAAAAGCTCAGCAGGTCTGGCAGCATCTGTGAAGAAAACATAAGAGTTAATGTTTCAGGTCCGGTGACCCTTCCTCAGAACTGGGGAAGTTCTGAAGAAGGGTCACTGGACCTGAAACATTAACTCTGATTTTTTCTTCACAGATGCTGCCAGACCTGATGTTACATTTTGTGCCCACTCTTGCTATTCCATCACAAAGCAGATCTCTTTTTGGGTGTGAATGAGAGATCAGAACATAACACAGTCATCTAAATGTCACAAAGCTCTTCTGTGCTTTTGAAGTCCCTTGTTGAGGCAGCTAATGCAGGCAAAATTCATCACTAATGACCCTAGATTTTCAACAGTGGTGCTGTGAAAGGTCAGGAATGGATGGTTGGGCCTTTTCTGGTTGGAGAATGTTAGCATTTGTCACCAATATTGTTTAATTGTTATATGAGTCCAAACATGGATGCTTATCCATGGCTGCATCTTGATTGGGCATTGAATGTATAAGAACAAATTGGAATCATTGGTAAACAGCTTTACTTCTGGCCTAATCATGGATGGAAGTTAATTTATTGAGCCAATAAAATAGTTGAACCAAAAATGCTATCGTCAGGAAGGCCTGCAATAATATTCTGAGACCAATGACTAGCCTCACAATCATCTTCCTAGTACAGTACATAGATTTGTATGAATGATGGTGATGTGGTTGCAAGATGATGATGATTGGGTTCTGAATATTGAACGTATATGACATTCAAAAAGAGTTGGAAGCTAGGTGTAAGCAGAGGAGGGCTTTAGTACAAGGATTAGAAATGACTTGGTTCAAGATATCAGTCTGTAGAATTGGTTTGGGAGGAGATAAGGGACAGTAGGGGAAAGAAGTCACTTGTGTGGGTGATCTACAGGCTCCTGAACGTTAACTGCAATATAGAAACAAGTATAAAAGAAGAAATTCCTTTATTCATAGAACAGAATCATAGAATCCCTACAGCATGGAAACAGGCCATTTGGCCCAACAAGTCCACACCACCCCTCTGAAGAGTATCCCACCCAGACCCATTCCCCTACCCCTGCAATTCATATGTCTAATCCAGCTAACCTAAACATCCCTGGGCACTATGGGCAATTTAGCATGGCCAATCCACCTAACCTGCACATCTTTGGACTGTGGGAGGAAATCGGAGCACCAAAAGGAAACCCACACAGACATGGGGAGAATGTGCAAACTCCACACAGACAGTCGCCCGAGGCTGGAATCAAACCTGGGTCCCTCGTGCTGTGAGACAGCAGTGCTAACCATTGAGCCACCGTGCCACCCTCATTAATAGGATGAGGATGTCACTGGCTAGGCAGCATTTATTGCCCATTCCTAATTGCCCAGAGGGCAGTTCAGAGTCAACCACATTGCTGTGGGTCTGAAGTCACATGTAGGCCAGACCAGGTAAGGATGGCAGTTTCCTTCCCTAAAGGACATTAGTGAACCAGATGGGTTTATCCTGACAATTGACACTAGATTCACGGTCATCATTTGAGTGTTAATTCAAATTTTTTTATTGAATTCAAATTCCACCATGGTGGGATTCGAACCCAGGTCCCCAGAATGTTATCCGGGTCTCTGGATTTACAGTCCAGCGATAATACCACTAGGCGGTACCACTAGGTAGCACCACCTCCTCGGTGCTTTTTGGGTGCTAATGATAAAGGGACAGGAATAATTATGGATGATTTTAATCAACAAGTAAATTGCAACATGATCTCAGTTGCTGTTACTATTGGACAAGTTAGATTCCAGAATGAAATATGGCCTGATAGATCGTATTTTGTACTTTAAAAAAATTATTTAACATGATGGTCTTAGACCATATGATATAGGATCAGAATTAGACCGTTTGGCCATTGAGTCTTATCTGCCATACTCTACCATGACTGATATGTTTCTCAACCCCATTCTCCTTCCTTCTCCCTGTAACCCTTGATCCTCTTACTAATCAAGAACCTATCCATCTCTGTCTTAAGTACACTCAATGACTTGGCCTCCACAGCCTTCTGTGGCAATGAGTTCCACAGATTCACCACCCTCTGGCTGAAGAAATTCCTCCTCATCTCAATTGTAAAGGGTCATCCCTTTGCCCTGTGACTGTGCTCTCAGGTCCTAGTCTCACCTGATAGTGGAAACATCTTCCCTACATCCACTCTACTGAGATCTCTCAGTATTCTGTAAGTTTCAATGAGATCCCCCCCTCATCCTTCTAAACTCCAAGTACAGACCCAGAGCCCTCAACCACTCCTCATATGACAAGCCCTTCATCCCCAGGATCATTCCTGTAAACCTCGTCTGAACACCCTCCAACACTAGCACATCTTTCCTTAGATAATGGGCCCAAAACTGCTCACAATATTCTAAATGTTGAATTTCTTCACTGAAACTTAAGTAAGCCAGGCTGCAGGTTTCATTTTAATAATAGACATGTTTATTATACAAAAGAAATAAACAGTAAAATAAATCAAACTGAAGGAAGGCAATGACTAAGTGTTACTGCCACTGGACTGTTAACCCAGAGACCCAGGTAATGTCCTGGAGACCTGGTTTCAAATCCTGCCATGGCAAATGGTGGAATTTGAATTCAATAAAAAAAGCTGGAATTAAGAGTCTAATGGTGACTGTATATCCATTGTCGATTGTTGGAAAACCCATCTGGTTCACGAATGTCCTTTAGGGAAGGAAGCTGACATCCTTATCTGTTCGGGCCTATATGTAACTCCAGACTGCAACATT
Source organism: Rhincodon typus (assembly GCF_021869965.1). NCBI lineage: Eukaryota > Metazoa > Chordata > Chondrichthyes > Orectolobiformes > Rhincodontidae > Rhincodon > Rhincodon typus. The sequence continues at coordinate 65,835,294 of NC_063332.1, read as the reverse complement.
GTGGTTGACTCCTAACTGCCATCTGTGCAATTAGGGATGGGTAATAAATGCTAGCCTCGCCAGTGATGCCCTCATTCCATGAATGATTTAAAAACACAAGTTGAAAAAATTTTAAACACCGGGCAAACAAAATCCAATCTATTCTTCAACACCACCACCTTACAGTCAAGCAAAAACCAGAGAAAATTTGCTTCCTTATCAAATCTGTAGATTGATTTATCTGTTTCTGGTCCTGTGAGATATGAAGCCTTTTCCTTTGACTCACACAACTGCAATTTTAGACTTTCAAACCTTTAAATTAACAAAGCAGGTTTATAATCAAACATCATCATAGGAGCAGAGAGGCTGACGTTTCGGGCCTCGACCCTTCATCCGAAAAGGGGGAGGGGAAAGGGGTTTTGAAATAAATAGGGAGAGAGTGGGAGGCGGATAGAAGAGGGATAGAGGAGAGGATAGGTGGAGAGGAAACAAACAGGTCGAAGAGGCGGGGATGGAGCCAGTAAAGGTGAGCGTAGGTAGGGAGTTAGGAAGGGGATAGGTCAGTCCAGGGAGGACGGACAGGTCAAGGGGGCGGGATGAGGTTGGTCGGTAGGAGATGGAGGTGCGGCTTGAGGTGGGAGGAGGGGATAGGTGGGAGGAAGAACAGGTTAGGGAGGCAGGGACGAGCTGGACTGGTTTTGGGATGCGGTAGGGGGAGGGGAGATTTTGAAACTTGTGAAATCCACATTGATACCATTGGGCTGCAGGGTTCCTAAGCGGAATATGAGTTGCTGTTCCTGCAACCTTCGGGTGGCATCGTTGTGGCACTGCAGGAGGCCCAGGATGGACATGTCGTCTGAGGAATGGGAGGGCGAGTTGAAATGGTTCGCGACTGGGAGGTGCAGTTGTTTATTGCGAACCGAGCGTAGGTGTTCTGCAAAGCGGTCCCCGAGTCTCCGCTTGGTTTCCCCGATGTAGAGGAAGCCACACCGGGTACAGCGGATGCAGTATACCACATTGGCAGATGTGCAGGTGAACATCTGCTTGATGTGGAAAGTCTTCTTGGGGCCTGGGATGGGGGTGAGGGAGGAGGTATGGGGGCAGGTGTAGCACTTCCTGCGGTTGCAGGGAAAAGTGCCGGGTGTGGTGGAGCTGGAGGGGAGTGTGGAGCGGACAAGGGAGTCACGGAGAGAGTTGTCCCTCCGGAAAGCAGATAAAGGTGGGGAGGGAAAGATGTCTTTGGTGGTGGGGTCGGATTGCAGATGGCGGAAGTGTCGGAGGATGATGCGTTGGATCCGGAGGTTGGTGGGGTGGTACGTGAGGACGAGGGGGATTCTTTTTTGGTTCTTATTGCGTGGACGGGGTGTGAGGGATGAGGTGCGGGAGATGTGGGAGACACGGTTGAGGGCGTTCTCGACCACCGAGGAGGGGAAGTTACGGTCCTTGAAAAACGAGGACAACTGAGATGTACGGGAGTGGAATGCCTCATCCTGGGAGCAGATGCGGTGGAGGCGAAGGAATTGGGAATAGGGGATAGCATTTTTGCAGGAAGGTGGGTGGGAGGAGGAGTATTCTCGGTAGCTGTGCGAGTCGGTGGGCTTGAAATGAATATCGGTTTCTAGGTGGTTGCCCGATATGGAGACAGAGAGGTCCAGGAAGGGGAGAGAGGTGTTAGAGATGGTCCAGGTAAACTTAAGGTTGGGGTGGAAGGTGTTAGTGAAGTGTATGAACTGTTCGAGCTCCTCGTGGGAGCACGAGGCGGCGCCGATACAGTCATCAATGTAACGGAGGAAGAGGTGGGGTTTAGGGCCGGTGTAGGTACGGAAGAGGGATTGTTCCACGTAACCTACAAAGAGGCAGGCGTAGCTTGGGCCCATGCGGGTACCCATGGCTACCCCCTTTGTCTGTAGGAAGTGGGAGGAATTGAAAGAGAAGTTGTTGAGTGTGAGGACGAGTTCGGCTAAGCGGATGAGGGTATCGGTGGAGGGGGACTGGTCGGGCCTGCGGGACAGGAAGAAGCGGAGGGCCTTAAGGCCATCTGCATGGGGAATGCAGGTGTAGAGGGACTGGACGTCCATGGTAAAGATGAGGTGTTGGGGACCGGGGAATTGGAAGTTCTGGAGGAGGTGGAGGGCGTGGGTGGTGTCACGGACATAGGTAGGGAGTTTCTGGACCAAGGGGGAGAAAATGGAGTCGAGATAGTTAGAGATCAGTTCGGTGGGGCAGGAGCAGGCGGAGACAATGGGTCGACCAGGGCATTCAGGTTTGTGGATTTTGGGAAGGAGATAGAAGTGGGCAGTGCGAGGTTGGGGAACGATGAGGTTGGAGGCCGTGGGTGGGAGGTCACCTGAGGTGATGAGGTTGTGGATAGTTTGCGAGATGATGGTTTGGTGCTCAGGGGTGGGGTCATGATCAAGGGGGCGGTAGGAGGAGGTGTCGGAGAGTTGGCGTCTGGCCTCGGCGATGTAGAGGTCAGTGCGCCATACTACAACTGCGCCTCCCTTGTCCGCGGGTTTTATGGTGAGGTTGGGATTGGAGCGGAGGGAGCGGAGGGCTGCACGTTCTGCGGGGGAGAGGTTGGAGTGGGTGAGAGGGGTGGAGAGGTTGAGGCGATTGATGTCTCGACGGCAGTTGGAGATGAAGACTCCCTTGTCCGCTCCACACTCCCCTCCAGCTCCACCACGCTCGGCACTTTTCCCTGCAACCGCAGGAAGTGCTACACCTGCCCCCATACCTCCTCCCTCACCCCATCCCAGGCCCCAAGAAGACTTTCCACATCAAGCAGATGTTCACCTGCACATCTGCCAATTTGGACACTGCATCCGCTGTACCCGGTGTGGCTTCCTCTACATCGGGGAAACCAAGCGGAGGCTCAGGGACCGCTTTGCAGAACACCTACGCTCGGTTCGCAATAAACAACTGCACCTCCCAGTCGCGAACCATTTCAACTCGCCCTCCCATTCCTCAGACGACATGTCCATCCTGGGCCTCCTGCAGTGCCACAACGATGCCACCCGAAGGTTGCAGGAACAGCAACTCATATTCCGCTTAGGAACCCTGCAGCCCAATGGTATCAATGTGGATTTCACAAGTTTCAAAATCTCCCCTCCCCCTACCGCATCCCAAAACCAGTCCAGCTCGTCCCTGCCTCCCTAGCCTGTTCTTCCTCCCACCTATCCCCTCCTCCCACCTCAAGCCGCACCTCCATCTCCTACCGACCAACCTCATCCCGCCCCCTTGACCTGTCCGTCCTCCCTGAACTGACCTATCCCCTTCCTAACTCCCTACCTACACTCACCTTTACTGGCTCCATCCCCGCCTCTTCGACCTGTTTGTTTCCTCTCCACCTGTCCTCTCCTTTATCCCTCTTCTATCTGCCCTCCACTCTCTCCCTATTTATTTCAAAACCCCCTTCCCTTCCCCCTTTTCTGATGAAGGGTCGAGGCCCGAAACGTCAGCCTCTCTGCTCCTATGATGCTGCTTGGCCTGCTGTGTTCATCCAGACCTGCACCTTGTTGTCTCGGATTCTCCAGCATCTGCAGTTCCTACTATCTCTTATAATCAAACACTCCTGGTCTGGAAATTATCAAAAGCTGAAACCGTTACATCTTGCTGAACCTGACCCAAACAATGATGCCCCCATCAGTAGACCCGACCCCTCACCTGCACTGCCAGCCCGAACCTGACAGATGCCCCATATACCAGATGTGACCTGACCCACCATACATTCTGCCTAACCTATCCGAAATGCTACCATAAAACAAAGAACTGCTGATGCCGGAGATCTGAAACACACAAACACTGCCTCACTTACTTTGTCACCTCGCATCCTGACACCCCATCCAATTCCCACTTAGCATCCTATCTACTGGCAAACTACCTCCAAACCAGCTGGCACACTGACTTCTGCCCTGGTGGCATCTGCCTCCTACCCAGGTGTATCCTACTAGCTGCATCCTAGTCCTCACCAGGTGGCACCATACTTACCTGGCACCCTACTCAGTTGACATCCTGTTAACCTGACATTCTATCCCCTAATCATCTGACATCCAATCACTGTTGTCCTACCTTTTCTCAACTTGTATGCTATTTATCTGGCACCTTGGCATCCCACCCACCTGGCACCTTACTTACCTGGCACCCTGTACCTCCCTACTGATCTGTCACCCATCACTTGCAGCACACAAACCTCACACTTCCCTTATGTACTTACAGTTTGTCAGAAGCTGTCAAAGTGGCTCTCAGGAACTTTGAATTTCAGAATACGGCAGCTGACCGCTCTGAAAATGGGGCATTGTTTGCCTTCCTCCGACAGTTCTGCACTATCAAAGAACTGTCACTATGAAATCCCTGCTCCACATATTTGAGGGTGCCCTGAACATAATGTCAGAAATATGGACCTCCCTTCTTTGGTGAAAGAGGTTGTCTCTCAATGGAAAATCCAGCTGATATTCTTTACAGAATCTTACCTGGTGTAACCTACATGTGACTACAGATCTACAATAATGTGGTTGACTCTTAACTATCCTTTGAAATAGTCTAGTAAGCCATTCAGCTCAAGGGCATTTAGGGATGGGCCACTAATGGTGAACAATGACTACTGCTGTACATAGGCTGGATGACATTGGATCCTTTGGATTTTTCTTTATTTCGCCCTCAAGAGTTTTTTCATGCCCCCTCATTGTTCTCCTAATATCTCTTCTAAGTGATCAGGACTCCAAGCAATATTGAACCAGTGCTGGCCAATTAAAAAGCCTTTGTGGTGATAGTGCTCTGCCTGTTAAAGCTGGCAGCTCAATATGTGACGCCAGCTAATAATGGGTAATAAATGCTGGCTTAACCAATGGCACTCATACCCATGATTTTTTGGCCACCTTAACAGTGCCACTGATAGAGGTAGCCACTGCAGAGGCTCCATTTTAAAGTGCACCCAAAGACTAGGTAAGATTTTTTTTTTCCTGTGTTGAGGCACTGGTGATCAGAAGCATGAGCCCAGAGCATCAGAGCTGTTGTGGTGGCCATTGTTTGTCAGGGACGCTCTGTAGGCCATACAGCAATGATAAAAGAAGATCCCTCTCTGGTAACCCACTGGGTCCCCACTCCACAATCCATGGGAGCCAAATTTACAGCAGCACGGTGGGAATTAGGAGTCTGCAGGGTTAACATGTTGCCTGTTCTCTGAGGATGCAACGTCATTCAACCACCGTCCAAAGAAGTGCAGATTCACGTTCAGGAGAAGCTCTGAGTGGAACTGATGAAAGGGAGTGAAATGGTACCATTTGAAATTTGAGCACCCCACAATTTGATATAGCTCCATCACAGTTCTTTCCTAAGTTAAATTTGAAGTATGGCTACTGGTCTGTCAATCTAACAAGAGCTGATGATACTGAAGTTATCATTTTGATGTTATTGTTCCCAAAGTTACTTTTTGGGCTATCATTTAGTCAAGACCAAGCCCAACAACACTTGGATAGGATTAGTGAAAATGTATTTGGCTGCTTTGCTTAGCTGATGATATTGCAATCATGGATCAGACAAAGGCAGAGCACGACTATTATCTTCATACAGTCATACAGCACAGAAACAGACCCTTTGGCCCAACCAGTCCATGCCGAACATAATCCCGAGCTAAGCTAGTCCCACCTGCCTGCTGCTGGCCCATATTCCTCCATACCTTTCTTATGCATGTACTTATCTAAGTGTCTTTTAAACATTGTAACTGTGCCTGCATCCACCACTTCCTCAGGAAGTTCATTTCACACACAAACCATCCTCGTTCTAAAAAAATTACCCCTCGGTTTTTTTTAAAATCTCTCTTCTCTCACCTTAAAAATGTGCCCCCCGGCGTCTTGAAATCCCCCATCCCAGGGAAAAGACACCTATCATCCACCTTATCTATACCCCTCATGATTTGATAAACCTCTGTAAGGTCACCTTTCAACCTTCTATGCTCCAGTGAAAAAATTCCTAGCCTTTCTTTATAACTCAAACCTTCCCCATGCAGCAATGTCCTGGTAAATCTCTTTTGAACCCTCTCTAGCTTAATAATATCCTTCCTATAATCAGGCTCCCAGACACAGTACCTACTGATGGCAGCTGTGCAATGACATGGTTTGGCATTTACAGCATGAAGTGCCAGGTTGGCATCAGCCAGATAAATGTTTTCAAGTTCGTTTATTCTGCCCTTGGTGAAAACCCTGGTCCAAGCAAGATTGACGATGTTAAACAAATGCACTCCACAAGATAAGGATCTGCAATGTTCCCTGAGGTTTCCCAACTTCTTCTAAATTTATTTCCAACTTTGTGGAACAAAAAGGTTTCTCCACTGAGAGACTTACACAAGCAAGGCGTCTCCGTACAACTTTAATTCTCTCAAGCGAGTTGCGTCAGCAAAATTGCAGATGACCGTGCTTTTGAACCTGCAGCAATTTTGCAAAATGAAAACCTATAACTTATAGTTCAAAAACCCTGTTATCTGCAAAAGCCAATAATTCCAGTATAGAGCATGAGGCATTTGCTCTGGTATTGGCATCATGGGGTTTCACACCTACTTATTTGGCAAAAAATTCACCATTGAAACAGACCATAAGACAATAGAAATATCTCTCATAAACTATGAACACTGTTACATTTGCAACATTTTCTTTTCAAATTGAAAGGATATGACTTTGAAGGTACAAAGAAAGCATGTACCAGAACAAATACATCTGAGACACTGTGTAGATTACCCAACTTACAAAAAGGCCAAGATATTCCGCTTACATTATACATAAATGCTCTAGGCCATGAAATTGAAGATGTTTTCAAAGTTGATCTGTTAGACTTTGGCCTCAGCCAGCAACTGTTAAAAATGAGTAACTGCAAAAGTTGCAGAAGGCTATTTTCTGGTGATAGCCTGACAGTATTAAAGAGGTTTCTGAGAACACTTGTCCATTTTGGCCATACAAAGATGAACTTGGTATATTGTGACAAGTAATTTTCAAGGGCAAACAAGTCCTAATACAAAAGGCACTACTTCAGGATGTCATGACCACATCACACAAGGGACACATGAGTGTGGAACACATAAGAAGGTGAGCATGTGAATCTGTATACTTGCCAGGATATTTAGATATTCAGTTACTTGCAAATGCATGTGAGGCATGCCAAATGTACAAATTCCGACAGTGGAGGGAGCTTCTACATTCACATGATATTCCATCCATTCATTAGATGAAAATGGCAACAGATTTATTCATGGCGCACAGCTACATCCTTGTGACAGATCACTTTTCCAAATTTTCCATTGTTCACTGTCTTAGCAAAACAATGAGTGCAACTATCACTCAAACAATGACCACCATTTTCAGCCTATCCAGTTTACAAGATTGGATAGTGTCAGATAATGGATCACAATTCACAAACAAACCATTATAAGAATGGGAACCACGTGGGGAATGACCCACAGAATGTTGCCTCTCCACTAGCATTGCTCAAATGGTCTAGCAGAAAGTATGGTATACGCCATCAATCCAAGCCTATCAAGTTTGCAGCAACAAAACAAGATTTTTGCATTCTGCTGCAATATTGTTATGCAACACCAAGTGGGAAGGGACTATCTTCCCGGGCACAACCTGTTCTCAGAAGGCAAGAGTGAACAATATTGTCTAACACCCAATTATCTGACAATTCCTCTTATGTTCTTCTTCAAAGACAAAGGAGCATAAAGTGATGCATAACAGCAAGCAGGTAGAAAACTGCTTCAGCTACGCACCAGAGACAGCATATGAGTCAGAAATTTTCAAAAATACCTAGATACCAGCAAAATTTTCTAATATGCAAACAGCCCAGATCATACGAAGTCATTCCTAACAATGGTGCCACATTGTCCGCTCAGACCAGCGCATGACATGTCAATGATGCACACAGAGTGAGGACGATGTCTCCAATGGTGATGAAAATTGTACAATGATGTTGAGTGATAGCAACCAGCAGCAAGACAACAAAGTTATCAAACAGGAGCAACCAACATGTATCTCTCTGGAAAGGCATACAATTACCTGATTGGGATGAGTTGTCAAACATCTAAACTGAAACATTGAAGTTTGAATTGCTCATTGTGTTAGCTCTGTTCTATCTGTTTTCATTATTATTGAATTGACGACACGTACCTATGTATACATGTTGCATTAGTTGTGGCACTAGGGAATATTACAGAGATAGGGAAGATGAAAGCCAAGAGGAATTTAAAAACAAGTGTAATAATTTTAAAATCAAGATATTGTTTGATTCAAAGTCAAGGTAAGTCAAAGTCAAAGGGGAGTAGGTGAATAGGACTTGGTAAAAGATAAGACATAGGCAGAAAGGTTTTTAATGACTTTATATTTACATGGGAAAGAATGTGAGAGGCCATCCAGAAAGTGTTGTAATGTGTTATCACATATAAGCAAAAAGCTCCAGGAGCTCTGGGCTTCTTTTTCTGTTAGACTCATGAAGCACCTGCAGTTATTGTAATAAACTGATTCTAATTCCTTATTAACCACATTTCCTAAGCGCAACTCCACAAGCAACTCTCTTAATTCGAGGTCAGTCATCAGCAGAGGTGAGGAACAAGGTGAGAAAAAAACCTATTCAGTGCTGCTGGAATCAAATCAAGTGTATTCAGCTCCTAGGCCTAACCTAAATCCTAGCAAACAATTTCCAATTTGTATCAGATGCTCCCAGCCCCATATATAAAACATTTGTTTTAAAGTTACCTCTTCAGGTCTCTTCTGGCATCAACCTTCTTCCCTTAACTCTTTGTGTTGGGGAAACTTGCTCCAGCTTTACATTCAGACTGCCAGGTCAAAATGGTAGTTGGGGGTTGGTAATATCATGGGGACTTGACGTGCATTCGTTAAGAGAAAAGACACTGTAATAGATTTCAGTAGGTGCCATGTATGTAGTTGAAGAACCATCAGCTCCCAGTGCATGATGAGTAAGAACTGGACAATTTTAACCCCTTATCCATCCCATTTGATCCAGACTAAAATTACCCAATTGTGACTAATCATTTCATGATAGTATCATCATTCGACACAATGAAGCTACAAACAATCATCAGCTTATTTTAATAGTTTTGAAGCAACATAAACAAATGAAAAAAGGGAAGATTCTGCTAACGTAACCAGAGGATTCTCTTTGAAATAAAAGTGAAGAGTAGCAGTTGAATTCAGGCCTCAGGATCATGGAGAAAAGTGTAGAAAGTTTATTCAACATATACTCAAGCATTGTTGAACAGATGTAGCATCAATATTAATCAGTAAAAGCTTCAGATGAACATACAAAGAAACTAGCTTTGTTTCTGCATAGTGTCTAACAGTTAGCCAGCTGAGCCCAGAGCCTCATTGACACACATCAAACAACAGACTGCGGAAACCGGAGAGGAGGAGAAATTAAATTCCAAGGAGAGGCATTCATAAATAATGCATTACTTGTGTTTATTTCTAATTTCCCCCTTACTGCTCTGCTCAGTTGGTAGCACTCTTGCTTCTCAGTCAGAAGGCTGTGGGTTCAAGGCCCAGTCCAGATACTTAAGCATAAATCCCCAGGCTGATGTTCCAGTGAAATAAAGAAGGGAGTACCATCTTTTAGATGTTACATTTAAAATAAGGTCTCATCTGCTTGGTCAATTAGATGCATTATTTCAAAGGTGAGCAGGATAATTCATCCTCTTGTTGTGGATAATATTTATCCTTCAATTAACATTACAGAACATATTATTACATCACTTTTTGTAAGGTCATGCTATGAGAAAATTGGCTAGTGCATTTCCTGCATGAAACATACAGTGATCAGTGGCTACTTTCATCTTTCTATGGACTGGGCAACCAAGCTTTCAATTGTAGTGTGGTGTGTGAGTTCCTGAATTGCATACAAGATGTCTTTCTCAATCAGTACGATGAGGTGCCAACTAAGCAACAGTTTATTTTGAATCTAGCATTGTGAAATGAGGTTGGATTATTTAATAACTTTGCAGTAAACTACAGGTTTGAAATTCTGTCGGCTTGTCTAGATGAGAGTGAATGCTGCAGGGGTTTGATCTAACTGACCGTGGCTCCTTGGGTCCAGGAAGTCACTAGGGAGGGTTGGGGGCAGTGGTGGGTGTAAGAAGAAATGTATTGGTTGGAGGGTGTAATATAGCGAGGAGGAGTGACACTATTCTCTTCAGTGAAGAGTGTGAGTGAAGGCGGCTGTGTTACCTGCCTGTTACCATGGTTTGGGACATCAGCTCAGGGCTAAAGACCAAGCTGTGGTGTGGGGGAGATCCCATGGCCATGATCCATGTATGTACCCACGACATTGGCAGGACAGAAAAGGAGGTTCTGTATGGCCAGTATGAAGAGCTAGGTGCTGACTAATGAAGCAATAGTTCAGAAATTGGGCAAATCAAAGACTGGTGTAGGAGAAGTGGTCTCAGTTTGTGGGGCTGTAGCACTAGTACTAGGGGATGTGGAATGTGTATCATTGGCAGGATCTCCACCTGAACTGGGCTGGGACCAGTGTATTTGCCAACGACATAACTATGGAAGAAGAGAGCATTTTAAACTGAATATTGTGGTCAAAGGATCAAATTTGGGAAGACATGGTCGGATAAAAAGTAATGTTCCAGAGGAAGAGGAAAGGTGTTGATACAAGAAATGACGAATAGACTAACAGGATGGGATACATAGTATGAATGTAAGAGTCAAACCAACACGCAAGACTAGAATTTACAAAGAAAGTAAAAGGATAAAACTAAAGTCTCTACTCCTGAATGCATGTAGTATTTGAAACAAAACAGATGAAATGAGAGTATAAATAAAAATGAAAAGTACAATCTAGTAGCCATTACAAAGAGCTGGATGCAGGATGATATGGATTGTAACCCGAATTTCAAAGGGTACAAGACGGTTAGGAATGACAGGAAACCAGATAAAAGTGGAGGAGTGCCCCTATTCGATTGTATTAGCACAATAGAGAAGGATGAGCTAAGCTCAGGAAACCAAATGTGGAAAGAGTTTGGGTTGAAATGAGAAATGATAACGGGAAGAAGTTACATGTGAGACTGGAGTTTGGATCCCTAACAGTAAACATAGTCGGGTCAGGCATAAAGGAAGAAATCATGACAGTTTGTCAGAAAGTCACAACGATAATTATGGGAGATTTTAATCTACGTATTGACTAAAGAATCAAATGGGTCAAGGTTGCCTTATTGAGGAGTTCATAGAATGTTTCTGGCATAGTTTCTTAGGACAGTACATTCTGGAACCTACTTATAGCAGGGTACTCATTAATGATCTCACGATGAATGCATCCCTAAGTAGGAGCAACCATAACATGATTGAATTTTACATTCAGTTTGAGGTAGGGAGGAGTTGGTCTGAGAACATTCTTTTAAATTTAAATAAGGGCAATTATGACGGCATGAAAGCAGAGCTGCTAAAGTGAATTGGCAAATTAGAATCATAGAATCATAGAATCACAGAATCATAGAATCTCTACAGTGTGGAAACAGGCCCTTCGGCCCAACAAGTCCACACCGAACCTCAGAGCATCCCACCCAGACCCATCCCCCTATAACCCACCTAATCTACACATCCCAGAACACTATAGGTTAAGTAGTAGCTCAGTAGACATACAAGTGGCAGACTTATAAGGGATACTACATGATATACAACACTGATATGTTCCAAAGTGTCAGAAAAATTCCAAGGATGAAGCCACCACCTATTGTTAACAAGAAATGTGTGAAACTTAAAAAGGATAAAATTGTGCAAAGGCAAGTGCCAGGTCAGAAGATTGAACAAAATATAAATTAGTATTAAACTAAATATAATAGTTAAATTCTGCATGGCATTAGATCTCTGATTGGTTGAGTTGCATTGCAAAGCTGTAAGCGCCAAGAGCAGCAGAAAGTGAAGAAACAATCAGAGCCTGCAAACAATACATCCTTTATCTCTCTCTCTCTCTCTCTCTCTGCATGAGGAGAATGTCAGAAAACCCAAGAATTCAAAGAAGAAAAGACCTAAGGTGATCTGCTCAACCATCACCAGAGGAATAATAGCATCTCATTAGCACAAAAATCAGAAGGACTGTAAGAGAAAAAGGACTTTCTAACTTGTGGTCTGAATATGTCTGTATGAAGTGGCTTTTTGCAAAGAGGAGACATAGTCAGCCCTTGTTTTCATTCTTGTAAGTCTCTTCCTGTGTGAAGTTGCCTGACCCTTTATGGGTGCTTCATTTAGTGGGTTTCACACAGGGGGAGGTGATGGCCTAGTGGTATTATCGCTGGATGGTTAATCCGGAGACCCAGACAATGTTCTGGGTACCTGAGTTTAAACCCCGCCATGGCAGATGGTGGAATTTGAACTCAATAAATATCTGGAATTAAGAATCTAATGACGACTGTGAATCGTAGATTATTGACCATTGTTGGTTGTTGGGAAAAACCCATCTGGTTCACTCATGTCCTTCAGGGAAGGAAACTGCCATCCTTACCTGGTCTGGCCTACATGTGACTCCAGATCCACAGCATTGTGGTGGACTCTTAACTGCCCTCTGGGCAATAAATGCTGGCCTAGCCAGAGACTCCCACACCCCATGAACAAATAAAGGAAAAAAAACATTGCCAGGCAGTCATTGAATTTACATCTACACTACTTTGATTTTGCTGCAGCTGTCTTTTAAAAAAAACATAATATGGAATTAAAAGTGAAGTCTATAAATAATTCAGAGTTCTGATCTGTCACCATAACAAGTACTTCTTCTGATACTCGTTCAATTCTTTAGAAAAGCACTCCATTGGTTTCTCATTTTCCTTGAATTTCCAAGGTAACCTTTCTAAATCGACCTGTTGTCCTTCCTCCAAGTACGTGAATACAGTGTCTAACTGTCCTAAAGTAACCTGCTATGGTTGATTCATGTCCTGGGGAGCGGTTAATTGGGCATATTGGATTTTCATGGTCAAGTTTGGACTCTTACATTTTATTTTATGATGACTTGTTAAACAATTAACGGCACCCTTTCCCAAGTTATGTCATGAAACATCACTCTAACCATAGGTGCTCAGCATCAATGACAAAGTGAGAGGTTGACGAATGTCCTCAACCTCTAAGCTCATTCCAGGTGCCCTTTCCTCTCATGGAGACAGGGTGGTTCCAACAGTCAGGCTTAGGGAGGAGGAACCACACACTGGGCCCTTCAGAGAATCCTTCTCATGATATGCCAGAGATGCCTGGTTCCTCCATCTCCCTCTGTATGTGATCCCTAAGATTGCAGGAGTTCAAGCCAAGGATGATGAGTTTGCAAATGTGCGGAAAACTTTCAGCACACTTGGGACCTGTAGGGCTAAACACCTCCAAGGACCACTATCTACAGGTCCACCTGAGCTGCAGAAGTCAGTACTATGCTGAAATGTAGCAGAAGACAGAAGAAGAAAACTTAATGCCGGCACATAGTTGGCAAGGTGGGACATCAATGTTGATAAACATTCAATTGTTATAAATGTGTGGTCACAATCAACCATAGCAGGTTACTTTAAGATGTGCTGCAGTATAATTTTCACTGTCAGACCTAGTTAAATCATACCCATGTGAGTTATGAGCAGCCTCTTCAGACATCCTAGGGATGAAAACTTGCAATCAACAAACATTGCTCATCTCTCACAAGCTACTAACTCCTTGACTACAGACAGCCTTAGATGTCAGGAATTTTTGAACCATGACACTCGGGACTCCAGCCATAGCCTTCTTCATGTGAGATCCATGAGCAGATAATTTGTGGGGAATGTCAGAAAATTAGCATAGCTATTTTGAAGGAACTCCTCACCCCTCATTATGAAAGCTCATGCTATGTGCACACAAGTGGGATGAAGGCTTCCTGAGGAGGTCATTGCCATGTTTCCAATAAGCAGCTGTAAGGTTTGTGACATTATCCAATTACACTTCTCTCAAATAAAGTTTTAAATCTGCATTGGGAGTAGAATTCAGCCATTGAATCATCATTACATTCCTCACCTTCACCCCAAAGAATAGGCTCCCACTCACATCTCATTACAGTTGAGTGTGAAAATCAAAGAGTTCTGAAGTATTGCCTTCCAGTGCTAGCTGTGGAAGGTGTTTGGGAAATGGGTATGTCAGGTTTCACGCTTACGTGCACTTGGCCAATTAAATTTCCTTCTCTAACATGACCACAAGGGACTTAATATTTACAATGTGATGCTTCTGATTGCTTGAGGCCAAGATTTGGAACTGCATTCTTGGACAATGTCAATGAAATGCAAATGGAAGCTCGATGTGTAGCATTACTGAATCACTGCAGTTATGACTAATGCCTACCAGCTGGGCCTTTAGTTCCTCGAATTCTACTCCCTCACTGAAAAAAGAGTCAGTCACTTACACCAGCCAAATTATATGCGATGTCAGTCATTTTGTGCTGTTGTTGTGTAGTTGACTATCAATCCATACGGCAACGTTTTATTTACTCACTCATAGGATGTGAGTGTCTCTGGCTGGGCCAGCATTTATTGTCTGTCTCTTGTTGTCCTTGAGAAGGTGGTAACGAGCTGCCTTCTTGAACTGCTGCAGCCCGTAATTTGTAGGAAAACCCACAATACTTTTAGGGAGAAAGTTTCATGATTTTATCCTAGTGACAGTGAAGGAACAGCAATATATTTCCAAGTCAGGATGATGAGTCACAAGTGGGTTGGAGGGGAACTCACAGGTGGTGGTGGTGGTGTTCCCATGTATCTGCTGCCCTTCTCCTTCTAGACAGTCATGATCATGGGATGGGAAGCAGCTGTCCAAGGATCTTTGGGGAATTTTGTGTTCTTGTGAGTGAATTGCAGCATCTGGTTAGTAAATGCAGGTTATTTTCCCTCATCCTTCCCGTTCCCTTGTGTGTTGCTGTCCCTGTTGCCCATAAGATCTTACAGCCTCCCATTTTTCCATTGAACTCCCATATATATCAATTAATGTGCCCATTTTACACCCCCTGAGCACATGGCTTTGGAAATTCCCATGGCCTTCATGGCTCTAGACCATGCCCATGTATAGACTTGAGCGACTGTGACCTATGAGATCCCATACATGCGTCTAGAATTGGCCCCTATCCCTGTCACCATTCCCTCAGTGATCTGGCGCAATGAACTGCATGCCCAGACTTCAATTGCTTGCTTTTCACAGGATACAATGGATTGTCCCCTGATAAGGCCCTGAACATTATTGAGCAAATGCCCAGGACTGATCATGGCAGAGCAACCTTGGCTGGGAATGACCAACCCCTGGGCTGATGTCTCCACTGCATCCTGACTTGAGCTGCAGGGCTGACCATGGTTAAACCTGGACTGCAAGGGTAAGGATCTCAGACTCTGGTAGGACCAAGTGCCTAACATGCCAAGGACCTGGACTGCAATCCACTAAGCGCCTTGACTGGATTTAAAGGTACTCCCTAACTGATTGTAATCTCCCTTTACCCTACCAAGGATTGCTCCCCTTTGGCTTTCACACATGGCCATTTGCTGCCTGCCTGCCAAGTAAAACTGCTGGCACATGCTGCAGGTATGACGCTGATGTAGCATAATGTGACCGTTGATGCCTTGAGTGTTCAGTGCTCCCCGCTATGATAAGCTGCCTGAAGCTTCCTTTGCACTAAAAAGCAATACAAGACACAAAGACTGGAAGCCTGGAAACGAGCACTAAAGACCCTGTGTGCTAGAAAGGCAATGTGACTCACACAGCAGCTGGCAGTCAGTGATGAAGCCATTGAGTATGAGTCAAGTCAACAATGTCAAGGAGAAAAGAGACTGGCAGCCTCTGAGTAAGTGCAATGTCCATGAGTGATAAGCAAGTAAGCAAAGAATTGCACCCTGTGCAGATGTGTAAGATGCATGTGACCCTGTGCACAAAGTGGCCTGGCCGAAGCATGTAAATAGCAGTTGTGCCTGAACTGTGAATTAGAGTGTTGAAGAATTGAAGTATATGTGAGTTGGTTGGACAGTAGGCATGGTGATGTGGTGAGACTGGTGACTCACATAATATATCTAAATTGCATAGATGAAGGATCGAGGAGGGTGGTGACCATGGAGTGTGCAGGAACATTATTCCAGATGATAGCCACCAGATAGCTGCTTTGACGCATAAGTTTGTGTGCTCTCTGGCTGCTTGGGAAAAGAGGGAAAACTTGAAAGTAGCATATAAGTAAGGTGATTGGGGTTAATGAGATGAAAATACAGGGAAATACGGAAGCTGCTGCTCATTTATGAGATTCTGAAGTTGTTATTTGAAGCATAACAGGGCAAATTGCAAAACATTTTATTTCCATTGAGATTCTGATTTTTTTCATTCTCTCTGCATTTTCCAAACATTGTTGTCATTGCTTACCCCTGTCCAGAAGGGGAGAAATCTGCCGATGGTAGCTGTGAAGTATGCAGTAATGGCGGTCTGAAGGGAGTAAGAGCTGAAATAGCTCAAAAGCTTTCAATACACCCAAAGGTCAGGTTTGGGAGTATGAAGCAATGTTGCCATAGAGATGAGTGCAATTTTAGAATGCTTTCAGCTATCAATTTATCTGGGGGTATATTTATCGTGAGAAGTTTTTTGCAGTTGAACATGAAAGGGCGCTAAAACAAATAAGTGACTTTCTGCGACATAAGTGCTGCAGTTAGCAGATTCCAGCTATCTAGGACAGAAGAAGTTTCAAGAAACCATTGATGGATCAGTGTAGCTGGCTGTGATATTACTACAAATCCACAAAGACTATTTGTTGATGCAGTTTTTGTCATAAATTCACTCACGAAATGTGAGCATCACCAGCTGGACCAAAACTTATTGCCTATACCTAACTGCCCCTGAGACAGCGGTGGTGAGCTGCATTCTTGAACTGCTGCAGTCTATTAGGTGTAGGTACACCCACAGTGACTTGAGGGATGAAGTTTCAGGGTGTTCACCCAGCGACAATGAAGGACGACAATATATCTCCAAGTCGGAATGGTGAGTGGCTTGCAGTGGAACTTGCAGGTGGTAGTGTTACCGTGTATCTGCTGCCCTTGTCCTTCTAGACGGTAATGATTGTGGGTTCAGAAGGTGTTGATGAAGGAGCCTTGGTGAATTTCTGTGGTGCATCTTGTAGTTATTGAGCATCAGTGATGGGAGAATGTGGCTGTGGATGCGGACTTGTGGATATAGTGGCAAACAAGTAGGCTGTTTTGTCCTGGACGGTGTCAAGCTTTATGAGTGTTGTTGGAGCTGCAATCCCCATCCAGGCAACGAGGGAGTCTTCCATCACATTCCTGACCTGTGCCTTGTAGATGTTGAGGCTTCTCAGAGTCAGGAAGCGCCACAGTATTCCTAGCCTCTGACCTGATGTTGTAGCTACACTACTTATATGACTACCCAGTTCAGTTTCTGGTCTATGGGGAATCAGTGATTGTGACATCGTTGCATATCAAGGGGTAATGGTTAGATTCTGCCATCTTGGAAATGATCATTGCTGGGAATTTGTGTTGCTTGAATGCTGCTTACAACTTGTCAGGCCAAACCTGAATATTGTCCAGGTCTTGCTGCATTTGGACATGGACTTCTGTAAATGGTGCTGAACATTGTGCAATCATCAGCCAATACTCCCACTTCTAACCATGTGATGGAGGGAAAGTTGAAAAATGGGTGAGTAAAGGACACTACTCTGAGGAACTCCTGCAGAGATATGCTGGATCTCAGATGTCTAACCTCCAACAACCTATGTGTTAGAAATGACACCAGCCATTGGAAAGTTTGCCCCTGATACCCATTAGTTCTAGTTTTGCGAGAACTCCCCAGTGCCACATTTGGTCAAAAGAAGCCTTGATGTCAAGGGCTGAGATAACAAGGTGTAGAGCTGGATGAGCACAGCAGGCCAAGCAGTATTATAGGAGCAGGAAAGCTGACGTTTCGGGCCTACACCCTTCATCAGAAATGGGGGAGGGGAAGGGTGTTCTGAAATAAATAGGGAGAGAGGGGGAGGCGGATAAAAGATGGATAGAGGAGAAGATAGGTGGAGAGAAAACAGACAGGTCAAAGAGGCGGGGATGGAGCCAGTAAAGGTGAGTGTAGGTGGGGAGGTAGGGAGGAGATAGGTCAGTCCAGGGAGGACGGACAGGTCAAGGGGGCGGGATGAGGTTAGTAGGTAGGAAATTGGGGTGCGGCTTGAGGTGGGAGGAGAGGATAGGTGGGAGGTAGAACAGGTTAGGGAGGCAGGGACAAGCTGGGCTGGTTTTGGGATGTGGTAGGGGGAGGGGAGATTTTGAAGCTTGTGAAATCCACATAGATACCATTGGGCTGCAGGATTCTCAAGCGGAATATGAGTCGCTGTTCCTGCAACCTTCGGGTGGCATCATTGTGGCACTGCAGGAGGCCCAGGATGGACATGTCGTCTGAGGAATGGGAGGGGGAGTTGAAATGGTTCGCGACTGGGAGGTGCAGTTGTTTATTGCGAACCGAGCGTAGGTGTTCTGCAAAGCAGTCCCCAAGCCTCTGCTTGGTTTCCCCGATGTAGAGGAGGCCACAACGGGTACAGCGGATGCAGTATACCACATTAGCAGATGTGCAGGTGAACATCTGCTTGATGTGGAAAGTCTTCGTGGGGCCTGGGTTGGGGGTGAGGGAAGCGGTGTGAGGGCAGGTGTAGCAAGGGCATTCACTCTCACCTCACCTCTGGAATTCAGCTCTTTTGTCTATGTTTGAACCAAGGCTGTAATGATGTCAAGAGCTGAGTGGCCCTGGCAGAACCCAAACTGAATGTCAGGAAGCATGTTATCGCTGAGCAGTTGCTGCTTGATAGCACTGTTGATGACATCTTCCATCATTTTACGGTTGATTGAGAGTAGACTGATGGGGTGGTAATTGGCCAGGTTGGATTTGACCTGCTTTTTGAGTACAGGACACACCTGGGAAATTTTCATATTGTTGGGTAGATGCCAGTGTTGTATTTGTAGTGGAACAGCTTGGCTAAAAGAGCTGTATGTTCTGGAGCACAAGTCTTCAGTAATGTTGCCAAAATGTTGTCAGGGTCCATAGCCTTTGTGTATCCAAAGTCTCCAACCGTTTCTAGATATCATGTGGAATGAATCAAATTGGCTGAAGACTGGTATTTGTAATGCTGGGGACCACTGGAGGAGGCCGAGATGGATCATCCATTTGTGTTGGGCTCTTCCATCATTGAGGATGGGGATATTTGTGGAGCCTCCTCCTCCAGTGAGTTGTTTAATTGTCCCACCACTATTCACAACTAGATGTGGTAGGGCTACAAAGCTTAGATCTGATCCATCTGTTTTGGAATCTCTTATCTCTGTCTTTCCTTTGCTGCGTATGCTGTCTGTAGTCCTGCTTTGTAGCTGCACCAGGTTGATGCCTCATTTTTAGGTATGCCTGGAGCCGTGCTCCTGACACGCGCCCCTGAACTCTTCCAGGGTGATCTCCTGGTTTGATTGTAATGGTAGAATGGGTGTTATCCTGAACTATGAGGTTACAGGTCATTCTGGAGTACAATTCAGCTAGTGCTGATCACCCATAACACCTCATGGATGCTCCATCTGGAGTTGCTAGATCTGTCCAAACCCAGTTGTAAGGAATGGTCATTCGACCTAAAATGTTAACTCTGTTTCTCCCCTACTGAGCTGCCAGACCTGCTGAGCTTTTCCAGCAATTTCTCTTGTGTCTCTGAATTACTAAACCAGCAAAAATGCCAGTATGCTGTTGTCATCCCTCACAGAAATATTAGTGTTTGTAGAAACCCTAAGTGTAGCAAGCTTAGTGAAATTAAGTACAAGTGGAATTATATTTGTGAGGTGGAGGAAGTTGAGGAAGCTGAAAGACTGCAGAAGAACTTGGACAGGCTAGAAGAGTGGGCAAAGAAGTGGCAGATGGAATACAATGTGGGAGAGTGTGAGGCTATGCACTTTGGTAAGAAGAATAGAGGCATAGAGTATTTTCTAAATGGGGAAAGGCTTTGGAAATCCGAAACACAAAGGGACTTAGGAGTTCTAGTTCGGGATTCTCTTAAGGTTATCATTCAAGTTTAGTTGGCAGTTATGAAGGCATATGAAATGTTAGCATTCATTTCAAGAGGTCTAATATACAAGAGCAAGGATGTACTGTTGAGGCTGTATAAGGCTTTGGTGAAACTGCATTTGGAATATTGGGCGCAGTTTTGGGCCCCATAACTAAGGTAGGATGTGCTGGCATTGGAGGCTGTCCAGAGGAAGTTTACAAGAATTATCCCAAGGATGAAGAGCTTGACATATGAGGAGCAGTTAAGGACTTTGGAGTTTAGAAGGATGAGGGGGGATCTCATTGAAACTTTCAGAATAATGAAAGGCCCCAATGGAATGGATATGGAGAAGATGTTCCTACCAGTGAGCAAGACCAGGACCCGAGGGACAGCCTCAGAGGGAAGGGATGAGGGTGGTGAATCTGGGGAATTCATTGTCACATAAGACTGTGGAGGTCAAGTCATTGTGTGTATTTAAGATAGAGATAGATAGGTTTTTGATTAGTAAGGGGATTAAGGGTTATTGGGAGAAGGCAGGAGAACTGGTTTGAGAAACCTATCAGCCATTATTGAATGGTGGAGCAGACTTTGTGGGCCAAATGGCCTAATTCTTCTCCTATATGGTATGGTCTTGTGGATTGCAGTTTCAGGAATCCAATAGAGTGCAGTCTCAGGGAAAGAGACTAAACGACCTGAAAGTTACAAAGTGACCCTTCACTAGATCTGAAACATTAAGACTACTTTCTCTCTACAGATGCTGGGTTTTTTCATTAATTTCTGATTTTGTTTCTGATTTCCATCATCCATAGTTCTTTTTATTTGAATATATAGTAGCTTGTTTTACTGTTCTAATTTTGCTCAGTAAAGTTTATTTTATTTGTTGAGATGAATAGAGTACTGTTGCTTTGTTATGTTAATAAGTATCTAGGATTTCAATCTTTCTGCTTTAAACAGATAAAATGTTATTGATTCCCAACCAGATTGTAACACAAATATCAATATAATTGAATGGTTAAGACCAATTGATTGATAGACGATCTTCCAAACTTCAGTCTGGGTGGAAGTCAAGTCAAATCCAAATCTTTGGATCACGGTCACAGTCCAAGGTAATAAAAAAAAAATTGAAATGCACAGACTATCGGATTTCCAAATACTTCAATCAAGAGAGGGAAAGAGAGAGATAAACTTGCAGCAGTACTGTTGAATTAAAGGTTTGTTCCTTTGTTTTTATTCATTCATGGGATGAGGGTGTCACTGGCATTTATCCTAGTTGCCTAGATGGCAGTTAAGAGTCAACCACATTGCCATGGGTCTGGAGTCACATGTAGGCCAGACCAGGTAAGGATGGCAGTTTCCTTCCCTAAAGGACATTAGTGAACCAGAATGGTTTTCCCAACAATTGACAATGGATTCATGGTCATCATTAGACTCTTACAGACTCATAGAGTCATACAGCATGGAAACAAACCCTTTGGTGCAACTAGTCCATGCCAACTAAACTAAACTAGTGCCACTTGCTTGCGTTTGGCCCACATCCCTTCAAACCTTTCCCATACGTGTATTATCCAAATGTCTTTTAGATGTAACTGTACCTGCATCTACCACTTCCTCTGGCAGTTCATTCCACACACGAACCACTCTCTGTGTAAAAAGGTTGCCCTTCATTTCCTTTTTAAAACTTTCTCTTCTCACCTTAAAAATATGCCCTCTAATTTTGAACTCATCCATCCCAGGGAAAAGACTTTTGCTATTTACCTTAGCTATGCCCCTCATGATCTTACAAACCTCTATATGGTCACCCCTCAACCTCCTACGCGCCGGTGAAAAAAGTCCAGCCTATCCAGCCTATTTTTATAACTCAAACCTTCATGGGTAAATATTTTCTGAACCTCTCCAATTTAATAATATCCTTCCTATTGCAGGGTGACCAGAACTGCACACAACACTCCAGAAGAAGCCTCACACACATCCTGTTGAACGTCAACATGACATCCCAGCTCCTTAATTCTAGATTTTTATTAAATTCAAATTCCACCATCTGCCATGATGGGATTTGAACCACAATCCCCAGAATATTTCCTGAGTTTCTAGATTAACAGTCTACTGATAGCACCACTCGGCCATCACCTCCCCTTCTTTGAACCTGAAGGCTCATGTAAACAAAACCGAAGCCAAAAATTGTTACTGTGACCATCAACAAATGAACACACAGTCTCTTACAAAGCCAGGTTTTCCAGCAATTAGGGCAATAAAGCTTATTTCTTACCTCACTAAACCTTCACTTGGTTATTTTTCCAAATGATTTGGTATTCTGTAATCTGCAAGAAGATTACAGCCTACTTTAAACTGTTAACCTAGCTTCAAAGAAACAAACAAGGTTCCTTTCAAACCTTGGTAAAGGGCTGTTTTAATCCAGATAATGTCTGGACAGTTCTGTATCTTCTCATTCTCTACATTGTCCATAAATAAAGATCTGTATTCCCAACAGTTAAAAGAACACAGGAGTCAATATGTGGTTAAAAGAACATGATAGTTGGTGACCAGTTAAAACAGAGTGAGAGTCAGTGACCAGTGAAAAGTGTGAGGTTTGGCAAGCTGTTAAAACAGCACATCAGTAAGTGAGCAGTTTTAGGAGCACAAGAGTCAACATGTGGTTCAAATAGAGTGAGAGTCAGTGCCTTAAAGATCAGCAAGGCCGCTTATGTGTGGACCCACAGGAGATGGGGGAGGTGCTAAATGAGTATTTTGCATCAGTAATTACTGTGGAGAAGGATATGGAAGGTAGAGAATATGGGGAAATAAATAGCAATATCTTGAGAAATGCCCATATGATAGAGGAGGAGGTGCTGGACGTCTTAAAACGCATTAAAGTGGATAAATCACCTGGACCTCATCAGGTATACCCTAGAACTCTATGGGAAGCTAGGGAGTGATTGCTGGACCCCTTGCTGAGATATTTGTATCATTGATAGCCACAGGCGAGGTGCCAGAAGACTGGAGGTTGGCTAATGTTGTGGCACTATTTAAGAAATGTGTTTAGGAAAAGTTACAGAAGTATAGACCTGTGAGCCTGACATTGGTAGTGGGCAAGTTGTTAGAGGAGATCCTGAGGGACAGGATTTACATGCATTTGGAAAGGCAAGGACTGATTAGGGATAGTCAACACGGCTTTGTGAGTGGGAAATCGTCTCGCTTACTTTATTGAGTTTTTTGACAAAGTAACAAAGAGGATTAATGAAGGTAAAGCAGTTGACATGATCTATAGGGACTTCAATAAGACAAGGATCTTCATGGTAGACTGGTTAGCAAGGTTAGATTGCATGGAATATAGGGAGAACTAGCCATTTGGATACAGAACTGGCTTGAAGGTTGAAGACAGAGGGTGGTGGTGGAGGGTTGCTTTTCAGAATGGAGGCCAGTGATGAGCAGTGTGCCATTAGGATCAGCGCAGGGTCCACTGTTTTTTTCATTTATATAAAAGATTTGGATATGAACATAGGAGGTATGGTTAGTAAGTTTGCAGATAACACCAAAATTAGAGGGGTAGTGGACAGTGAAGAAGGTTGCCTCCGAGTACAATGGGATCTTGATCAAATGGGCCAATGGGCTGAGAAGTGACAGATGGAGTTTAATTTAGATAAATGTGAGCTGCCGCATTTTGGAAACGCAAATCAGGGCAACATTCATACACTTTATGGTAAGGTCCTGGGGAGTGTTGCTGAACAAAGGCACCTTGGAGTGCAGGTTCATAGTTCTCTGAAAGTGGGCCCTCAAGTAGACACAATAGTGAAGAAGGTGTTTGGTATGTTTGCATTTACTGGCCAGTGCATTGATAATAGGAGTTGAGAGGTCATGTTGTGACTGTACAGGGTATTGGTTAGGCCATTTTTGGAATACTGCATGCAATTCAGGTCTCCCTGCAATAGGAAGGATGTTGTGAAACTTGAAAGGGTTCAGAAAAGACTTACAAGGATGTTGCCAGATTTGGAAAGTTTGACCTACAGGGAGAGGCTGAAGAAGCTGGGGATATTTTCCCTGGAGCATTTGAGGCTGAGGGGTGACCTTATAGAGGTTTATAAAATCATGAGGAGCATGGATAGGGTGATTGGACAAGGTCTTTTCCTCAGCATGGGTGAGTCCAAAACTACAGGACCTAGGTTTAAGGTGAGAGATGAAAGAATTAAAAGGGATCTAAGGGGCAACCTTTTTACGCAGAAGGTGGTGTGTGTATGGAATGAGCTGCCAGAGGAAGTGGTGGAGGCAATTACAACATTTAAAAGTAATTTGGATGGGTTTTTGAATAGGAAAGATTTATAGAGAAATGTGCCAAATGCTGGCAAATAGGACTAGATTTATTTAGGATATCTGGTCAGCATGGACAAGTTAGACTGAAGGGTCTGTTTCCACATTGTACAGCTCTATGACTCTATGACTTGTTAGAACTGAGTGAGTCAGTGACTAGTTAAAAGAGAGTGGGAGCCTGTGACTGGTTAAAACAGTCTGACGATGCTGTGGCTTTAAGACGTTATTTTGTTCTTTTTCTAAAGAGAGGTTTTAAGACAGAGGCATTGAGCTGTCTCATTGGAATGCCATTAAACAGCTTGTGAGGCCTTGGGGTCTTTTTTTAAGTTGGAACAATAGAAGCAGCCTGGATGTGTGTGGCCAGCTGTCATAGACCAGGATTTCTAGTTTTTTTTAGCTTTTACGTTCAACAGAAGCTGCTTGAGTTTTTAAGAAGTAGAAGCTATCTTTTCCCTCTCTCAGTTCCAGCTAGAAGCTGGGATTTCTCTCTGCTGCTGGGTTACCTGCGAGACAAATCCATTTTCTGAATTCGCCTTTTTAGAAAGGGGTGAGTTTATGGGATGTTACTACACTGGAACAGCTAATTAGTTATAATTACTGTACCTATTATTCTGTTCAGTTTCCAATAGAGTTAAGTTATTCTAAGTTCTTCTGTCTTTTGTTGCATTTCAACTATACTGTTGAATAAATGGTATTTTGCTTAATGTCAAGCAGTTTGACCAGTCAAATTGCACTTTACATTTGCCTTTTAAATAAGAAAAAGTTATGGTCTAGCTTACCTTCTTAAAATATTTTGAGGGGGTGGGGTTTGATCTGGTCCATAATATAGAGTCAGTGACTGGATAAAACAGAGTGAGTATCAGTGACTGGTTAAACAGAATGAGTGCTTGTGAACTGCTGAAAGATTGAGAGCTGGTGACCAGTTAAGAGAACTGCAATGTCAGTGAGTAGTTAAGGGTGAATGAGTGTCAACAAGCAGTTAAAAGAATGTGCAAGTTGTTAAGCGCTTAAAAGGCCATAAGAGTCAATGAGGAGTTAAAGCAGTATGAAAGACCACAACCAGGTAAAAGAGCATAAGAACCAGTAAGTGGTCAAAAGAACATAAAAGACAGTGAGCAGTTGAAAGAGTGCAATTGTCAGTGAATGGTCAAAATAGCACATCAGACAGTGAGTGGTTGAAAAAACACAAGAGTCAACATGCAAATAAAATATCATGAAGTTAGTGAGTGGTTAATAGACCACAAGAGTTGAAGAGCAGGTAAAGCAGTGAAGACCATGTGACTCAGCAAACCGCTAAAACATTGCGAGAGTCAGCAGGTGGTTAAAACAGCATGAGGCTCAGTGAGCAGTCAAGAGATTTAGTGTTGCTAAGCAGTTAAAAGATTGTGAGAGTCCATGAGAAATTAAAATGGTTTGAGAGTTGACAAGCAAACAAAAAAGAGCACACGAGTGAGGAGTTAAAACAGCATGAGAGTCTATCAGAAGTTAAAACATCGTGAGAGATGGCAATGTATTAAGGCAAATGGGGAATAGTTCTGGAAGATGGAATTGATCAGTTGAAAAGTGATTGTGTTGAAAAGTGGAGCAATTGCCAAGATCAATAGCCTACTCCAGCTCCTACGTTGTATGCTTTTTGTACAACAGTGACCATATTTCAAAAATATTTCATTGTCTGTAAAACACTTTGGTATACCCTGAGATTGTAATAATAGTTATACAAATGCAGTTCTAAACTTACTTTTTACTGACACAGGAACATCTGGACTTCATAAATGGGCACTATAGCTAATTTGCTCCCTATCTTTTCAAGCCTTGGCGTTCGGAGGAAAATTTAGCCTTTTGATGCAAAAAAGTTTGATGTGTTAAGTTGTAGAATAAATATTATAAATATTGTGCATTTTGGAATTATGGCAAAATAATAAACCTATTTAAGATTAAATTTGGATCAATTAAACCAGAAAACCTCTTTAAATAAATGATCTTGATCATGTACAATCACTTGAAGGCATGATTGCTTGCATTAAGTGTACAACACAATTCAATGACAAAAATGTAGTTTGCAATTCAGTTTGGAAATGTGGTTCTAAAGGAAGATTATTTCACTTTCGAATAAGTGAAATGAATCTCATGGGAGCATTGATTGTGAATCAGATTTGGATTATGAAAGATAAATATGATTTAAATGCAGAAATAAAAAGTTAATCTCCAAAGGGTAATAAAATCTGAGATTTCATGATCACATTGTGTTCCTGTTCTATATGTCACAGGGCCATTAACTTGTTTTCTAAACTAGAAAGACAATAATGTTGTGAAACTTGAAAGGGTTCAGAAAAAAATTTACAAGGATGTTGCCAGTGTTGGAAGGTTTGAGCTATAGGGAGATGCTGGGGCTATTTTCCCTGGAGCGTGTGAGGCTAAGGGGTGACCTGATAAAGGTTTATAAAATCATGAAGGATATGGAAAGGATGAATAGGCCTTTTCCCTGTGATGGGGGAGTCCAAAACCAGGGGCCTAGGTTTAAGGTGAGAGGGGAAAGATTTAAAAGGGACCTAAGGGCAACATTTCCACACAGAGAGTGGTGCGTGTATGCAATGAGCTGCCAGAAGTTGTGGTGGAGGCTGGTACAATTACAACATTTAAAAGGCATCTGGTTGGGTATATGAACAGGAAGGGTTTAGAGGGTTATGGGCCAAATACTGGCAAATGGAAATAGATTTATTTAGGATATCTAGTCAGCATGGATGAGTTGAACCAAAGGGTCTATTTCCTTGACCTACAGCTCTATAATTCTATGACTCTAATTGTCCAAAGTCGAATTATCACATTTGAAGCACTTTTGTTTCATGGAAAGCAACTATATTTTAATCCTGTGAAAAGTTAATAATCATCTTGTCTACAAATTTGATATATTTTGCAGCAAATCCTAGACATTGTCTCTGTTTTTTCTTTCATAGAACGATACCTGGATGTTTTAGTGACGGCATTAATCATAATTTGACCTCCAAGGTGATGTCTAATTCAATTGAAGGATTCACTTCATAACAGCAAAAGGACAGAGTCTAGAATAATTTTTAGAGTTGATTGTACATTGCTGGAAGTCTTGAGCAATTTGCTCCCCTGCTTGTTTTTACTAGCTGCAGGAATAAATAGTATACTGGCAATGGAACATCTGATTATCTGACAAAGTAACAGTATAACAGATTTGAAGAGGCACCTAAATCCCTGACACTTTGTCGGGGTAACAAAAAGAAAGATTTGAATTTAATATCAAACCTTTAATGCCCTCCAGATATCACAATATGCTTCATTGCACTTTACGCACAGCAAGGTCCTCCAAACAGCAAGGCAATAATGACCAGATAATCCATTTTAATCATGTTAATCAGGGGATGAATATTGACTAAAATTCTGCCCTTCTTCAAATAATTGTGCACAAGATTTTGTTTTTATTTGACGCAGAGTGGGGCCAGGTCTTCCTTTAACATCTCATCCAAAAGATTGCACCTACCTTCACCTGTGCTGGGCATCATTCATTTTATTTGTCAGGGTTTGTACAGAAAAGGCCCGAGAAGATATAGCTGGGAATTACACAGACCAGTTAAGTGAATGAGGGAGTAGAAATATTCATTTATGAACTGAGATGATGGAAGTCTGGTAATTTCTTATGCACAGTCTTGGAAACAAATTGTCTGAATGTTGCAGCTGATCTAGCCATAAGTCCATGAACTTTCCACAAAGAGTAACCCCAGTTATGTAAATCGGTGCATACTGAACCACTCTAACAGTTAATACGAGCTTATCCTGTCTGCTAGCTGGATCTGTGCATCCTTGACTATTCAATGCATTAACTATGAACTTTGATGGGCTTCATTTTAAAGCATCAATAATTAGTAAATTCATGAGCGCAGGAAGGATAATCCATGGATTTAAACATTCAAAGTTTAAGAAATTATGCTTATGTTGATTCTGAATCTACAACTCATAACAAGCACAGAATAATGAAATGGCAAAATAATAGTTTATTATCCACAGCAATGAATGAATAGCATATTCCTGAACCAAGAAACTAATTTTGCAATAAAGTATCCTTAAGGGGCTTTACATGATAAAGTAATAAATGCACTCACTGGAAATATCACACTGTACTGACAGCTGGTGAATTGGGAATCTTATCAGACCTAACGTAAGACAGATAAAGCTTATGGTGGAAACCTGTAAGTTCCTAAGAATTCCTTTGGGTAATAATGAGTAATGTGTCCCTGCTATAGAGAAAAAGTGTGAAGTCATTGCCCAGGATGCATAAATTTTCAAGCATCAGTAATTATAGTTTATCAGATATGGCTTAGGTAATTTGAAGGGGTGCAATTGGAAACTCAACATTCCAGATGGAGTATATCTGCAGGGAAATTACAGAGAAATGCCAACATCATAGAGTACTTATAATGGGGAGTTCATTTACACAAATTGAGGCTGGAAACTGGTAATGTACAGGGCAGTAAGGGATAAGTGTTCCTAGATTTTGTTCAGGAGAGTTTCCTATAACAGTATGTGACCAATCCAACAAGACAGCATACATTGTTGGATCTGGTCCTGGGAAACTGGTGAAGAGCAGCCTTCAATGGGACAGGAACAGGGCTGGGCAGGATTGACTGGAACAAGAGGTTGGTGGGGAAAACAGAAATCAAACAATGGGCTACCTTCAAAGAGCAGATGGCCGGGTAATAGTCAAAAACAAATCTAGTGTTGCCTGTGTGCTAAAGGAGATGGAAATTAATTTTAGGGAGAAAAAGTGTGTTTATGCAACTAAAAGGCAGAAAATGCAATTGAGAACCAAGAGAAGCACGAAAGGTTTAGCAGGTTCAAGAGCGAACTATACGGTAAATGGAAAAGCCCTGGGGAAAATTGATACACAGAGAGATCTGGGTGTTCAGGTCCATTGTACCCTGAAGGTGGCAACGCAGGTCGATAGAGTGGTCAAGAAGGCATAAGGCATGCTTTCATTCATCGGACGAGGTATTGAGTACAAGAGTTGGCAGGTCATGTTACAGTTGTATAGGACTTTGGCTCGACCACATTTGGAATACTGCGTACAGTTCTGATCGTTACATTACCAAAAGGATGTGGATGCTTTGGAGAGGGTGCAGAGGAGGTTCACCAGGATGTTGCCCAGTATGGAGGGTGCTAGCTATGAAGAGAGGTTGAGTAAATTAGGATTATTTACATTAGAAAGATGGAGATTGAGGGGGGACCTGATTGAGGTCGACAAAATCATGAGAGGTATAGACAGTGTGGATAGCAAGAAGCTTTTTCCCAGAGTGGGGGACTCAGTTACTAGGGGTCACAATTTCAAGGTGACAGGGGAAAAGTTTAAGGGAGATATGCATGGAAAGTTCTTTACGCAGAGGGTGGTGGGTGTCTGGAACGCATTGCCAGCGGAGGTGGTAGAGGCGGGCACAATAGCGTCATTGAAGATGTATCTAGACAAATACATGAATGAGCAGGGAGCAGAGGGATATAGATCCTTGGAAAATAGGTGACAGGTTTAGATCTGGATTGGCACAGGCTTGGAGGGCCGAAGGGCCTGTTCCTGTGCTGTAATTTTATTTGTTCTTTGTTCTTTGTTCTAGACATTAATTAGATTGCCTTGTAGTATATCTGTCTTCTGCTAAAATTATGTTCTTAGTAATAAATTGTTAATAAACTTGGTGTACAAGATTCATTATTTGTAAAGACTGGTTAGGCACAATTGAGCAAATTTTGTCAATCATTGAAAGTTTTGAGATCATTGTGCTGTGACTTCAATGATAATGGGGCTGTTTTGGTTTGACCTGCTATCCCTCTGTCATAACAGGTTAATCACAGCAATTACAGACTAGTTAGTTTAACTTTAGTGGTGGGGAAATTTCTAGAAATAATTATTTGGGATAGAATTAGAAGTCACATGGTAAAACATGGGCTGATTAGGAAAAGCCACTTTCATTTTGGAAAGGGAAGTTTAGTTTAACTAACTTGCTGGAGTTTGTGAACAGGGTAGAGAAAGGCTCAGTGAGGGTAATGCTGTTGAACGTGGTATGCATGGATTTTCAGAAAGTGAGGAACGTTATAAGTCATGATGTAAAAGGGACAGTAGCAATATAGATACAATATTTGCTGAATGATAGGAAACAAGGAGTAAAGTAGTGGTCAATGGAGTTTTTTATGGGCTGAAAGAAGATTTGTAGTGGCATTCCTCAGGGATCCTTGCTTTTCCTGGTGGATATTAATGATCTGGATCTTGGTGTGCAGAGAAAATTACAAAGTTTGCATTTGACATGAAACTCAGAAGAATTGTCAACCATGAGCAGGACAGTGTGGAACTCCAAAAAAAATTAACAAGCCAAGGTGAGGTGATGACTTTGGTAGGAAGAACATTGAAAGACAATTTAAAAAGAAGGTACAATTCAAAAAGGGTGCAGGAGCAGAGGGACCTGGGTATACATAGATAATTGAAGATCACAGGACAAGTTGAAAGAGCAGTTAATAAAGCATATGGGGTCCTCAACTTTACTAATAGAGATATAGAGTACAAGGACAAAGAAGTGATGTTGAATTTGCGTATGACACTTGTTCGACTTCACTTGGAGTATTGTGTACAGCTGTGGGCATCACATTATCAGAAAGGTGTGAATGCATTGGAGACAGTGCAGAAGTGATTTACAAAAATGCCCCCAGGAATGAAAAATTTCAATTACAAGGAGAGACTGAAGAAGCTGATACTCTTCTCCTTGGAGAGAAGACTGAGAGGAGATTTAATAGAAGTTTTCAAAATCATGAGCAGTCTGGATAGGAATTAAAAATAGATGTCATTTCTGCTTGTAAACGGAAAAACAATGAGAGAGCATAGATTTAAAGATGTGCAAAAGAAGCATGGAATGCACTGTTTGGAAATGTGGGGGAGGCAAGTTCAAATGAAATATTCAAGAGGGCATTGATGATTATTTGGATAGAAATAACTCTCAAAGATATGGGGGAAAATGCAGGAGATTGGCACTAGGTAATGATGCTCATTTCGGGGATAAGTCGGGGCAAGATGAGCCGAATAGTCACTTTGTGCACAGTAACACTTCTGTGACTCTCTGAAATTAACCCAGGCTACAGTGATTAGCAATATAAAAGATTCAGGGGACTGGATTACAGTCAGAAATTGCAGCTTATATCGAGGAATACTACTCAAATAATCATGCTGTCATGCACAAACAATGCAGTGTTATTTATTTGGTCTCCTTTAGACCAGGGTACATACAGTTAATCATACCTTTACAAATTGCAAATTTTTGGAATCAAAAATTAATTTCATGAAGAATTTTGGTGTTTAATTATTTGTTCCTTCAGGACAGAGCACTTGTCTTTCAACTTAAAAAGTAAGAACTGCTATTAGCATATGGTCAAGCCTTTCATGGAATGTTAGTCCTGAAATTATTATGCACAGATGAATGGCTTGCTCAGCAACTTCAGTAGACACTTCTTCATAACATAGCAATTTTAAAACATATTACACATAAATGTAAATTTTAAAAAATGTGCCTATACCAAACATCCATCAACTTTGTCCAACATTGTGCTATTGATCCAGGAATTTATCTATTCATTCACTCTAGTTCTGATCCTGCTATAAATCACAGGGTGAGATACTACACATGTGTACTGCCATTCATTAGTGCTCAATGTCATATGGGGCTACTGCACTGGAGAATCAAATTAAATTTAATGTATCACCTTTGTGAGATTTAGTGCTATTTTTAGCAGAAACAATTACAGCAGAAGACAGTGCCAAGGTACCAAAGAAAGGAGATAACGAAGTGTGGAGCTGGAGGAACACAACAGGCTAGGCAGTGTCAGAGAAGCAGGAAAGCTGACATTTCGGGTCAGGACCCTATACACCAAAGAAAGAAGCATGGAATTGCAAGAAGGCAGAGGAGTCTAACATTTTAATAAACCCAACCTTCAAATATTCCTAGATGTGATCTAGAGTCATACAGCATGGAAACAGAGCCTTCAATCCAACTCATCCATGCTGACCAGGTTTCCCAAACTGAACAAGTCCCATTTGCCTGCATTTGCCACATACCCCTCGAAGGCTTTCCTATTCACATACCTGTCCAAATGTCTTTTAGATGTTGTAACTTTACATGCGTCTACCAGTTCCTCTGGCAGTTCATTCATTTAATGTCAGACATCCATGGTGGGGGAATCTCTAAAAGGTTTCAAACATTCTGTTTGGAAGGTGGCAAAGTTCCATTTTTCTCACTGCCTGATTTGCATATCAGAGCTTTAAAGAGTTTAATGGGCTGATGAGGAGATAATACAAATGATCACTATCCCTATTATCACTTAGGCAAAGTGAATACTAACATATTGTTCACTCTCTGAAACTGATGGCTGCAAAAATCATCCTTTACACTTACGTGTGGTGATTGGATGAGGAAATCAATACCATGCAATGGGAGATATTGTGTTTCTGGGACATCCTCAATGCACACAGGAATGTCTTGGTGCAACAAATATGAAACATTTAGAAAAGTTCCTTCAAAGATGTTTACAGAGATCTGCCTAATTTTCCAACAGTGACTGACCCTGATTGATGCTGTTTATTATAGTGATAGAAAATCTACTGCACAAAAAGAGACCATTCAGTCTAACATGCTCACGTTCATTGATTTAAGAAAAATATGCTGCCTAATTCATCACCCTGCAAGAGGTCACAGCTTTTCCAGTGGACAACAAAGTACATTTTTAACATAACAAGAGTTATTGCCTCTACTTGTCTATCTGGCTATGAGTTAAAACTCCCTATCACCGACTGGATGAAAAAAATGTTCAACCTCTCCTTGCTAACCTTTGTACTAATTGCTTTAAGACTAGGCCCTTTGGGGTTGTTTTTTACTTCCTCGCTAAGGTTGTTCCTATTGCTTATCTTCTATGGGTGAGAGAAGTTGGACATGCGATGGAGCAGGTTTGAGGGCTGCATGTGAAGAAAGGTCAAGGCTGGGGACCTTTCACTTACCTTCCTGAGGAGAAATTACTTCCAGAGCAAATTCACTGGGCAGTATGGCCTACTTCTGCTGCTACATCTTCTGGCCTTATGGTGTTATAATGTTGAGGATGACAATGAAAAATGACACTGCTCAATCCAGGATAAGAATAATTATCTTGTAGGTTAGATTTCAATGGGGCTAGAACAGAGCAGGGCGAGATTGACTGGTATCAAATGTTGGAGGAACAAACAGCAACTGAGCAATGGCTACCTACTTAGAGGAGAAGGTTTGGGCACAGACCAGGTATGTTTCCTCAAAAAGGAATGGTAGATACACAAATCTAGAGCTCCCTGGATGACAAAGGAGATATAAACTAAGTTAAGTAGAAATGGAGCACTTATGATAGGTACTACACTAGTAAAGACAACTGAGACCCAAGTTGAATACAGAAGATTGAGAAGGATGATGGAAAAGCAAATACAAGACAGGAAGGAGGATTATGAGAAAAGATGGGCTGCTAACATAAGAAGGCAGCTACACAGAGCTTTGGTGAGACCATACCTAGAGTATTGCATGAGGCTTTAGTCTCCTTACTTAAGAAAACATAGTTGCCATCGAAGGAGTACAGAAATAGTTCAGCAGACTGATCACAAGGATGGCAGGTTTGCCAAGAACAAAATGTTGGATCAACTGGGCCTGTACTCATCGGAATTTAGAAGAGTGAGAGAGAATCTCATTGAAACATACAGACTTCTGATTGGGCTGGACAGACTGGATGCGGGGATGGTGTTTCCCTGATCAGGAGATCCAGAACAAGGGGTCATGGTCTCAGGATATGTGGTAAACCATTTAGAATTGTGATGAGATGAAATTTCTTCACTCAGAGGATTGTAACCTTGTCGAATTTTCAATCACTGAAGGCTGTGGAAGACTAGTCACTGAATATATTTAAGAAAGGAATTGTTAGATTTCTAGAAATTCAAGGCATCAAAGAGTATCTGAAGAGAGCGCGAATACAGTGCAGAGCTAGAACTGAACACATGCTTCAGCAGAGGTCTAACCAGTGTCTTATATAAGTTCCATCATGACCTTCCTGGTCTTGTATTCTATGTAACTTTTAATGACACAGAAACAGAAATTGCTGGAGAAACTCAACAGGTCTGGCAGCTTCTGTGGAGAGAAAGCAGAGTTAACGTTTTGAGTCCAGTGATTGTTGTTCAGAACAGTGAAGAAGATACTTGTGGAGAACTTCTGTTTTTGTGTCATTCATAGTTACATAGAGTACAAGAGCAGGGATGTTATGATAAACTTGTATAAGATACTGGTTAGACCTCTGCTAAAGTACTGTGTAGAGTTCTGAACACCATTCTGTTGGGGAGAGGTTTACAAGAATGGCTCTGAGGCAAGCCAATTCAGTTACGCAAAAGGATTGGAGAAGTTGAGACTGTTTTGCTTAGAAAGGAGAGGGCTAAGAGGAAATTCAATAAAGTTTTCAAAATCAGGAGGAATCTGAACAGAGTAAATATAGAGAAATTGGTTCCACTGATAAATGGATCACGAAACAGAGGGCATAGTTTTAAAGTGTTTTGAAAAAGAAACAAGTGGGAGTGAGTAAAGGCTTCATCATAGAGCGAGTAGTTAGGATGTGGAATGTACAGACTGGAAGTGTGCTGGAATTGAGGCATTCAAGA
The DNA here is from genome assembly GCF_021869965.1 of Rhincodon typus. NCBI lineage: Eukaryota > Metazoa > Chordata > Chondrichthyes > Orectolobiformes > Rhincodontidae > Rhincodon > Rhincodon typus. The sequence continues at coordinate 65,800,286 of NC_063332.1, read as the reverse complement.
GGACATTGGATGATTGTTTAAATAGAAACAATGGGGAAAAGGCAGGAGATTGGCACTGTTTTAAAATTCTCAGTCAATGCAGATGTGATGGACCGAATGGCCTTTAATTCTGTGATTTTGTGATTCTGTAGTCTCCCCATAATTTTATACACCTCAATTAAATTAATCCTTAAGTTCTTCTATTCCACGTAAAACAACCCCAGCCTATCCAATTTTTTCTCATTGTGAACATTTTCCATTCCTGGCACCATTCTTGTAAATCTCCTCTCCACACTTTCTAGTAAAATCACATATTTTCCGTAATGTGATGACCAGAACTGTCCACTGTATTCAAGCTGTGGCCTAACTAATGTTGCGCAGTTCCTGCATAACCTCTCTGCTCTTACACTATTTTGTCTATTCTTTCACTATTCTGTCCAAAGAACCAGACCATCTTCTAACAGTTTAAAGCTTTCCTCCTCATTATTGAACACAGACTTTTTTTTCTTGCCATTGCAAATTTCTTTATCATGCCCCCATGGCCACCTAAAACTCTTTCCTAATAAATGTTGCCAACTCTTCAAGCAGGAATTACTTATATGTAGAACCCTCAAACCATTTGCTTTATATTAGTATAATGCCATCAACAGTTCTATTACATCAGTTGTCTATGTGAACTTGGAGATATTCCTGAAATGCTAACCAAACCTAACTTAATTTAATCTGGTTATACACACAAAAATCTTTCCACTAAGTCAGATAATTAGTCCCCAAAGCTGTTTGAGACCACAGGCTAAAAACATAAGCATTTATGATGGCATTACCTGATGTTTGCCACTTTTATCGCATCTTGAATTACCCTTGATTTCCTGCGAGTGAAAGTCATGGATTTAAGCCACAGAAATGTTGCAAATTCATATCTGCCATAGACATCTTCTTGAATTCAGCAACATGAATCACTTTCATAAACAGGCTGAGTATCTTACTTTTATTAAAGGGGACTCACATTGCTCTACACTTATAAAGAGTGTAACCTGGCATGTGAGGAGGTTTCTGATTTTCCAAACAAATTAATCATAGAATCCCTATAGTGTGGAAACAGGCCCTTTGGCTCAACAAGTCCACACTGACCCTTGCAGCATCCCACCCAGACCCATCCCCCTATAACCCACACACCCCCGAACATTACGGGCAATTTAGCGTAGCCAATCCACCTAGCCTGCACATCTTTGGACTGTGGGAGGAAACCAGAGCACCTGGAAGACACAGGGAGAATGTGCAAACTCCACACAGACAGTCGCCCAAGGGTGGAATTGAACCTGGGTCCCTGGCGCTGTGAGGCTGCAGTGCTAACCACTGAGCCACCATGCCACCCCTGATGAATTGCTTACTTTCAGTCCACACTGTAAATTTACAGCTATTTCATTCACATCTCGGTTATTTTTAAAACTTTAACTTGTCTGTAAACATTACGCCTTGAAAGCCAAACCTCTAAAACGACGTTGGCCTGAATCTTCTGAATTGGTTTGGAATCCATATTTCAAGTGGTTGCCCACTTACCAATCAAAATCATGAGAGTCTGGACAGAGTAAAAATGGAGAAACTGGTCCCACTTGTAAATGGAAAAGGATATGTGAGATAATGCACTTTGACAGGAACAACAGAGAAGTTGAAGATTATTTAAATTTGTGACCATGAATCACAAAACAGCTAGCGTCCAAGTTCAGTGGGTAACTGGGAAGGCAAATGGAATGTTGGCCTTTATTTTAAAGGGAACAGAATATAAAAATAAGAAGGTTTTGCTCAAACTATACAAGGCACTAGTGAGACCAAAGCTGGAAGAGTGTGAATAACTTTGGTCCCTTGTCTAATGAAAGAAAAACTGGGATTGAAGGCAGTCCAAAAAAGGTTCACTCACCTGATCACAGGTATGGAGGGGTTGTCATATGAGGAGAGATTGAGTAGGTTGGGCCAAAACAATAAAGATGGTCTAGAAACATCATGTAAATTCGGGCCGTATTCCGAGATAACAAGGTGTAGAGCTGGATGAACACAGCAGGCCAAGCAGCATCAGAGGAACAGGAAGGCTGACGTTTCGGGCCTGGACCCTTCTTCAGAAATGTTTTGTCAGAAATGTATTCTGTTTTGTTTTTCTTTCAAATATTTCAAAAACAGTTACATTATAGTGTATAATGTAACTGTATGCAACAGTGGCAATAGGAAAATTAATACTGCTGTCAGCATGAAAAATGCCATTGGTTATTGATGAGTACATCCCAGTGCTGTTCATAGACCTCAATGGGAGTTGCTGCCAAACTTTGAAGGATCTATTATTCAAAGGATCTTCTAGAATTTGCGTACAGGATCAATGGCCACACCGGTCCAAAAAGCACATGGAGGAACTCAGTGCCGGCAGGTTAACAAACTGGAAGTCAGAAGGTAGCACAGAGGACTCTGTATAACAACATCCAAAGCAATTGAAGAAGCCCTACTGGTTATGATAGGTGAGAGAGCCAACCTGTTCTTCTGACTGCACCCAGTCAAATAGATTAATGTTATAGAATATAGTCGTGTCATAGTGTATCTCATAAATTTGAATGGCTCAACCGTGAATATCTTACATTTTGTTAGTTTGGCACTTTTTATATGTTTCTACAGTGGAGACTATTTTGGCTCTTAGCCACCCTTGCAGATTGAAATATGAAACATCTGCAATAATTAGTAAATTGTTAATGATGCCTGAGTTTCAATTATCCTATTTACCTGCAAGCAGAAATATGTGAGTCATCACGAGGTGGAAAAAAGCAGAGAATCCTGAAGGTTTTCCTTTCCTTTGAAAATGTAATGATCACTGGTTTTTATAATGGCTTTTGCTTTCCTGCCTGTCCAATTAATGGGAAATTACTGAAGTCAGGAGTGGTGAAGAACGTAAGGCTACCTATCTGAAATCCAAACTTTAATTTTAAAAAGCAGGTCACCAACATTAAATGAAGGAAGTTATATTTATATAGGAAATGATGGAGAAAATGGAGTTCAGACCTTACAAAATTAGATGAGTTCCAAATAAACAGGAAGAATTCTGTTCTAATTGAAACAACCAGTCCGGAAAGGAATGGCATTAATAGCAGAAGAAGCAAGAGGAAGGATAGTGTTTGATCTTCACTTTAACATGATTAATTTATTGAAATGTCAGGCATAGTTGCAGTTCAAACAAAGCTGAAGCCTGTGGGAAAAGTTGAGAACAGTTGGGGTGATGCAGCAAGAATTCTGCCCAGGAACATTATTAAAGCCACGTCCGGCGTTCAAGTCAGACAATGGAGACCCTTGCAGGAAATCCAGACACAACCTCTGCAAGGCTGTTAGAGATGCCAAGACGCAATACAGGACCAAATTAGAAACCTAAACTAATCACATGGACATCCACCTACACGACATAATGGGATACAAAATGAAGCAGAACAGAATAGCAGGCAAAAACACATCCCTTCCAGTTGTGCTCAATGCTTCTTACACTCGGTATGAGAATGGCAGTGGAATGGTGTCACCTACCCCGACAGCCTGGATACATTTGTTCCCTCCATCACCACTGCAGATGTCAGATCAGCCTTCTTCAGAGTGAACCCATGGAAGGCGACTCGCCCAGATGGAGTCCCAGCTGTAGTCTGCTCCTGGGTGGACCAGCAAAGAGTATTTCCTGAAATCTTTAACCTCTCCTTGCTATAATCTAAAGTCCCCAACTGCTTCAAGAAGACCACCATCCCCGTACCAAAGAAAACGCATGCAACGCGCTTCAACGACTACTGCCCAGTTGCTCTGACCTCCATAATTATGAAGCGCTTCGAGAGGTCAGCCATGGCTCACATCAATTCTAGCCTCCCAGCCTGCCTCGATCCTCTGTAATTTGGCTACCAGCGCAACAGGTCCATGGCAGACGCCATTACCCCAGCCCTTCACTCATCCTGAGACATCTAGATAATAAAGATACCTTCTACTCATCAACTACATCGTCACCTTCAACATTATAATCCCAACTAAACTAATCTCCAAACTCCAAGACCTAGGTTTCAGCTCTGCCCTCTGCAACTGGATCCTCAGCTTCCTGACCCACAAATTGTATTCAGTGAAGATAGACACCAATAATCCTTAACACCAGCACTCAGCAAGGCTGCATACTCTGCCCCCTACTGTACTCCCTGTACACTCATCACTGTGTGGCCAAATTTCGTCCAAACACCACCTACAAGTTTTCTGATGACACCACCGTTGTAGGCCATATATCAAACAATGATGAGACACAATATAGGAAAGAGATAGTGTGCTTAGTGTCATGATATAAAGATTACAATCTCTCCCTCAATGCCAGCAAAACTAAAGAGCTGATCATCGACTACAGGAAGAAAGGAGGACGACATCCTCTTGTCTACATCAATGGAGCTGAAGTGGACAGGGTTGAGAGTGTCAAGTTCCTGGGAGTGATGATAACCAATAATCTGTCCTGGACCACTCACATAGCTGTGACAGTCAACAAGGCCCAACAGCGCCTCTTCTTTCTCAGGAAGCGAAGGAAATTTGGCGTGAGGAATATGAGATAATGCAAAGAAATACAGAGTGACAATGCAGTCTGAATAATACAACTTTGAAAGGAGTACAGGAGCAGAAGGACCTCAGGATTCACATACATAATCCTCTGAAGGTAGCCACGCAAGTTGAAACAGTTGTTAAAGAACTTTGAATTTATAAATAGAGGCATAGAGGAGAAAAGCAAGGAAGTGATACTACTTCTCTATGAATCATTGGTCAGACATTTGGAGAATTGTGTTCAGTTTTGGGTACCTTATTTAAAGAAGGACGTTAAAGCAATGGAGAGAGTCCTCAGGAGATTTACTAGAATAATACGAGGAATAACGGATTTTAGATACAAGGAAAAATTAGAGAAATTGGGCTAATTCTTCTTGGAACAGAGAAAATTAAGAGATGACTTTATTGAGGTATTCAAAGTTCCAAACAATTTTGATAGGGTAAAGAAGGATATTCTGTTTCCATTAGTTGATATGTCAGTAACTAGGCGTCACAATTTCAAGACTGTCAGCAAGAGAGCTGGGAGTGAGATGAAGAGAAATGGCTTTACTCACAGAGTTGTTAGGATTGTTAACAAGCTATCATCTTTGTCTTAAAAATATTCAATGACTGCCACCTCCACAACCTTGTGAGGCAGAGAGTTCACCTTGTCAAGACCATTTAGGATCTTATACATCTTATACTCTTCAATCAAGTCACCTCTCTCTCTTCTAAACTCCAGTGGAAACAAATCCAGACTGTACAACCAATCTCCCTCATTCTAGGCATCGATCTAATTTGAACTGCCTCAAATGCATTTAGATCCTTCCTTAAGTAAGAAGGCCAAAACTACAGATGTGGTCCCACCAATATCCTGTATAACTGAAGCATAACTTTCTTATTTCAATTCCACTCCTAACAAAGGATAGCATCCTATTAGCCTTCTCGATCATGTGATGTATCTGCATACAAACATTTTGCGACTCATGCACCTAAATTCCTCCATACCTCAGAATTCTGCAGTCATTCCCTATGTAATTAATATTCTTTTTTCATTCTTCCCGCCAAGTGAACAACTTCACACTGTATTGATTGAGATTCCTACCTTAGCTGAATAACTACAGACATATGGTGGCAGTGAGCCATGGGTCTGATACTGGAATCATTGGAATTGATGTGAGGATAAGATAGAATATGTGAATGACCGTTTTAGTCCTGAGTGCTTAGGGACTGTTGATGGGGGTGAGTAATGAGGTGTATACATGAGAAATTGGAGATGCAGTGAATATGAGATATCCTGTGATGATGCATTCACTGACCTTGATGGTCTAATTGAGGTCAGTGAGCTTGTGGCCAGATTGCTTGCCATCAATATAGTGCTCTCTTCCTTGATTACAGCGCTACCACTCAGAAGTAGTGATCTTCCTTTCTATGTAATTGCCTGCTAAACGGCAATGACTTATAACAAATATGAACCTCACATGCCTTTGGGCCCCTTGTTCAGTATTCAGCCAAGCGCACTGGAATGCATACCAAAAACAATCCAATAAGAAGGCAGTATGAAGTTTGCATGTCACCTGTCAAAATAGGAATAGACATAGGCGTGTTTGAGACAAGTGTTGGTCACATTTTTAGGCCTTAATTTATTTTATTTTTTGGATATTTTTACCGTAGCTTTTATCCTGTGGTTATACATCAGGTAATGCTGCTAACATTGTGTTTTTCAGTTTGTGTTGCTATTTTCTGTCCTGGTTTAGCTTTTACAAGAAATTAGTCAGTTAGATACGATACTGCATACCAAAAAGAATTTTTAAATACTTGCCAATGCTACTGATTTCAAATTAAAGTTTACTTTAAAATCATATTTTACACTCATGGCTTCAGGCTTTTATATTCAAAGATTGGATTATTTGCTGCATTGATGCATGACTCTTGGAGTATTTGTCAGGCACAGTGTCTGTAGGGAGAATTATTAACCACTTTACATATTATGATAGTTTGAGGGTTTTATAAGACCATTTTCTCTTTTGAAATCTAGTAGCAATATCTATAAACAAATCTTGTCCCTATAATCTGAAGGCAGCACCTTTTCTATACTCTGAACTATGTGCTATGTACCCTAGAGAAGAGACCCAGTTCCAGTAATCTGTGTATTAGTTGCAGCATCATCTTTTGCTATGCTATCAAATTCGCTTTGAAATGACAGATGTTACCATACAGACCAAATGATTTATCAGCTGTGGCTCAGTGGGTAGCTGTCTAGTCTCTGAGTTAGAATGTTGAGTGTACAAATCTTACTCCAGAGATGGAGGCACATAACGCAGGCTAACTTTTAAGTGCAATACGGAGGGAAATACTGGTAACAGTGCTACCTTTCAGACAAACCAAAAGCTCCTTCTATCCTCTCTAGTGGGCAGAAAATATATGTCAGCATTATTTGAAGAAGAGTACAGAGTTCTCCTGCCAATAATTGTCGTTTAACTAATGTCGGTGAAAAACAGATGATCTGACCATCATTATGTTCATGGGGGCTTGCTGGGAGCAAATTAATTGCCCTACACCACATCAGTGGCTGCACTTCAAAACTACGTCATTAGCCACAAAGTACTTTGGAACATCCTGAGGTCATGAAAGGTATTATATAATTTTCCCTCTTAGAAACAAATGTTGAAAACAAATAAATATGCACGTCTTATAATTAATCCTTTAAAGCTTACTCACCACTCAGATTCTTCTGGGTGTATTTTCCTGTGCTTTATAGTAGTAATATGATAGTGCCTGGAAAAGGCAGAGCAAGATTTGATGTTCCATTCCTGCTCTTGTTTGAGAGGTTTGGGAAGCACACACTTCAGGCTGTAACCTTAAGATGTAAATTGGGGCGCTATGGTATTTCAAAGGTGATGATTCCTATTTTAGGAAACAGTTGGACATAAAATGCACTTCGCCACTAAGAGCCAATGGCATAGCTAAGAGGATCAAGAAGTTAAGATCAAGTTTATTTTTCCATTCAACATGTCCGTTGAATTTCCCTGTTTATAGTCAATGGGAGCGCTGATCCCCTTATAAGTTTTGACCTCTTCAGAACACTGAATGAGTTACTTATGCAGTTTTCAGTGAGAACTGGCAAGCAGGTCATTGCACTGGGTTTGAAAATCTGGTGCCATGTCCTTCTTTTTGTGAGTCTATGAGAAATCCTTTTCCTCCTGGCTTGACAATAAGTTCCCCCCTCAAAAAATATCCAGGCTTAATTTGGAGCAGGATGCAGATTTCGTCTTTAACATTAGGCTGTTCTCTGCTTGGTGTAGTTGAAAGTTGAAAACCAGATCCTTTGACAGCACTAAACCTCAATTTGTATTTTGAAGTAGGATGCTGGCTGTTTCAAGCATTCACAGGCCTGATTGAATACTGTGTTAGGCCAGGCCACTGTTTCCCTCCTATTTTAAACTAGTTTACACCTCATATCCAGGGAAGGGATTTGAAAGCTCTCTTGCCATGTTCCAACAGTTATTAGTGGAGGCAGAAATTTGTCAAGGAACCCTTCGGTTTTCGCAGGTGGAAACGTGCCAATGGATTTCTTTGGAAGGACAGGAATGGCAGCTGCTCTTTCACTTATTAACTATAATTAATGATCACACAGAATCAATAATCTGCTCACTCAGTACACAGAAAGGGCCTAGGCAACTATTATTTTCGAAGATGAGGGAGCAACTTGTAACTTCCTAGTGAACCTTACTCAATTCACCCTGAAGAGCCAATATTATTTACAAGGATTTCTTGACCTTCTTTGCACATTATAAGCTGACAAATAGAGCACAACAAAATGAGTTTTCCAGTTGCAGACATAACTAGGTTTCAGCAGGAATGTTAATAAAGCAGATTTGAACCCAAGTGTATATCAATGTTGGTCTAAAATAGACCTCAACCCCATTATTGGTTGGTCTGAATGACATGCAATCTCAAGGCCCAGGTAATTGAAATGATTAACTCTTGAACAATAAGGTCTTAGAAGGTAAGAATGATCACTGTCAGACCACTTTTGGAGTGGTTAGAAGTTACCATTGGAGGGTCTGATTTCATAGAATCATAGAATCCCTACGATGCAGATAAAGGTTATTTGGCCCATTGAGTCTGCACTGACCCTCCAAAGAGCATCCCACCCAGATCCAGCTCCCTACCCTATATCTGAAATCTCGCATGGCTAATCCATCTAGCCTGCACACCCCTGGACACTATGGGGCAATTTAGCATGGCCAATCCACCTAACCTGCACATCTTTGGGCTGTGGGAGGAAACTGGAGCACCCAGAGGAAATCCACACAGGCACGGGGAGAACATGCTAACTCCACAGAGACAGTCGCCCAATGGTGGAATCAATTTCCACTATCTCTCAAGCTAATCTTTCCAAAAAGGTCATTAACAGCCAAATTAGGCTGAGGTCAGGTAGGTATTGAAATTTTTAAAATTGCAAACCCAACCCCAACCCGCCTCCAATGATCTACTTCAGGTTTTCATGGATGCAGCATGTGGATAGGCACTTAACTCTTGTGCAGCATGTGGGTTGGTCATTTAAATATTTTAAGGAACCTGAATGCTTCAAATTTTACAACCCAGCTATCAGTTTTAACCCTGACTTTTCAAGGCCTTGAGGAACTTTGTGAGGTAAAGGGAGCCAAAGACTACTTGCTGGAAATGGAAAATGTATTTACAGCACTGATTGTGGGTCATGAGGAGTAGGGGCATTCCCTCAAGGCCTGGCAAGTTTTCCTCTTCCCTCTCTACCATAGACAATTCTTGCAAATGAACCTCTTCCCCCAACCCAAAAATCAGAGATTAACTCTCCAAAACAAACAATTAGTTCTTGGGTCTCACTCCCCAGGACTAGGGAGCTCATCAGATTGCATACCACGACCACTGTAATGAAAATCAACACAACAATAGGATTAGACCACTCTTCATGATCCAAATTCAGCCAAGGGAAGAGATCCCACTTATCTGTCCCTCCCTCCACCCTTCACCTCCCTACCCTGGGAATGGCAGTGGCAGCAGCATTACCACCTGTTCTCCAGCTGGTGCCCAGTGCTGTGACCATTAAATCAAGCCCATTAGAGAGATATCCAGAATTCCTGCCTAATGACCAGAACTCCTCTCTACTTGCTTCTTAAGATCCATCCAAATAGATATTGGAGTCTTAAGCTCAGGTTGTTCTATTCCAGAGAAATGGTTGCTGAAAGGATCAAATCTTTGTTCACTTGTTATACATTGCAAGCAAATACCTCTTCATCCAATTACCACAGATTTATTATGTGTCTATTTACAGGAAATCAAGTTGAAATTAGATTTAACACAATCAATATGTAATTAATATTTATGCCTATGGGTTACTCTACCACAATTTTGTAGATCATTATCAATAGGGTCTCAGCCCTGCGTTCCTATTCCCAGGATTTACCATCATATTTTATTCATTCACAGAGATGTGGGCATCACTGGCTAGGTCAGCATTTAGTCACATGCAAGCAAGATCAGATAAGGATGGCAGTTTCACTCCCTAAAGGACATTAGTGAATCAGATGGGTTTTTTCTTGACAATTTTCAATACTTTATGGTTATCATTAGATTCTTAATCCAGATTTTTTAAAAATTGAAATCAAATGCCACCATTTGCCATGGTAAATTCAAACCTGCATTCCCAGAATATTACCTGGGTCTCTGGATTAATCGTCTAGGGATAATATTACCAGGCCATCACCTCCCCTTAAATCTGGCTGCTTGGTACAAAGTAAGACAAATTTCCCCAGGCACCACATTGTGAGCTTCAATGACGTATCCAATTGGGGTCTGCAGCTGGCCAGTTTTCTGGAAATGAGACCTGAGGAACAGTTTCTGATGTACCTCAGCACACAGTGGCAGGCACATATGCTTACTTCCCATGAGTCTACAACACGACATGAGATTTTCAATTCAGCCTCAGGGTCCGAGGGAAGAATGAGTTAAGAGTAGAAGCTGGTCTTTATTTCAAAACATTAAAGATACAAGGAAGTAAAAATGCACATAAGCTGGATGAAACATTTTGGGAGAAGAAGAGGGGACAACTTGGAAGATAAATAACAAAAGTATACTGATGAAAAATTATAATGGACACAGAATTAATAGAGAAGTGATGTGAGAAGGGTTGTTTATCAAATAATGGAATTTTATTGTTTCCTGTTGAGGCCCCAAAATTGTGTCATAATTGTAGCTCACTTTAGGTGATTAAATTGTGTCTTCACTCTATAATAAAATGCATGGATTACTCATTGTTTCTAGTATATGTGAAGTTTTCTCCAACTTTCCCGATGTCACAAATCAAATAGATGACTGTCATAAGTCATCAACATTATGACGACAATCAGCAAATAAGTATTAATACGCATGATTCATTTACCAAATTTTATTTTGTGGCTGAATATCAATGGCTATCTTCTGATGCAAGCCCATAAATTACAACATTAATTGACTTCTACTTCACAACTTGCTATAGTACGGCTTGAGCTCATAGCCGCTGGATCACTCGAACCTGCCCATACATTTAAAATTGAATGCCTCGATAGACACTGACTATCAGATGCTCTTCAGTCTTCTTGAAGCAAAGACTTTGTACAATATCTGAGACAAATACCTGAAACAGAGGAAAGCCCTGATAAGAGGCAGCTACATTTCAATGATGGATAGGCCATGAATTTCCTAACGAGAGATGTCCTCTCGGTTCATGGGGTCAGGGAAGTTGGTGGTTCTATGCCAGTCAGAGTTGCACGGCTATTCCACTTACCCTTTCACCTGTTGTAGGTGCATGACAGCAATTCTAACCTCTCCTGCTCTCAATCATAAAACCAGAGAACAGTGCAGCACAGAAAGGGGGTGCAGCTTTCAGAGATCTGTCTCTAGATGCTTTACTAGTAAACATAATGGCTAGAATTGTAGAAACACAGGGCGTAATATCCCTCTCCCTGTAAATGGTGAGAAGAGGAAATAATTGAGAGAGCTTGCCCTGGAGTAAAACTCACACTCGTCATTAACTCTGCCATTAAGTGCTAGGTGACAGCTCTGTGGGTGACATTTTCAGTGTTCACACAATTAAGTTAGATATTAAAAGGTTCTGAATCAAAATTTGTTCAGCATTGTCGAAGAGCTCTTTTTGATGAGAGTAACAATAAAGATTCATATGATGCATATGCCTGAGATACCTGTGATGGGTTCATCCCAAAGTCAGTTTTTGGTGTGTCCTTGTCCCAAGTGAGTCTTTAGTGAAAAGTGTCTGGATGCATATGTTGTCTGAGTTGTGAAGAAAAGTCAGTGAACTGGAGTTGTGCAAGTTGTTGGTGTGTGAGCTGATGTGTGTGTAAACTGGTGTGTGTGTGTGTGTGTGTTTTTGGTGGTGTGTGCACACGTGCATGTGTGAGAGCTGGAGGTTTGTGTGAGTTGATGGTGTGTGTGAATTGATGGTGTGTGAGAGCTTGTGTGTGTGAGAGCTGGAGGGATGTGTGTGCTGGAGGTGTGTGTGAGCTGGAGGTGTGTGTGAGCTGGTGTGTGTGTGAGCTGGTGTGTGTGTGTGAGCTGGAAGTACAAAGAACAAAGAAAATTACAGTACAGGAAGAGGCCCTTCGGCCCTCCAAGCCTGCACCGACATGTTGCCCATCACAACTAAAACCCCTTACCCTTCCGGTGACCATATCCCTCTATTCCCATCCTATTCATGTATTTGCCAAGATGCCCTTTAAAAGTCACTATCGTATCTGCTTCCACTACCTCCCCCGGCAGCGAGTTCCAGGCACCCACCACACTCTGTGTAAAAAACTTACCTCGTACATCACCTTTGAACCTTGCCCCTTGCCCCTTAAACCCGTGGCCCCTCGTAACTGACCCTTCCACCCTGGGAAAAAGCTTCTGACTATCCAGTCTGTCCATGCCCTTCATAATCTTGTAGACTTCTATCAGGTACCCCCTCAACCTCTATCGTTCCAGTGAGAACAACCCAAGTTTTTCCAAACTCACTTCATAGTTAATGCCCTCCATACCAGGCAACATCCTGGTAAATCTTTTCTGTACCCTCTCCAAAGCCACCACATCCTTCTGGTAGTGTGGTGACCAGAACTGAACACAATATTCCAATTGAGGCCGAACAAAAGGTTCTATAAAGCTGCAACATTACCTGCCAATTTTTAAACTCAATGCCCCGGCCAATGAAGTCAAGCATGCCATATGCCTTGTTGACTACCTTTTCCAACTGTGTTGCCACTTTCAGTGACCTGTGTACCTGTACACCCAGATCCCTCTGCTTATCAGTACTCTTAAGGGGTCTGCCATTTACTGTATATTTTCCATTTGGATTAGACCTTCCAAAATGCATTACCTCACATTTTTCCGAATTAAAGTCCATCTGCCATCTTTCTGCACAAGTCACCAACCAATCTATGTCCAGCTGTATCCTTTGATGCCTCATCACTATCCGCAATTCCACCAACCTTTGTGTCATCAGCAAACTTACTAATCAGACCTGTTACATTTTCTTCCAAGTCATTTATATATATTACAAACAGCAAAGGTCCCAACACTAATCCCTGAGGAATGCCCCTAGTCACTATTCAGAAATGCACCCTTCCACTGCTACCCTCTGTCTTTTATGACTGAGCCAGGTTTTTATCCATCTTGCAAGCTCACGTCTGACCCCGTACAACTTTACCTTCTGTATCAGCCTTCCATGAGGGACCTTGTCAAAGAACTTACTGAAGTCCATGTAGACAACATCCACTGCCCTACCCTCATCGATCATCTTCGTCACTTACTCAAAAAACTCAACCAAGTTAGTGAGGCACGACCTCCCCTTCACAAACCATGTTGCCTCACGCTAATATAAGTCCTTATTTCCAAGTGCGAGTAAATCCTGTCCCAAAGAATCCTCTCCAATAATTTCCCTACCACTGATGTAAGGCTCACTGGCCTGTAATTAGCTGGATTATCCCTGCCACCCTTCTTAAACAAAGGAACAACACTGCTGTTCTCCAATCCTCTGGGACCTCCCCTATTGCCAGTGAGGACACAAAGATTTCCCTCAAGGCCCCAGCAATTTCCTCCCTTGCCTCCCTCAGTATTCTGAGGTATATCCCATCAGGTCCTGCAGACTTTTCTACGTAAATGTTTTTCAAGACCCATATACCTCCTCCCTTTTGATCTCAACATGATCAAACTATCTACACGCCCTTCCCCAGACTCATCATCCACCAAGTCCTTCTCTATGGTGAATACTGACACAAAGTACTCATTTAATACCTCGCCCATTTCCTCTGGCTCCACACATACATTCCCTTCCCTGTCCTTGAGTGGGCCAACACTCTGCCTGGCTACCTTCTTGTTCGTTATATATGTATAAAAAGCCTTGGGATTTTACCTTAATCCTGTAGGCCAATGAGTCTTAATGACCACTTTTAGCCCTCATGAATCCTTGCTTAAGTTTCTTTCGACTTTCCTTGTGTTTCACCCTTGCTTTGTGTGTTCCTAGCCTCCTAGACTTGATAAATGCTTCCTTTTTCTTTTTGTTTAGGCTTACAATATCTCTCATTATCCAAGGTTCCCTAAACTTGCCATACTTATCCTTCATCCTTACAGGAATGTGCTGGTTCTGAGTTCCCAGGAACTTACACTTGAAAGCCTCCCACATGCCAGATGTTGATTTGCCCTCAAACATCTGCCTCCAATCTCCATTCTTCAGTTCCTGTGTAATATTGTTGTAATTAGCCTTCCCCCAATTTAGCACCTTCACCTGACAACTACGTTTACCTTTATCCATCATAACCTTAAAGCTTACTGAATTGTGATCACTGTTCCCGAGCTGCTCCCCTACTAAGACATCGACTACCTGGCCAGGCTCATTCCCCAATACTAGGTCCAGTATGGCCCCTTTCCTAGTTGGAGTATCTACATACTGTTTCAAGAAGCCCTCCTGGACGCTCCTTACAAAGTCTGCCCCATCCACGCACTAAGCACTAAGTGAGTCCCAGTCAATATATGGGAAGTTAAAATCACCCACGACGACAACCCTGTTACTTTTACTTCTTGCCAAAATCTGCCTACATATCTGTTCTTCTATCTCCTGCTGGGTATTGTGGAGCCTATAGTAAACCCTAAACATTGTGATTGCACCCTTCCTGTTCCTGAGCTCTACCCATATTACCTCGCTGTATGAGCCATCCGAGGTGTCCTCCCACAGTACAGCTGTGATATTCTCCTTAACAATAAGTGCAACTCCCCCAGCCCTTTTACATCCCCCTCTATCCCACCTGAAATATCTGTATCCTGGAATGTTAAGCTGCCAATCCTGTCCCTCCCTTGACCAAGTCTCTGTAATAGCAACAACATCATAGTTCCAAGTACTAACCAAGCTCTAAGTTCATCTGCCTTACCTGTTACACTTCTTGCACTGAAACATATGCACTTCAGTCCACCAGACCCTCTTTGATCAGCAACCACACCCTGCCTGCTCTTCCTCTGAGTCTTACTGGACCTATTCTGTAGATCCCTTTCACTCCATTCACCTTTGCTTTGGTTCCCATCCCCCTGCCAAGTCAGTTTATATCCTCCCGAGTGACACCAGCAAGCCTCCCCACCAGATTATTTGCGCCCCTCCAGTTTAGATGCAAACCTTCCTTCTTGTACAGGTCCCACCTGCCCTGGAAGAGATCCCAATGGTCCAGATATCTGAAACCCTCCCTCCTACACCATCTGTCTAGCCATGTGTTGAACTGTACTATCCTCCTATTTCTAGCCTCACTGACACATGGCACAGGGAATAATCCTGAGATTACAACCTTGGAGGTTCTGCTTTTTAACTTTCTACCTAACTCCCTGACCTGCTGCTACAGGACCTCGTCACTCATCCTACCTGTGTCGTTAGTACCAATATGTACCACAACCTTTGGTTGTTCACCCTCTCCCTTCAGAATGCTTCCTGCCCGATCAGAGACATCCTGAACCCTGGCACCAGGGATGCAACACACCATCCTGGAGTCTCTTTTACCTCCTCAAAAGTGCCTATCTGTACCCCTAACTATAGAGTCCCCTATAACTACTGCTCTAGTATTCTTTGTCCTTCCCTTCTTAAGAACAGAGCCAGCCATGGTGCCACCAGTCTGGCTGCTGCTGCTGTTATCCCCGATAGGTCATTCCCCCCAACAGTATCCAAAATGTAAAACTTGTTAGAGACGGGGACGACCACAGGGGATTCCTGCACTGGCTGCCTGCCCCTTTTAGCAGTCAGCCATCTATCTGCCTGCACCTTGGATGTCTCCGTATCTCTAAAACTACTGTTTATGACACTTTCCGCCATCCTCATGCTCCTAAGTGCATCCAATTGCTGCTCCAACCTATCCATGCGGTCTGTGAGGTGATGTAGCCTTCTGAGACACTGGAAACATCACTTGACAACAGTCCCTCTTCAAACCATCTTCTGGAAGCGGTGACTGCCCTGATGCAGATCTTCCCCACGTCAGCCAATCAGCGTCACCACTCTGCTGCCTTCTTCCAGGTGTATAAGCTGGAGGTGTGTGTGAGCTGGTGTGTGTGTGTGTGAGCTGGTGTGTGTGTGAG
>NC_063332.1:65726655-65784121 GCF_021869965.1 Rhincodon typus | reverse complement strand
AGGTGTGTGTGAGCTGGTGTGTGTGTGTGAGCTGGTGTGTGTGTGTGAGCTGGTGTGTGTGTGAGCTGGTGTGTATGTGTGTGTGAGCTGGTGTGTGTGTGAGCTGGAGGTGTGTGTAGCTGGCCAATTCTGCAGCTCATTCGAATACTTATGTGAGACATGATAAAATCAAATGATCAAAGACAAAGGAAAGAGAAGAATGGGTGATTTGACTGTGGTGTGGATTATCAAAGTACAGTAAATGCCATAATTCCTTCAACGTGTAAGTGTTTACTTAGTAAGCATGCTTTTGTATATTTGAAATAATAGGGGATGACTTCCAGAACGTGTAACCATCAATCAAATGACTCACTGCTTTTTCTATGGTGTACAATTATATATTGTGCTATCCATTATCAACAAAACACTAAAGAATTTTTTGAGCAAGTTCTTCAGTTTATGATGAAGTGTGGTGTTGAGTAATAGTTGGCCCAAAGCTAAAATATAATTTGGATGACACACAGGATGAACTGGATAACAAGAAATGTCAGATTAGACTGGATTGATCAAAAGAGGCAACACATTAAATATTAAGAGTTTTCATGGTAACCTAAGAATCTTTCATACAGTAAATTTCAGATTGTCATTAAAAATTATTTCACATATTTATAGGTCATGCTTACCTCAGTGAGCCATAATACTAGAGGTCACTATTAATGGGGACTCAACCCCAAACTTTGTACCAACTCCCCATCACTGGACCTACTCTGGACTCACCACCGTTTTTGTATTGATTTAATGGGAAACGAACATCATTGGCTAGGCCAGCATTTACTGTCCATTGCTAATTGCTCGGCAGATATTGCTGTGGATCTGGAATTGCATGTAGGCCAGACTGGGTTAGGATAAAGGACGTTAGTGAACCACATGGGTCTTTTTCTCAGCAATTGATTAGACTCTGAGTTCCAGATTTTATTGAATTTAAGTTCCTGCCATAATGGAATTTGAATCCAAGTCCCCAGAATATGATCTAGGTCTCTGAGCGAGTAGTCTAGTGATAATACCAATAGGCCATCGCCTCCATGAGATTATCATACCATTGCACATAATTTTGATAGATTCTTTCTGCTTCCTGAGATCCCATATGACTCCAGGAAGCCCAATGGTATCTTCTGTTGATTACCCCTTGACCAGTTAGTTGACAATAGCTTGATTCCGGGCAAGTTGTTCTCTGGGAGATGGTATCACTCCTCCTTCTGTCCTAAGAAGGTGAAGTTGTGATATGTCTTTTTTCTTCTTTACTCATGCAATATGGGAATCACTTATTGTCCATCCATAGTTGCCATTGAGAAGGTGCTGGTGAGCTGACTTCTTGAACTACTACAGTCCCTGTAGGTAGACCCATAGTGCCATTAAGGAAAGAATTCCAAGATTTTCACCCAGCAACACTGAAGGAAAAGCAAAATATTTCCAAGTCAGATGATGAATGGCTTGGAGGGGAATTTGCAGTTGGTGGCATTCCCATGTATCTGCTGCCCTTGTCCCTCCAGATGGAACTGGTCATGGGTTTGGAATATGCTGTCTAAACGGTATTAGTGAATTCCTGAAGCGCATCTTGCAAATGAGACACACTGCTGATACTGAATATCGGTGGTGGAGGGAGTGGACGTTTGTGGATGTAGTGTCAATCAAGTGAGCTGCTTTGTCCTGAATAGTGTCAAACTTCTTGAGCATTGTTGGAGTTGCACTTATCCAGGCAAGTGGGGACTGTTTCTTCTGGATGGTGGTTAGGCTTTGGGGAGTTAGGAGGTGCTTTACTCAATGCAGAATTCCTATCCTCTGACCTGTTCTTCTAACCATTGCATTTATATGACTAGTCCAGTTCAGTTTCTGGTCAATTGTAATCCTAGGATGTTGATAATGGGGAATTCACAGAGGGTCATCCCATTGAATGTCAAGCAGCAAAAACAGAAATTGCTGGAAAACTCAGGAGGTCTGGCAACATCTGTGGAGACAAAGCAGAGTTAACATTTCAAGTCCAGTGACATTTCTCCTTCAGAGAATTCCATTAGCTCACCACTCTCTGCGTGAAGAAATTTCTCATCATCTCTGTCTTAAAAAACCTATCCATTATCCTTAGACTGTTATTCCTGGTTCAGGACTCTTCAGCCATCATAAATGTCCTTCCTGCATTTACCTGTCTAGTCTGTTCAAATTTTATAGGTTTCTTTGAGATCACGGCATGCCCCATCATCCTTCTAAATTTCTAACTGATCCAATCCCTCACAATACATCAGTCCCATAATTCTAGGCTTCAGTCTATAAGTCTTCACTGCAATACCACCATTGCCATATCCTTCCTCAGATAAGGAGACCAAAGCTGCATTGAATACTGCCAATGCCCTGTACAGTTACATATTATTAATCCCTTGACTGCAGATAGCCTGAAATTTCAGGGATCTTTGAGTTGTGACATTGAGGACTGCAATCAGAGCATTGCATTTTAATGTGGACAGCACATATTTTCTGAATGCAATGTGCAGGGAATGTGTTGGGATATGGCCTGCATATACCATTGCAAACATAAACACACCCCTGAGTGAGAATCCAGAATCAGTGCAAATTCTACACATCCACGCGGAGAAGGATTCATTCTAGGTACTTGTATCTGCTTTTCTAGGAAGTGCACTGCCAATCAACACTGCCATTCTCCCTCATAGCATATTGTTCTGCCTAGAAAAGCTATATAAAGCACTGTTGCTTACAGGCTTAATGCTGTCCTATTGGATTCTCAAGTATTTCAAAATAAACTGACAGTTTACACACACTATGAAACATTGAAAGGATACCAATAGAGGAAGAGTGAAAAGGAGTTTCCTCAGGATTCCAATCAACTTGATGATTATTATGAAAGACTTCATTACAAAACATTTTCTTACGATATCCCAATGGAAGCCATAAGTGCTACCTAACCTTAGCGCTATGCAATGTCTCACTGTCTGCTGCTATTCCCCTAACAGACAGTATGACATATATTGTTAAAATACTTGAAAGTAGGATCAGCCAAAGATATCAAGCAAACAGTCAGATGGATAATGAGACATTATTCAGAAACACAAAATGTAAAGGGCCACAAAAATAATAAATAGTCCTTGGCACTAAGAAGGGATTACTGTCTAGACTACCAACAGAATGCATTTAAGGGCATGCATTTAAGGTGAGGGGGGGGAAGTTCAAAGGAGATGTGAAGGGCCAGTTTTTTTGCACAGAGAGTGGTAGGTGTCTGGAATGCACTGCCAGGTGTGGTGATGGAGGTAAATACCAGGGAGTTTGAGGGACTTTTAGACAAGCACATGAATATGCAAGGACTGGAGGGGTATGGACTAAGGGCAGGCAGACGGGATCAGTTTCATCTGGTGTCATGTTTGGCATAACATCATGGGCTGAAGGACCTGTTCCTGTGCTGTACTGTTTTATGTTCTAAACCCAGCTCATTCATGCTGAACAGAGATTTCTGGTTCTCTCTGGTTTCTTACTTTTGATGATGTACTGCTCTGTTATGCTTTCTTTGACATCTTCTTGTTAATGTCCAAATTCTCAGCATCATCTTCAATCTCAGAACATTGTTGTTGTTCCTCACTTCATCCGCATCCAGTACTTCTCCTTTGTCCACTCAGATTGTGGAGAGTACAGCTTGCCACAATGATGTGGGACACCTTTTCTGGGCAACTACTACACACATTTGCTCTCTATCTCTGTCACCATTCTCTCAGTGATCCAGCACGATGAAATCCATCCCAGACTTGAGTTACCTTCTTTCCTGAGTTAGGTAGATAGAAAGATCCCTGAAGTTTCAGACTACCTGCAGTCAACAGGTCAATAGCATGTAATTATACAGGGCATTAACAGTATTGTGTGTAGTTTTGGTCTCCTTATCTAAGGAAGGATGCTCTGGCCATGGTGGAATGAAGACTTAAAGGCTGATGCCCAGAATTATGGGGACTGATGTATGACAAGAGATTAGAGACTGCCCCTTGATAATCCCTCGATCAAACCCGGTCCAACCCCCTGAACCTAACTGGATCAGCCCTTAGGCTGATGTCCGCACAGACTGACTTACCTATTATTCCCAGAGTGGTTGCATTTGACTTTTAGGGCTGACTGTGGTCCAATTCTCAGACTGCATGGGCACATACTCCAGAAGTCTGGTCGGACTCATCACTTGTCTGACCATGGCTAAACCTTGGACTGGAATCAGGTGAGCCCCTCGACTGACTGCAGTGGTACCCCATGATTGACCATTATTCACCTTCATCCAACTAAGACAGCTCCCCTTTGACTTCCTCACATTGCCATTTGCTGGAAGCATATGCTGTATATTTGCTGTGTAAACTGCTGGCTCATGCATGGTGTGATGTTGACATTGCATGACGCCATACAGCAATATGTCTACCCCATAACTGTCCAGTGCTGCCTCCTGTCACAAGCTGCCTATTGTTCAGTCTGCGAGAAAAGCAATACATACTGCAGAGGCTGGAAGACTAACTGAGCAATAAAGGCACCATGCATGAAAAATACAGTGTGATCCACATGGAAGCTGGCAGCCTATAAGTCGGTGTTGAGGTCAGTGAATCTATACTAAAAAACAATGTGAAGTAGCTTTCAAATAAATGGTCAAGTAAATGAACGCAGGCTAAAAGCCATTACATATATCCTGTGCTGAAAAATGTGTCTCCTTGCACACAAAGCAAACCAGCAAAACATGCAAGTCATTGGTGTCTCTGGGCTCCAAACTAATGCATTGAAACACTGAAGTGGTGTCTGGGTTAGGCTGAGAACAGGTTGGATGATGGTTTGCTGAAGCTGCCCAGTCTGGATGAAAGGTGAAAGCTGATGGTGACCATGGACCAGACAAGGATATCTGAAGAAGCAGTTGAATGATGACATTAATTGGCAAACAGCAGCTGCCAGGTATTCACTCTGGTTCACACATTGGGAATTTGCATCTTTTAGTTTTTCAGTGGAGGAGAGAAAAATTGGAAGTGGCATATAAATGAGATGAGCTGAGGCTTTAGTAAGATGCAACTTCAATGAACTAAAGTAATCACTGCTCAGTGGTGAGATTTTGAAAACATCGTTTATGATTTGAGCAGACAATCAAGACATTTTTCCTTCATGTCACAAATCTGATTTTCTTCTTTCTCACTGTTGTTTTCCACCTTTCTCACCATTCTTTGTGACACACCAGGTGAGGAAATTCTGCCCTTGATGTTTGATTTTGAGGCAATATTGTATCTTAATCTCATCAATGAAGTCTAAATCTATATTGTGTATGGTCCTTCTCTGACCTTGAATCTGCAAACTATTATAAACTTTTCCATTTCATCTTAGTATGATTAATCTAATTGTTGTGCAGACATTTTAAATCCGCATCATTTCATTATTGATTGTAAACTTCTTTTACCTGAGTTTATTTTCTAATATTCAGCAATGCTGCCAGACCTGCTGAGTTTCCCCAGTTTACTCCAGAGGTAAATAAAAGAAGGGAGTTAATCATATAGTGGGCAAAATGCTTGAGTCCATTATAACAGAGTTAATAGCAGAGCACTTGGAAAACAGTGACAGATTGGATACAGTCAGCATCGATTTACAAAAGAGAAATCATGTTTGACAAGTCTAACTGGAACTTTTCAAGGGTGTAACTAGTAGAATTGATAGAGGGAGCCAATGAATATGGTTTATTTGGACTTCAGAAGGCTTTCAATAAGGTCCCACATAAGAGATTAGTTTGTAAGATTAAAGTACTTGAGTTTGGGGTATTGTATTGCCATGAATAGAGAAATGGTTGACAGATGGGAAACAGAGTAGAAATAAACAAGTCTTTTTCTGAGTAGAGCATGATAAGTAGTGCACCATCATGGTCATTGCTGGAAACCAGCTATTCACGATGTATATTAACGATTTGGATAAGGGAATTAAATGTAATACTTGTTAGCAGACAACACAAAGCTGGGTGTGAGGGGAAGCTGTAAGGAGGATGCAGAGATGCTTCAGTGTAATTTGGACAGGCTGAGTGAGTGGGCAAATGTATGGCAGGTGAATAATGTGGATAAATATGAGGTTATATATTTTGGTTATTATTTGAACAGTGATAGATTGGGAAAGAGAAGATACAATGAGACCTGGCTGTCCTTGTACACCAGTCACTGAAAGTAAGCATACAGGTGTGGCAGGTGGTGAAGAATGCAAATTGTATGATGGCCTTCATAGCAAGGGGATTCAAGTACAGGGGCAGGGATGTCTTTCTGCAATTGTACATGGCTTTGGTGAGACCACACGTGGAGTATTTTGTGTAGTTTTGGTTTCTTTATCAGGGGAATGATGTTCTGAATATGAAGTGAATGCAATAACGATTTACTGATTCCTGGGATGGCAGTACTGATGTATGACAGGGGATTAGATCAGCCAGATTATATTCACTGGAGTTTAGAAGAATGACAGAAGGGAAGTCTCACAGAAACCTATAACATTTGAACAGCCAATTGCAGGAAGGATGTTCCCAAAGACTGGAGAGTGCAGAACCAGGGGTCACAGGCTAAAGATACAGGGTAGGTCCATTTAGGACTGAGATGAGGAGAAGTTTCTTCACCCAGAGAGTGGTGAGCCAGTGGAATTCTCTGCCACAGAAGGCGATTAAGAAAAAACAACGAATGTTTTCAAGGAGTTAGATATAGTTCTTAGGGCCAAAGGGAACAAAAGACAAGGGGAGAAAGTGGGAAGAGGGTACTGAGTGGAATGACCAATCATGATTCAATTCAATGGCAGAGCAGGCTCAGAGGGGCAAATGGCCTACTCCTGCTGCAAGTTTCTATGTTTCTATGTTTCTAACATGGACAGCTAGGCAGAAGCTTTAAGTCTAACCATGTGTTTGTCAGCAAAATGTGGAGCGAAGCATGTGGACCAGACTGATTAACTCTCAGTGGGAGATTACATGGAACGGTCTTTCAATAATGTAACCATAAGATTTGAGCCTGGTATATCTCTGAATATCATAATTTGTAATATTTACTCTTCATATGAAATATACCGTGTCATAAAGAAGTTCAAACCCGAAAACAGTTCATGACCTTATCTTCTCCTCAACCAGTCTGTCTTGGACCCAAATGCCTCTTGGGTGTGGACGTAAAATCACACAACAAGATGGTTTGTATTAATAACCAAAACACAGACAATAAACATACTTTAATGTACATTGTAGAACCTCTTCAGTGCCCAGAGTCTTGCTAGTGTGCAGGGAAAAAAAAGTTTGTATCAGTTTGTGAGTCACAGAGCTGATTGCAAAGTCTTCAACGTGCTCCATACCACTTTGCAAGCTCCCTCTTCTATGTATGTACTATAAACATGTTTTCACAGAAGAATAAATTTACCAACCGTTGTGGAGTTGTTTGTAAAATCCCAAAATGAGCAAATAGATGGAACATGAGTGAGTGACTCACGTGTGGATGAGTTGGCAACTATGGAAACATTAGAATAGGCTATTAAATTTGATCTTTGGGGAGTTAAACATAGAATTCAAATGAAACTAGTTTTAAAATGATAAGTTAGAGCCACTAGAAAATAAGGATAAAAGAAAAACCAGAAATCTTATCCAGCTCTGTATTTGTGAC
Source organism: Rhincodon typus (assembly GCF_021869965.1). NCBI lineage: Eukaryota > Metazoa > Chordata > Chondrichthyes > Orectolobiformes > Rhincodontidae > Rhincodon > Rhincodon typus. Next base: position 65,776,475 of record NC_063332.1, on the reverse strand, counting down.
GTTAGTGTAGATAAGAATGACATTCTTTCCAGTTTTGATCTCACAGACCAGCAGGTGATATTGAAACCCAATGAAAAGCTCAATACACTATTTTGCCCTTCGGATGTAGATAGGTTAATGGTTTAAATTCTACCTTCTTTTCTATAATTGACTTGTCAGGGTGATGGCTTTCAAGGCTGGAAGGTCAACTGTCAATCCAACTATCTGAAGAACTGGGATCTACAATTAATATCCAGGGGTTTATTGCTGAAGACCAAAAGGAATATTTAATATTTGGACAATTGAGAAAGAAACAGATTTTAAGGCTTCAGAGAAAGCAAACTGTGAGAGATGGGCTGTGCAGAAATCCTTGGAGTTGAAACTTAGGCCGTACATTATTTGAAGGAAAAGCTGTTTAGGTACTTGTAACCTCAGGATAACAAATGTCATTTGAAAGAAGTGTGGAGTTCTGTTTGGCATTTATTTAACATGATATGTAATCAACTGTCTGTAAGTGAAACTGAAAAGAGGTAAGTAAAAATACACAGCCATTGTAGTAAAGCAAAAGGTTTTAGCTTTGACAGAATATTTTGTTGCAGAAAACACAGATGAATCAGCATCTTGAGGGATCCAGCAGCAGCTGTCTAGTCAAAGGCAGCTGAGTAAGATCTCTCATTGAGCAGGAGGGTTTCCTCGAAAGTAATGCATTGATTAAGCAGAGAGATATTCCATGCCCAACAGGATTGACAATGTAAACACTGCAGGTAAGTCAGGCATTTATGTACGTTTTTTATTGCTAGTTTTCAAGCTGAAGTTTTGAGCAGGTCTTTAGAAGGTTCTAATTCTAATGCTGAGGGTAAAAAAAAATCATGTTGGTTTGGGAATGGTTCATGGGGACTGCATTCAATTAAATGCAACATATTCAGACAAGTTCAGAACGGAATCATATATATAATTGTACAGGTCAGAAAGAAGCTATTCACCCATCAAGTCTGAACCATCTTGTTTGTAGTGCAATCCAGCTAGTCCCATTCTGCTTGTGTTTTTCCACTACCATGACTTTTTTTGTTTCTCCTTCTCAATATTTATTCAATTCCCTTTGGCAAGTTATTATTGAATATGTTTTCACAGCCCTTTCAGGCAGTGCATCCCAAATCTTAAACACTTGTGAAGAACAGGTTCTCATGACTCCTTAAATTCCTGTCCATTGGTTACCTATTGTCCTTCTCTTTATTCACTGTAGCTATAGTCTTCAGGATTGCAAATGCTTTAGTTAACTCTCTTCATTCCCTTTGCTTTAGAGAAATGCTCCAGCTTTTCCAATACATCCACATAGTTGCAATCCTTTATACTTTTAACTGGCCAATAAATCCCTTCGATATCCTCCCCAAAAGCTTCATTTCCTTTCTGAAGCACTGTAGCCAGAAGTGGACAAGTGGGTTGGACATTACATGCGTTTCAATTTTTTAGGCTTATAAAATACTGTAGATGCTCAGCTCACCATTGTCGCACCCACTCCTGTGCTTCCAACCATAATATAGAAAGTGGGTGGGGAGCCCACTCATCATATGTAAATAAATAATTAAGGGGCGACTGAACAATACCCCACCATTGCCAATGTACAGTTGTCATGGGTAGTCAGACAGAAATGAGTAGCGAATTGCTTTACAGTTCAATAGCGTATAGCAGATGATAACAAGTTGTGAGGCCATTAGTATATTTCCCAATAAAAAGTGGAAAAGATATAATACTGTCTGATAACCAGTTAACACTTTAGCCCAAAGTCAATATCTATTTCCTTACTGTTCAACTTCTGATTGGGTTGTTAGCTGTGAAAACTCTTGCGCGTTTAGAGGAGTTAAAGGTATAATTTGAATCTTGTAAATGTAGCTCATTATTGTACGTGATTGGGTGTCTTAATTTTCTACAATGCAAAATTTGATATGCTTATGTTAGATTTTCAAAAAGTGATTAACTTCAACCCAATTTGTTATTTAAACCAACACATGGACAATTTAGCCCATGAGTTTTTCAGTCGCTGTGGATGTAAAAACATTGTGTTGACCTTTATGGTTTTCGAGATTCTGGGTTCAAATGTTTTGGGCATTTTAATGGGCCATTGTTATTATTTTGTGTAAGCATTCCACAGTGCACTCACCGTAAACAAGTAAATATTTGATGATTAGCAGAGCAGAAGCTTTTAAAGCTCTTAATTAAATTACTTTTGCAGAAGACAACTTCAGATGATCATGAGGATTGACTGCTAATCAATTTTATTTAAAAATCTGACATTTATCTAAATGGTGTGCTGACACAAGCATCACATTGATTTCTGAAAACAATGAATATTGAATAAATGGGCAAAGTCCTTATGGCAAAAAATCTGCAACTGTGATGATAACAGAAATATATTGGCTGAGGCATAGTTGTTTGAAAACAAACCTTATTGGCCCAGATTTTGTTGTCAAAGTGACATTCATTTTTATTTGGCCATAATTGATACAGGAACTTCAGGTAAAGAGTGGATGCATGATTAAATCTAAATATCCAAAAGTTGTTGTTTGAAATGCACCATGTTGTTGATATCTCCATGAAAATGACATTTCATCTCTTTATTGAAATGCATTCAATGGCTTGAAGCTGCTGTGTTTGTGAAGTAGGCAAAAGCTAAATTTGTTGAGGGAAGATAAACCTTGTCATAGAAAGCGTAAGTACTCTTAATGTTCTGATGTATGTGAATCACTGCCAACCAAGCCCTCTGGCACTGAATAATAACTATCACTAATTGGGAGTTTTATTCCTTCATTCTTGCCAGCCTTCAGGGGGCGGGTAAGGGTGAGAAAAGAGTGAGTGGATAGGGGCACATGGAGGTCAGACAGAGAGAGAGAAAGAGAGAGCAAGAGAAAGAGAGCGAATGACAAGGGAGGGGAGGGCAATATATGTCTGATGGTGGCATCCTGCTGGATTTGGTACAAATGGTGGATTACAATTGGTATACAGTTGGGAAGGATTTGCCCTGTGAGCCAGTGATGCCTATACCCCATGAACAAACAAAATAAAAAATTTTCATGCCATGAATACACATTAATTAAGAAGTACACCAAATAGGTGATAACAAGGTGTGGAGCTGGATGAACACAGCAGGCCAAGCAGCATCAGAGGAGCAGGATAGCTGATGTTTCGGGTCTAGACCCTTCTTCAGAAATAGGTTCTACCTTTGAGATTAGGGCAAGGGTGTATATGATAATTGTGCCTAGTGTTTCCCAATATTGTAAAGTTGGCTTGCACCAGATGCAGTGGTTTAATGTTTGGACCTGAGCCAAAGTTTTGTCTTTGTCTCATTCACCAGTACAGGGACTATTACCGGGAGATTGTAGCAGCAAGGACAAGGCTAGGATGGAGATTGTGGTTCTTGGGTCCACAAACAGGGCAGCAGTTTTCTGGCAAGAAGTTGAGGGTTTCTTAGGTACCCAAGCAAAAGTCATTGAAAAGAGCTGGATATTTGGGGAATTTTAAATAATGTTGACATAATGTGAGGGTTCATAACACCCTAACTTTCATGAAAGGGTGGAAACAGGTGTAATCATAGTTTAAAATGTCTCTGATAAATTCAAATCGGCTACCACTGTACAACATTCATTCTCGTTTTAGCTACGCAAAAAAATTGCTGATTCCTCAACAGTTTATAATGTTCCATAATGTACTGTATGTTATTTCTTCTATCTTGTAGTCAAGTGACCATGGAGTCTAAATTGACTCACAGCTGGAGAAATCAGACCTAACAGAAAGTTGGCCAAACTAAATTAAAGGACAGTGAGCAAATATTGGCTACAGAAAACAGTGAGACCCCAGATCAAAGCGGTTACAAATGTTCAAGGCAAACCAGTTACAACCAGCCCAAAGGTTATTCAGACATTCTGACATCTTGACTGCCTGAGTATGTGCATTTTACACCTCCTGACACAGCAACAGTGAAGGGTGTTGGCATGACCCCATTGAATGATTTATAGCCAGCTCACAACCCCATTGGTCAAAGGCCACAAAAAGTCCTGGAAGGTCTGGGGTAAGGGGGGAATAAGAACACACATTTAGAAGCCAATCCTTTAATGAAGACAAGGTGAAGACTCACAGGGAAGTTTCACAGCAAGACTCATGACAGAAGACCACACGGCAACCTGAGAAGACCCAGGAGAAGATCCACCCTGACCTGTGAGATCTACCTACATTGGAGACAAATGACATTTCCAATGGCCCAGCTCAAACATGTGGATCCTTGCAGGTAACATCCTTTCTCAGATGGATAGAGATGGGTAAGAGAGTAAATATGGTGGGAATTTGGGAAATGCTCACATAGTGTTTTGAATAAAGAATATTTTGTTAATAAAATCCAGTTGAACCACAAACTGAATTCTATGTCTCTTTGCCCACCTCACCAACAAGAGCATTTGGATAAAGCTTATAAGAAATAAACTGGTCAAAGTGTCGAAAGCACAGACAACAGGGTATATGCGGAAGAGATAGTAACCAAGGCATATGGGTTGCATTAATCAATCCGCAGTCCTTCAAAAATATGCCACAATTTGGGCCATTAAGGTTACAACAACTCAGTTCACCTCTTTAGCAAGACTACATACTTAGCACAAATGAGAGACATATGCTAATGTGAACTCCTCAGTGAATAATTGTCTTCAATGTTGGAATATAAAGAATATGTTAGAAAGAAATATTTGAAGATTCCAGAAATCAATTAGGAATTCATAGCTTTACCTAAGCTAATGACAAAATTCTTGGGAGCTCTTATCAGCTCTATTCAGGGGTTGTTTCTTTATCTATAGTCTTGTCATACGTTTATTATGCATAGCAAATAGTGTTTTGAAAATATCAGAGGTAGATTTGACTCATTTTGATAATTAGTGTTTTTCTCTGATAAAGATGACTAAAAAAAAGAATCTATGCTATGTGTATAGCTGAGTAAATTTTTACCATATTTACAGCCTGCAAAGAGCCAGCTGCCAGTTTATGATCAATAAGAGCAGATTGCGAGATGGGAGGAAAATGGTCCTGTCCTGTAAAGACGTGCAAAGCCACCAAGAACTAGAAAATTAAAATAAAAACCCTTCACATATAATTAATATTTTTGAGAGTTGTTTCGCTCATTGCCTGTACAAATTGCTCCAACACTTCAACGAGATTGGCAAACTAACTTTTCATATAATGTCAACATCGTATTTGTGGATTATGTGTCGCATCCAGTAATTTTACTTTCCCGACGAATGTTTTATTTTTAATGGAGACGTAAAACTCAATGATAAACGTTTATATGCTTAAAGATAACTGTTCAGCATAACTGAATTGAGGGTGTAAACTGGGTGCATCCGATTTGAATTCTTTTCAAAAGATAAAGAGTAGCTACAACTCTGCTATGCCACATTTTCTGTTACAGCTTATAAGTCACTGTGAAGGCAAAGAACAAATTATAGTCCCCAAATTGTGATTTACCAAGAAGTCTTGCTTCTTTTCCTGGCTGCTTATTTGCCAGTGCGCGTTATAGAATAAATGAAATAATTTATTTTTCTTTATAGACACTTTGGCCTGTTCTCTGTAAAGTTTTCACTTGTAATTTACACTGAATTCACCATGTGGTAAGACAAAAAGTAATCATAATGTTGACCGTGAGCTACAAGGGAAAAGGCTTATGTTTATAGAGCACATTTCAGTTCAATCAGAATGTTCTTATCAATCACTGAACCAAGGTTCAAGCTCATTGTTATTTTTCAAGGAATCATGACAACCAATTTGTGCACAGCAATGAGATAAATGAGCAATAATCTACTTTAGATTGTTGGTCGAGTCAAGACTGCAGGAGACAACCCTGATTCTTCTTTAAACAATGCCATGCAATCTCCTTTATTCATTCCAATGGCAAATGAGGGGTTAGTTTATCATGTCATCTAAAAGACAGAACCTCTGACAGTGTAGTACTGCCTTTGTTTGTTTTGTTGCATTAATACTGATTATCTGCTAAATTAATGGAGTGAAATTTGAAACCATAATTTTCTGACCTTAGCTAATAAATTTGACACCATCAGCATTCATTATCCTCTTCAAAAATTTCTGAATACATCACTGCAAAAGTGACACTTTGTGTACTTTATTATTTTCCCTATAATAGAATTGACTGAAATTGGTATTCATGCTACTTTAATATAGTTAGTTCAGAGATATATTCCACTTAGACTTGCACAGAAATTACAACACAAGGCTTTTGGACCAACCAGGTTATGTTGATACTTAGCCTAGCATTTATCTGTTCCCTTAAAGTCCACCACTTAAAGCATGTCTACACCTTTTAATGCAAAGTGCTTTCTGGCTGCACTAGGATCTGAGGATAATGAAAGCGAAGTTAAGAAGCAGGAGTAACATTGAAAGAAGATGCAACAAGTCAGAGAGTGTTCTTCAAGTTTCTTTTATGCAACACTGGAGGGCTTGATGCCAAGGGGCCAGGGAAGAAATAATTCCACATCACTCCAATCGTGCAGGCAGATGCGAGGAAGTTGCACGTTCAATGAGCTGTACCAGAAAATGTTTACAAAAACAAAGTTGCTGGAAAAGCTCAGCAGGTCTGGCAGCATCTATGAAGGAAAAAACAGAGTTAATGTTTCGGGTCTGGTGACCCTTCCTGAGAACAGAAAATGTTTATTTATCTCATGAGTACGGTCAAGGCTGGTGACTGCACTTCAGTTCGATTTCTTCACAAATGAGCAGCTTGCCTTACACGTTGCTCCATTCACCAGACTTTACTAGCAATCTCCATCAGCCATGTCACATACCTTACATTCACAGACTCACCTCAGCTCACCTTTACTCTTACCATGCTGCAAGACTCATATTCACATCTTACAACTTTTATAAACTACCAGCTATTCAAAGGTGATAGGGACATCACTCAAACATATTGCACTATACTCAAAGACACACGTTCCTCTCTTGTAGGACAAGGTAGCCCATAGCCAGAGGCAGTGGTACCTAACCAGGGAGACTGCCGTGGCTACTTGGCCTCACTCATCATAGAGGCTACAGCTTGGCTACCAATGGAGTAGTCACATCTGAGGTCATGGCCACCCATGGGCTTGAAACCATTGCAAATGGCAATATGCTTCAACATTATTCATCTTCTTGCATTCATTCCACTCTCCCTTCAGAACACAAACCCTTTGATTTACAATCTGCAGATGACAGAATCATGATGCAACCATGCAGCACTTGCTTTTTGCTGTCTCCCTCATTGTAGTCATACCCTGCTGCCTTTATAGTTCCAGAGTCCTACAGTCTGCTGCTTAGACAGGCAGTTGAGCACGAGACTGAGGGCCTAGATGATCAAAACACAAATGAAGAAGGAGCACCGGTATGTTATCACACAGTCACAGTCATCAGCTCAGACTGTGCCACTGGACAGCATGCGGATGTGTTCTGTAAATAATGAGTCACTGGACATGAGTAAACTGCAGGCAGGCCAGACGGAGTAGATAAAACAAATGCCACTGTGGTCACATGTGGCTTTTGCTGCCAAGGATGCATAGGAGCTGGCTTATAGACAAGAACACAGAAAAGCTTGGCACATTTGGCAGGTTTTACAGGAAGCCTGCTGTCACAGGTCATGCACAATTTGGCGCAGGGTATTGTGCAGCATCTGATATCCAATGATTTTGTTTTCATTTCAGCACAACAGAAACCAACCAATTTTTGATTGCTTCAATAGAACCTCAACCTGAGGTCATGATACATGTCAGTTTGTTGCTACCCCAGCACAGACAGCTGCTAGCATGGCTGCGGGTAACAGCATTGATCTGAAAGGGGCTTTTGGAGTCTAACAACACTCCAGCAATCTTTCTGCCAGTGGATTAGTGGATAGATGAGATGTAACTCTGCAGTATTGACAATGACTCTGTGAAACAGAAGCTCACTGAGGATAACATCACATATCCTCCCATCACTGCTAGTCTAACAGTGCTCTTGCTGTTGCCTGTCAACCCAACAGATCAAACTGCTGCCATCCATACCATGACAATGCCAACCCGCCAGTGCTGACATCTGATTAATTGAGTATAGCGTGCAATTTGAATATTTTGTTGGATCAAATTGGATAAAGTGGTTGCTTTTGTCATGTTAATGGTAATAGAATCTATTTCTCATTGATGATTGATCAACTGTGGTTATTTTATTAAATCAGTAAAACACATCATAAGGTATAAAGTGGACACTACAGCAAACCTGCAGATTTCTGTGTGTGCAGCTTGCAGACCTTCAGTGGGCTGACTGGCAGGCAGAGGCGCAGTATTGTATACACAATCAATACGCAGAGCCCTTAAAGGTGAACTCTCTTAAAGGCAAGAGAAGGTATATGTTCATTAGCATTTATTTCAAGATTTTTAATCAAAAGGATGCTATGATGGTTTGTAACAGAGAGATGGTACGGTATATGACTGTTGAAAGATGGAATCTTGAGTTGACTTCATGGAATACTCAACATCCCTACACTTGCAGGTAGATAGGAAAATGAAGAAAGTCTCTCTCTAACTCTCTCTCTCTCTCTCCCCCCATCTCTGATTGCAGGAAGCAAGATGATGATTAAAAGCCACAGTCGAATGAGAAACCAAACAACTCCTCTCAGCAGATCCACAGAGCCCAGAATCTTGTGGCCAACTGCTCAACTGCCTAAGTCAATCCACCAGGATCACCCACCTAACTGCAATGTTTCACCGTTTAGTCTCCATGAAGCATCGGTGTGTTTTTCCGCCTGGTTTTTTTAAACTCTGGGGTCCGTTGCAATGGATTGCCTCACTTCCGGGTTTCCTCCGTAGTGGAATGTATATGGGGTCGAGTTCAATGTGTTTATTAATAGCATGCTTCGTGGAGTGCCATGCTTCCAAGAATTCTCGTGCTTGTCTCTGCCTAGCCTGTCCCAGGATCTTGGTGTTGTCCCATTCAAAGTCGTGGTTCTCCTTATCCATGTGGATTGAGATGAGTGAGTATTGATCGTGTCTTTTTGTAGCCAGTTGGTGTTCATGTACCCTTGTTGTTAGTTTCCTTCCTGTTTGTCCGAAGTAGTGTTTCTCGCAGTCTCTGCAAGGGATCTTGTATATGATATTGGTCCTGTCCATGGCGGGGAGTGGGTCTTTAGTTCGGGTGAGCACTTGTCGTAGGGTTGATGTGGGCTTGTGTGTCACTCTGACGCCCAGCGGTCGTAGAAGTCTTGTGATGAGTTCTAACATGTTCACTCCACGAGGCATGCTATTAATAAACACATTGAACTCGACCACATATACAGTCCACTACGTAGGAAACCCGGAAGTGAGGCAATCCATCGCAACGGACCCCAGAGTTTAAAAACCAGGCGGGAAAACACACCGAACGCTTCATCAGAGGCTGCACTGAGGATGTTACCAAGCACGGTAACAAAATGTCTGCGGAACAACAAAACAGCTTGGCGAGCCAACCAACCTCAACACCCACAACCCGAGCTACAGATCTACTCCAAAACCTTAGAGACCTATGGGCGCAACATGCTCAAACTGGCAAGGAAATGGGAAAACTACGCCAAACGAGAGAGCGCAACCCGCAAACAACTCTATTTCCTACATGGATGCCTCAGGAACTAGGTATTACCACGCAGTGTGAAGTACAAACTACCCATCAACAACCCACAAGCCCGGAAAACAGCAGAACAAAACAGCCGCAAGATGGTAAGGGTAATGATAAACGACGCACACAACCTGCTCCACAAATACAACAGAGAAATTACGCGCCAAAAAAACGTTATTCTAGGAAGCTAACAATCAAGACTGGACAACCGACATGGAACGAGCCATTAATATCAGCCGACAGACCACAAGAACCAAGAAAAGACAGACCCTGCAAGACAAGCTATCCACACTTACCCACAACAGAACTGATCACATGGATAAGGAACCTCTCCGACAGGAAACTGACAGACGCGGAAAAAGCCATTCTCACCTGGGGACTGAACTACAACTACAGGGACGCCAACAAAACGGAATGGCTAGCTACACTGGAAGCCACACTCAAGACCAACAATATCAACGAAAAAACACAACAAACTATAAGACTGACTGTAGTCCCGACACTAACTAGAAAGAGGGAACTCAACACACGGGAAAGACAAGCCCTGGACAGATTAAAGAAGGACAAGAACATCACTATACTACCTGCAGACAAAGGGCGCATGACAGTGATAATGAATAAAAAGGACTACATCTCCAAAGCACAAGCACTGCTCGCCGACGAGAACACATACCGGCCAGTACAAACTGACCCGACACCACAACTAGGCAACAAAATCCTATACACGCTACAAAGACTCAAACAAACAGGACAGATCAACAAAACAGACTTCTTAAGAATGAAACCCGAAGGAACCAATACACCCCGATTCTACGGCCTCCCTAAAGTGCATAAGCCGGAAGTCCCCGTTAGACCCATAGTCTCCCTACCAGGCACTCCATCGCACAGATTAGCCAGGGCACTACAAAGGAGACTCAAGCACCTAATTCAAATCACCCCACTCCATCCACTCAGCCCAAGAATTCCTCAACTCCATCAAAGACATAAAGATAGAGGACAAAGAGACCATGATATCGTTTGATGTCACCGCCTTATTCACATCAATAGACGTACTGCTAACAAGGGAAACAATGACAACACTACTTGAACAAGAACACGACCCAGTGAAACCATCTCCAAGGACAACATGCTTAAACTACTGGACCTATGCCTGACCACCCACTTCACCTTCAACGGCCAAACATACGAGCAAATCAACGGGACACCCATGGGATTACCTATCTCCGGACTCATAGCAGAAGCAGTGATGCAAAGACTGGAAAGGACTGCCTTTCCGCAAATCCAACCTAAACTATGGATACGCTACGTAGACGACACCTTTGTCATCATTAAATGGACCAAATTAGAAGAGACACACAAACTCATAAACAACACCCTCACCGGAATAAAATTCACCAGAGAGGAGGAGAAGAACAAACAACTCCCATTCCTGGACGTCATGGTAGAGCGCAAGACAAATGGGGAACTGCAAACGAAAGTACACCGAAAAGCCACACACACAGACCAGGTACTGAACTTCAACAGTAACCATCCCAGCACACACAAACAAAGCTGTGTGCAAACACTATTTAAAAGGGCAACAACACACTGCAGCAACACGGAACTACGCCAAGAGGAAGAGGAATACCTCTTCCAAGTATTCAAGGATAATGGATATCCAAAGAACTAGGTTAGGAGATGCCTACAGGAACAGCATCAGAAAGATTCTACAGCCCCAACACACTCATCACACTACCCTCCATCAGGAACACGTCAGAACTCACCACAAGACTTCTACGACCGTTGGGCATCAGAGTGGCACACAAGCCCACATCAACCCTATGACAAGTGCCCACCCGAACTAAAGACCCACTCCCCGCCATGGACAGGACCAATGTCATCTACAAGATCCCCTGCAGAGACTGCGAGAAACATTACATTGGACAAACAGGAAGGAAAGTAACAACAAGAGTACATAAAAACCAACTGGCTACAAAAAGACACGATCAATACTCACTCATCTCAATCCACATGGTCAAGGAGAACCACAACTTTGACTGGGACAACACCAAGATTCTGGGACAGGCTAGGCAGAGACAACCACGAGAATTCCTGGAAGCATGGCACTCCGCGAAGATGTTATTAATAAACACATTGAACTCGACCCCATATACATTCCATTACGGAGGAAACCCGGAAGTGAGGCAATCCATTGCAACGGACCCCAGAGTTTAAAAACCAGGCAGGAAAACTCACCGACGCTTCATCAGAGGCTGCACTGAGGATGTTACCAAGCACGGTAACGAAACGTCTGCGGAACAACAAACCAGCTCGGCGAGCCAACCAACCTCAACAGGAAGTAACTTATTTGCCTCAATAGTCCTAGCCTCTGACTTGTTACTACTCTAGTCTCTGTGTTTATATGGTGAGTCCAGTGAATTTCTGGTGAATGGTAACTCCCAGGATATTGATAATGGAGGGTTCAGTGATAGTAACAGCATTGAATATCAAGGGGCAGTGGTTAGATTGTCTCTTACTGGAGATGGTAATTGCTTGGTATTCGTGTGGTGTGAATGCTACTTGCTACTTGTCAGCTGAGTGTGTTGTGTTTTATTTTTCCTCACATTTTAGTAATGAATAAATTCATTTTTTAACTCAAGAAAGCCTGGTTAAATTGGCTCCTATAAAAACATAAGTGCATTGGAATTGGGAAAGTTTCTCTGAAGGAAGGTATCATTTGTTTTAAATTAACTTTGCTAATTAAGGGGAACGGATTTCAAAGAAAGAAGAGAAGCTGGTTCCTTCCTCCTCACCTGGGATTAGAACACGTTCTGAGGAAGGGTGACTCGACCCAGAATATTAACTCTGATTTCTCCCCACAGATGCTGCCAGACCTGCTAGGCTTTTCTAACAATTTCTATTTTTGTCTTTGATTTATTGCATCCACAGCCCTTTTGGTTTACATTAGAACAAATTGGGCACCCTCTGTATGGCTGTGTGGAACTTTAGTTAGTGCACATTTGGAATATTGCACACAATTCTGGATGCCACACTACTGGAAGGATGTGAAGGCTTTGAAGAGGGTACGGAAAATGTTTACCAGGATGTTGCCTGGTTTGGAGGGGATTAGCTATGAGGTGAGATTGGACAAACTAGGTTGTTTTCACTTGAACGTCAGAGGCTGAGGGGCAATTTGCTAGAGGTTTATGAGAGGCATGGATAGAATGGATAGTCGGAGTCTTTTCCCCAGGTAGAAATGTCAATTTCTGGGGACATGGATTTAAGGTATAAGGGGGAAAGTTTGAAGGAGATACGACAGCCAGATTCTTTACACAGAGGTAAGCATCTGGAATGTTTTGTCAGAAGAGGTGATGGAAGCAGATATCATTGCAACATCTAACTGGCATCTTAACAGATACATGAATAAACAGACACTAAAGAGATACGGACCACAGAGAGGCCAATGTTTTTTAGTGTAGGAAGGCATCATGTGTTGGTGCAGTCTTGCTGCGCTGACAGCCTGTTCCTGTGCTGGACTGTTTTTTGATCTTTGTTCTTTGTTCTTTGTTCTTTGACCAGTCCTAACGTGCTCTCTCTCTGTTCCGATAATTTCCCCTCTCCTGCTATAAAGAGTCTTTTATCCGATATAGCATTGGACGGTGAATTAAAAGCTATAAGCGATGCCATCTTCTCTATTCTGTCAGAATCTGTCAAAGATGTCATGTTCAGCCTCACCACCATTAGTAGCACCAACCTCACCCTGCTGTTAGGCTACAGGTCTGGGTACAAGAGGTGACAAGGTGAGTTATGTGAATAGGTCATACATACGTTGCTCCTGAGCTATGTGGAGATGGGAAAAATTTCCCGAGGATACCATTTGGGTAAGGCCTGCTGCTAAGGGTTCTTCTTCCCTTCCACATCTTCCCTCTGTGATAAACTTCTCTTACTTGCTAACTGAGCACCATCTCTGTCTCTCATGAGGCCTGCTACTACAGCATCTATGACGAGAAGCAACTGCACAGAGCTCTGCAGTTATAATCAATGCATTCCCATATGTAGCACCACCTCTGAAGACATCATCAACTGTCGCTAACTTCACAAACATCCAGCACTCCCACAAATTCAGAACTGGTAGAAAGTAATCAGCACCCAACCTGCAAGTTGTTGATAATCCTTATAAATAGTGCTGGGTGGGAGTTACTGTCGAGTGAACATTCAGTTATATGTGTTTAGGTGAGAACATTAATTATAGTGGCAATGCTCAAACTAGTAATGCTGACTGATATCGCAAGCTATGTACTTTGTATGTACTAATGGACATGACTAAGATGCATGCAAATGATCCCACTAAGACGGCATTCAGTACAAGCTGCATCAGAAATGGAAATAAGTGGCCAAGACATTATTTTCGTTTCGAAAGGATACCTATGATGCAGAAAACATAGGCAACACCGAGTCAAATTTTGCAGCCACTCTGAACAAGTACCCTGGCCAATTCCATTGTAACTTTAAACAATTTTATCTTATCTCTCAGTGAAAAGGTCCCAACGTCTCAAGTCCTTTTTTTAAAACATGTAATATCCAGGTATGTAATACCCTATCTATTATACTCCAGAGTCACAGCAATGTGGTTGACTTTCAGCTACTCTCTGAAATGGCCTATCGAGCCATTCAGTTGTATCAATCACAATGAAATCTCAGGAAAGAAATGAAACTGGATGGACCAGCTGGAACCAATTTAGGCACTGGAAAAGACAACAGCAGGAACAGCCCTATTGTCCCTAAAATGTCCTCCTTACTAACGTCTGGGGGCCAGCGCCAAAATTGGTAGAGCTGTCTCACAGACTAATCAACTAATATAGTCATATTCACACTATCATACCTCAGAGATAATGTCCCAGACACCACCATCACCATCTCTGGATATATCCTGTCCTATTGGCAGGACTGACCCAGTAGAGGTGATGGTACAGGAGTACACAGTCAGGAGGGAGATTCCCTGAGAGTCCTCAACATTGACTCTGGACCCATGAAGTCTCATAGCACCAGGTTAAATATGGGCAAGGAAACCTCCTGCTGATTGCCACATACCTCAGCTGATGATTCAGTACTCCTCCATGTTGAACACTGAGGAGGCACTGAGGGTGGTAAGAGTGTAAAATGTACACTAGGTGGAGGACTTTAATGCCCATCACCAAGTGTGGTTTGGCAACAACACTACTGATCAGGCTGGTCAGATCCTAAACAACATAGCTGCTAGACTGGTTCTGCGGCAGGTGGTGAGGAAGCCAACAAGAGAGAAAAACATACTTGACCTCATTCTTACTCATCTGCCAGCTGCTGATACATCTGCCGACGACAGTATTGATGAGAGTGACAACTGCACAGCCTTTGTGGAGACAAAGTCCCACCTTCACATTGAGAGCAACCTCCATCATGTTGTGTGGCACTATCACTACCTAAATGAGACAGACTTTGCACAGATCTAGCAACTCAAGACTGGGCATCCATGAGACGCTGTGGGCGATCAGCAGCAGCAGAATTGTACTCCAGCACAATCTGCAACCTCAGCCCAGCATATCCCCCACTCAACCATTACCATCAAGCCAGGGGATCAACCCTGGTTAAATGGAGAGGACAGGAGAACATGCCAGGAGAAACACCAGGCATACCTAAAAATGAAGCATCAACCTTGTGAAGCCACAAACAGGACTACTTGCATGCCAAACAGCATTGGCAGCAAGTGATGGATAGAGCTAAGCTCTGCAGTCCTGCCACACCCAGTCATGGCTAGTGGTAGACAATTAAACAACTCACTGGAGGAAGAGGCTCCACAAATATCCCCATCCTCAAAGATGGAATAGCCCATACATCAGTGCAAAAGATAAGGTTGAAACATTCACTGCAATCTTCAGCTGGAAGTGCCAAGTGAATGATCCATCTTGGCCTCCTCCAGTGGTCTCCAGCATCACAGATGCCAGTTTCAGCCAATTTGATTCAGTCCATGTGATATCAATAAACAGTTGGAAGCATTGGATACTGGAAAGCATATGGACCCTGACAATACTCTGGCAATAAAGATGTGTTCCAGAACCTGCCACTTGCCTACCAAGCTGTTCCAGTACAGTTACAACACTGGCATCTACCTGACAATGTGGAAAATTGCCCTGGTATGTCAGTACACAAAAAGCAGGACAAATCCAACCTGGCTAAGTACAACCTATCATTCTACTCTCGATCATCAGTAAAGTGATGGAAGGTGACATCAACAGTGCTATCAAGTAGTACCTGCTCAGCAATAACCGGCTCAGTGACCCCCAGTTTGGGTTCCACCAGGGCCACTCAGCTCCTGACCTCATTACAGCCTTGGTTCAAACATGGATAAAAGAGCTAAATTCCAGAGCCGAGATGAGAGTGACAGCCCTTGACACCAAGGCTATATTTAACCAAATGCAGCATGAAAGAGCCCCAGCTAAACTGGAATCAATGAGTTTCAGGGGGCAAAATCTCTGCTGCTTGGAGTCACACCTGCACATAGGAATATGGCTGCAGTTGTTGGAGGTCAATCATCTTGGTTCCAGGACATCTCTGCAGGAGTTTCTCAGTGTAGTGTCCTTGGCTCAACCATCTTCAGTTGCTTCATCAATGACTTTCCCTCCATCATAATGTCAAAAGTGGGGATGTTTGCTGATGATTGCACAATGTTCAGCACCATTTGCGACTCCTCAGACACTGAAGTTGTGCATGTTCCAATGCAGCCAAAGCTGGACAATATCTAGGCTTGGGCTGACAAGTAACAAGTAACATTTGTACTACACAAATGCTAGGCTATGACCATCTCCAATAAGAGACAATCTAACCACCACCCTTTGACATTCAATGTTGTTACTGTAACTGATTCCACACCCCAACACTGTCAATGTCCTGGGAGTGACCATTGACCAGAAACTCAACTGGACTTGCCATATAAATACTGTAGCTACAAGTGCAGATGAGAAGCTGGAATACTGTGATGAGTAATTCACCTCCTGACTCCTGAAAGCCTGTCCACCATCTACAAGGCACAAGCCAGGAGTGTGATGAGATACTCCCCACTTGACTGGATGAGTGCAACTCCAACAACATTCGAGAAGCTTGACACCATCCAGAACAAAGCAGCCTGCTTCATTCACTCTCTCAACCACTAACACGCAGTAGCAGCAGTGTGTACTATCTACAATATGCGCTGCTGAATTTCAGCAAAGATCCTTGGATAGCACCTTCCAAACCCACAACATTTCCAACTAGAAGGACAAGAGCAGTAGGTATATGGGAATGCCACGGCCTGCCAGGTCCCCTCCAAGCCATTCACCATCCTGACTCAGAGATATATCAACGTTCCTTCACAGGAACCTCACGAGGTCCAAATCCTGGAATTCTCTCTTTAACGGCATTGGGCTCACCACCACCTTCTCAAAGGCAATTAGGGACAGGCAGTAAATGCTGGCCAGTGAGCAATACCATGTCCCACAAGAAAACCTTCATAAAATATTAAAATCCCATCTTTACCTAATGGCTAATGGAGACTTATTAAAGATTCATATAGGTTCATTGTATCTTTTCTTTTATTCCACATTTCTTATGGTGAAAAATAAAATTCCATCGAGCCTTCATGACTTGAGTTGCTGCCTTTAATAGTCCACGAACCCTATGTAACATCCTTTTACTTATCCACTGCAGCGAGCATTCACAAATAATAACTACTGTTTCCTTTACCAAAAATGTATCACCTCACATACACTAACATTGAATTCTACATATAATTTTTAACAAAAATCAAAACCAGATTATCTATACAACATCCTTTGGTGAAAAGTATACACATTATTTGCTTGTATCAGCAAATTTCAACATCATTCCCATTACATCCATATCTAATTCATTGATATGCACCGAGAGTAGAAGATTACCCAGCAATGAACCATGAGAGACACCATCATCTACTTCCAAATAAAATTTGTCCTTATCTTATCTGTTTTCTCACTTCTGTTTCATTCCATTTGCTGTATCTTTCCCTAATTTCACATCTGTTAATCTTTTATTCTAATTTTCCATCTGCTATCTTACCATAAACTTCCCTTATGTTCATGTCAATGACATGCCCTACATTTCCTTCATAATTACGTCACTACTTCAAAGAATTCAAGGATGTTTGCAAAGCAGAACAGTCCTTTCTGAAATCTGTGCCAGCCATTACTAATTTTTCCTTGTCACATTGGTCAGTGATTTCATTCTTAATAAAAAAACTTTAAATTATCCCCATTACACTTGTCAAAGATTGCTATTCATTTGGTCACTGTCTAGTTTGCCAAGCATACATCCACTCTAGTTAGAAATATCGGGCAAAATCCTGTAGGGGCTTGCACAATGTGGGCTATGGAGAGATATCTGAAATGTGTCCAACAAGAAATCTGCCAAAGGCCTCTCTTGACATTGGACAAAACGTGCTACAGTTTTGATTGGTGAACTAAGATTCTCACTAGGCAGTGGTGAGTTGCCTATTAAGTGGGATTATTGCTTTTTTACAACCTTATTAACTGCAAGCCTTCCTTGATTAATATGCAGCTTCCTATCCTCCCACCCACTGTGACCAAACTAGACATTGGCAACTCTCAACACGGAAATCCAAATGGTCCCTTCAGATTGCAGTTAGCTCCAAAGATCCTCCACACTGGGCACCAAGCACTGACATTTCAGGACATATTACATGCGCTCTAGCCACATGTTCTCCACATTCACAGACATTGGCATCCAACAGGTGCCAACCTCTAAGAACCCTCATGGTATAGCTCAGATCCACTAACATTATGCTTCTGGACTTCCATGCTGCACCTCAGGGCAAAACTGTAGCTATCATTGTAACACTGCAGCAAAGACACTTTGCACTCCGTGACATTCTGGATCCGATTGCATCTCCAGGCTGGTTTCTTACTTCATTCCCATTCACTCACTTTGCGATTACTTGGATGCTCACAGCACTCCTGCCTCACCTTGTCTTGTTTTTCTTTGTCTTTTTGTGCTTTCACAGGACTGCAACATTATCATGCCATTTAGCACACACAAAACCAAGGAGATTGACATGGCCATTTTCTGAAGAAGGTTCCAGACCCGAAACGTCAGCTTTCCTGCTCGTCCGATGCTGCTTGGCCTGCTGCGTTCATCCAGCTCTACACCTTTTATCTCAGATTCTCCAGTATTGGCAGTTCCCACTATCTCTCAGATTGACATGGCTGTCAGCTGACCTTAGTAAAGTCAAGGGGCACCTTGTACATTAAGTCAAGAACCATCTCTGATACCAGTCTGGGAGCTTGGACATGGTCCATCAGCCACTCGGGTGGTCAGAGTCAGGTTCCTCTTCTCATAAGGGGTGAGGAGCCACGATATCAGACAGCCCACCACCCACCGTGAGTCTTTCTGCCTTGTTGTGGGCTGCTAGCCTCCTGGAATGGGAGACAGGCAAGTATCAAGGGAGATGAAAATGGGTAGCACATTTTGTGCAGTTGGGAAGGTTTCCAGTGTGAGTGATTTAGCAGTGCAGAGGGCAAGCAGGGTTGGGAATTGGAGTGGATGGGCTGGAGTGTGGGAAGATGTTTTAGGCAATATTGAGCGTGGTGGAGCATGAGCCTTGGTAGGAGGTGGGTGCAATAACAGAAATAGAATGAGTGCGAGGTATCAGAGAGAAGATACACTGATGGAGTGGAGAAGGAAATTGATCTAATTCCTACAGTGCTGGGCATTCATCCAGATGGCAGAGACTGCACTGACCTGGGTAGCAACCTCAAACCATGCTGGCGTTTTCTGGTACTGTGGCCTCCTCTGCCAGTCCTGGGTGAAGAGGACGTCCCATCTCTGCAGCACCCCATCCACTTGGAATTTGCTTGTGCAAAGATAATGCCAGTGCCAGGGATGTGAGTCCATTCTGGGATTTCCCAACAGTCAAAGGTTTTTTTTTCTAATTCCAGCGAGTGGTAGAATTGCAATAGAATCATATGAGACGGGTGCCACTGGGGGAAAAGTAGACGGTTAACGAGACAAGGTGGGAAAGATGCGGCAAAAGAACTTACCAAACCTCATGGCAAGAAACCCTCTATGAAACTCAACTAAACTTAGCCAAAAATAACATAACATTCAGACCATAAGAGCTGATTATCGTCTTGCTCACCTTGTAGAAACACGGTAGCTGAGCAGTTAAAAGTGAACATGTTATGATCCTGCTGAGATCCTGACAGAATATTGCAAGCACATGAGATATTTGTATCATAAATTAGGGCAAATAAGTTTTCACAGTCCAGTGAATCCTGCCTTGATTCAAACCAGGGCCTAAGCTTGGAAGAAACTGCAATGCAATGTTAGGCAGTTGCTGCATGGTTTGAAGACAGGAAGAAAAATCTTTAGCTAAGTTTATAAAAAATGAAAGAATGGCAAAATATATATTAGGTACAGAGCATTTATAGGAGGAGAGGCCCTTCAGAAATAAAGGGAATGTGGGGGATGGTGCTTAAAAGTGAAATTAAGAGGGTAAAGAAGGGCCATGAAATATCTTTGGCAGAAAGAATTCAGGAAAATCTCAAGGTTTTTACAAGCAGAATCAGAGCAAGAGGATTACCAGGGAAAGAGTGAGACCCGTTAGAGACCAAAGGGGCAACTTGTCCTTGGAGCTAGTGGACATGGGTGAGGTCTTAAATAAATATTTCTCATCAGTATTCACAAAGGAGAAAGACATTGTAGCTGGGAATTTCAGTTGGGATGGTTAAGCTCTAGAACATGTCAAGATTAAAAAGGAGAAGGTATTAGATGTTTTAGCAACATACAGGCGCATAAATCCCCAAAGCCTGATGGGATATATCCCAGGCTGCTATGGGAGGCAAGGAAGGAGATCGTTGGGGCTCTGGCATAGATATTTAATATTTCACTGACACAGGTGAAGTGCCAGATGACTGAAGGAGAGCGAATGTGGATTCCTTTGTTCTAGAAGGTCAGCAAGTTTAGGCCAGGTAATGACAGACCAGTCAATCTGACATCAATGATGGGGTATTTACTGGAAAAAATTCTGAAGGACATTATTAATCAATGCTTGGAAAGACAGGGACTGATCAGGGGTAGCTAGCATGGATTTGTTGGAGAGACATCCCACCTGACTAATTTAATTGGGGTTTTTTAAAAGATAACTAAATATATTGATGAGGATAGTGCAATTGATGTGGTTTACCTGGACTTCAGTAAGGCCTTTGACAAGGTCCCACATGAAAGGCTGGTCCAGGATTTAAGAGCCCATGTGATCCAAGGCAAGATAGCAAACTGGATCCAAAATGCAATGAGTGATGGTGGAGGCTTTTGTAATTGGAAGCCTATGACCAGCAATATATCCCAGGGACTGGTGCTGGAACCCTGCCAGCATTTATGTATTTATTATGTATTTATTATTCCATTTATTTTGTACATTGACAATTTGGATGTGAATGTAGAAAGTATAATTTATAGGTTTGCAGATGACACGAAAATTGAGATGTTGTTAATAGTGAGGAGTATCTTAGGCTGCAGGCTAATATTGATCAATTGGTAAATTAAGCAGGGAAATGGCAGATGGAATTTAATCCTGATAAGTGCAATGTGGTCTAATTCAGGAAGGATGTATACACTAAATTGTAGGTCCTTAGGGAGTACTGAGGAACAAAGAACACAGTGTACAAGTCCTCAGATCCCCAAAGGTGTCAGCACAAGGAGACAGAGGAATAAGCTATGGACCAACTGCAGGTAAATGGGATTAATATAGTTTGGTATTTATTGGTCTGCATTGACATGGTGGGCTGAAGACCCTCTTTCTATGCCATAAGACTCTATGACTCTAGGTTTGAATGATCATTTAGAGGGGACCAGACAGAGGATGGAGGAGCTATGAAGGATCTCTGAGCCCTATAAAGAACATCGTGGTCATCCTTGCCAGTATCTCCACAACTCCTTCCCAAAATCTCAGCCCACAATTCTACCTGGAAGCCAATAGATATCCAAGGCCAATCTGAAATTCTGCCTATGCTGGGCAGGTAAACAACACATCGAATGTTACCTACTGAAATCCAGTTCCAAGTTAAAATCCACTCCAAAATTTCTTTCAGTCTCAGCAATTTCATCGCTCATATTTCATGCCGGAGGATATTAGACTTTAGTTTTGACAGTAAAATAACTTTATTGAAGAATGTGATCCCAGAAGACAAATACAAATCCTAAAATCCAATATAGTACAAATGATTTAACCTCATTAGATCATAAAACAACTACGTTAGTCAGTATCTTTATTCAAATCTACTTTTCATTTTTAATTATTTACAAAGTTACCTTCTTTTTAGGGTTGTGTCAGTTTTTCTGAATTTTCTGGTGTTGTCTGTGCTTTGGACACTTGACCAGTTCATGTATTAAAAGCACTTTATCCAAATGCTGTTGTCGGTGAGGTGAACAAAGGGGCACAGAATTTAGTTTGTGGGACAACACGATTTTATTAATGAAATATTCCTTATTAAAAACACGATGTGAGCATTTCCCAAATTCCCACAATATTTACTTTTTACCTGGCTCTATCTGTCTGAGAAAGGATATTAGCCACAACATTCGATGGGTTTGAGCTGGGCCATTGAAATCTCTTTTCTCTCCAATGTAGGAAAAGCTCTTTCTCTCTTTCATGAAGGTGGCTCTCACAGGAGTCAGGGTGGATCTTCTCCTGGGTCTTCTTGGTTTGCCACATAGAATTCTTCCACGAGTCTTCATTAAGTCTTCACCATGTCTTCAATGAGGGATGGCTTCCAGGTGTGTGTCCACTCTCCTATAACCTCCCTCGCACTAGACCTTCTAGAATGTTCTGTGGCTAAACAAAGAAAATCCTGCTGAGATCCTGACCATTTTCAATGACTGGATATTGAAGAAATGCAATGCACTTGCCTCACAAAAGGAAGCAATTGAGGTGTTCAATTCTGACAATGGGACTTGATGATATTATAAGAGTCCTAAACACACAGTTTTCACACCAGAGAGTAGCTGGTTTAAAGTCAGAAATGGCTCTTCAGATAAATCACAAATATTCCTGAACTTTTTTTTTTAAATTGCCACAGTAAGTGTGCATCACTGGATAGGCCTGCGTTTATTGCCCATCCCTTACTGTCCTTGAGAAGTTAATGGTGAACTGCGTTCTTGATCCACTGCAGTCAATGTGGTGTAGGTACACTCACTGTGCTGGTGGGAGAGAGTTCCTGAGTTTTGACCCTGTGACAGTGACTGAACAGGTGTAATCATTTGCTGCCAGCATGATGCGCTTTGTGGTTTTCTATATGTTAACCCATGTAACACATACCACAAAGAGTTGTATTCAATTGAGTCAAGTATCAGGAAGTTTATTAACAACTAACTATGTACAGTACACCTGAGACTTAAATATACAGTATAGGTTATATGCTTACTTAGATTTCTATTCTATTACATTCTTGGCTGATGGGCTGACTAACTAACTATCTGCTTGTTAACAAACAAACTGTTAACTAAGTGAATGTACAGAGAATAAGGTGGAAACATCATGTATGTGTGGTTGAGTGGTGAGATTGTAAGCTTGACGAACTGTGTGGATATGCCTTCCTTGCATGAGAGTTGTTGGCAAGGGATTGCCTTGAGGAGTTTATCATAGCTATCTGAAAATCTTGATGAGATTTGAATTAGGGAATACACTGAGCTGTAATGGGAGGAAGAATGTGTTGCCAAATTCCAAACGAACACCATCTATAAGTTTGCTGAGTACACCTTCGTAGTGGGATGGGTATCTAACAACAAGTCTAAATACAGAAGGGAGATAGAAATTTAGAAACATAGAAATATAAAATATAGGAGGCCGAGGCTATTCAACCCTTTGAGCCTGCTGTGCAATTCATCACGCTCATGGCTGATTGTCCTACTTAATAGCCTAATTCTGCTTTCTCTCCATAACCTTTGATCCCATTCGCCCCAAGTTCTATATCTTGCCGCCTCTTCAATACACTCAATGTTTTGGCATCAACTACTTCCTGTGGTAATGAATTCCAAATGCTCATCACTCTTTGGGTAAAGAAATGTCTCCTCATCTCTGTCCAAAATGGTCTACCCTGAATCCTCAGACTGTGAGCCCTGGCTTTGGACACATCCCCTTTGAAAACATCCTCCCTGAATCTACCTTGTCTAGTCCTGTTAGAATTTTATAAGTCTCTATGAGATCCCCCCTCATTTGTCTGAATTCCAGAAAAAACAATCCCAACCTAGTCAATCTCTCCTCATACGTCAGACCGTCCAACCCCGGA
The DNA here is from genome assembly GCF_021869965.1 of Rhincodon typus. NCBI lineage: Eukaryota > Metazoa > Chordata > Chondrichthyes > Orectolobiformes > Rhincodontidae > Rhincodon > Rhincodon typus. The sequence goes on along the minus strand of NC_063332.1, from coordinate 65,752,527 downwards.
ATCAGCCTGGTAAACCTTTTCTGCATTCCCTTGAGAGCGAAAGCATCCTTCCTCAGATACCAAAACTGCACACAATGTTCCAGGTGTGGTTTCACCAAGGTCCTGTACAACTGCAACAACACATCCCTGCTCCTGTACTCGAAACTCCTTGCAATCTCAGCCAACATACCATGTGCCTTCTTTACCACCTGCTGTACCTGCATGCTTACTTTCAGCGACTGGTGCACAAGGACACCCAGGTCCCACTGCACACTCCCCTCTCCCAATTTACAGCCATTCAGGTAGTAATCTGCCTTCTTGTTTTTGCTTCCATAGTGAATAACCTCACATTTATCCAAATTATACTGCATCTGCCATTGATTTGACCACTCACCCAACCTGTCAAGATCATGCTGAAGGATCTTTGCATCTTTATAGAGAGCTTGGTGATGTGGTGCAATGAAAACAACCTCTCTCTCAACATCAGAAAAACTAAAGAACTGATCATTGCCTTCAGAAAGAAAGGAAGACAGCATGCCCCCATCTACATCAACAAAACTGACGTTGACAGGGTGGAGAGCGCCAAGTTCCTCGGAGTGATGATAACTGACAAACTGTCCTGGACTGCCCATGTAGACGCAACAGTCAAGAAGGCACAACTACGTCTCTCCTTCCTCAGGCAGCTCAGGAAACTTGGCATGTCCATAAGGATCCTCACCAACTTCTACAGATGCACCACTGAAAGCATACTGTCCGGGTGCATTATGGCCTGGTACGGCAACTGCTCTGCCCAGGACGATAAGAAACTACAGAAGGTGGTGTGCACAGCTCAGATCATCACAGAAGCCAACGTTCTATCCACGGACTCCATTTACATGGCTCACTGCCGTGGAAAGGCTGCCAACATCATCAAAGACCCATCACACCTCTATAATGATCTCCTACAACCCCTTCCGTCAGGCAGAAGATACAGAAGCTTGAATACATGCACAAGCAGGTTCAGGAACGGCTTCTTCCAAGCTGTTATCAGACTGATGAATGGACTTTCTAGTCTCAAATAATGCTGATCTTACCAGTGTGATCTCACCTAGTGCACACCCTGTGCAATGTAACCTGTACCTCTGAATAAATCATTTTGATCTATAAATCCTTACTTACTATGATTTGTCTGTACTGCTCATAAACAAAGCTTTTCACTGTACTTTGGTACATATGACAATAAATCAATCAATCAAGAAGAAGAAAACTTATGGTGGCATTGGGTGACAATGATTTGTATATCAATATCAGTTTATGCATAAATATTCCTGACTTTAATGTTTATGCGGTTGTGAGGGTCTCTGTGTAGATTTAAACTAATTTTCACACCATCTGTTAGCACTCATGGTCACAGATGAGGTCTGTGCTAAGAGTCCATGGCAGCACCTGGAAGCAGAAGGAACTCTGTATACAACAGCATTAGGTCATGCTGACACCTTTGGCCTCATTATTCAATATCACTAACATGTGGCTCCCTCCATGCATAAAGCTATAGCTATCAATGAGTTGTCCAACTGTGACTGCGTTAAGAAGGTACAATATGGAGAAGGGGTCATTGCTGTAGGCTGGCCAAGGAGGAGGCACCCTGTATGTCTCTGTGCTATACACTGCATGGTCCTGTGACCAATGTTCTTTCCCTTCAAAATCTTTATGATCAGTGTTTGCTACAGTACTTACTTGCCCCACCAACTCTGAGTGTGGTGGCAGCCATTTTCTTCCCAATTGCTCACTTCCAATTTGCATTGTATTAGAAGGAGACAGGGGGAACTCCTTTGCTGCTGGCTTCCAGTCTGAGCCTGAATGAATCACCAAGCCCCCAAACATCCACTTCTCCTTCCTAGTGGCCCATCCTCAAAGGCTTCATACTTATCCAAGTCCCCATCCAAGCTGTCCACATGAGCCTACGCCTGCCTCTTTCCCACCCAGCCTCAGGCAGATGCGGTGACTGTGCCTTGGGTGGTCATTCAGTGCCTTCCCTTTGAAGCCAGAATACTCCAGACCATGTACAGCACCTCCCTCCCAAAATTACTCCCTTCCCAGCATGCTTTATCGTATTCACTAGCCCCCTTCACAATTGTACAGCTCCCCTGACCACAGTCTGCAGCCCCCATCCCCGAAGACTAATCTGTCAAACCTCAGTTCCATCCTGCATCTGTATCCATGGACAGACCCAAAAGAGTGACAGTGGCCCACTTCCTTGAGATCCACAAGACCAGTGACTACAAGACGACTTCCTGGTACCTGTTCATTTCCCCAGCTACGTTAACTCCACACTTTGGACTTGCAGAGAGAAAGGACTGACTGTGATCCATGCCCTGGATTGCTTTGGCATGGACCCCCTGAACAATGAAACTCCAACTAGATGCCTGACCATGACTAATTCCTTTGACTGGCAAGGGAAGCTGCCATGGGTTGACTGTGCCAGGGCCCCCTGATGAATGCTGCTGCCAGGGACTACATCTCTAAGCTTTGAAACATGGCTCAGTTCTGAGGAAGGGTCACCGGACCCGAAATGTTAAATCTGATTTTTTTCTTCGCAGATGCTGCTAGACCTACTGAGCTCTTCCAGAAACTTCTGTTTATGTTGTTGTTTGAGACATGGCTGCCTGCTTGTGGCACATGCTGTGCGCTTGTTGTTGAGTAAGCTGCTGGCTCAGGGAGCAAGTGTGAGGCTGATGTAGCATATTGCTGTTCTTCAATAAGTGTGCTCCTTAGACTGAGAACTTCATAGTAGCAAGGCAAGCTGTCTGTTTTTTGTTACAGTACTAAGTGGCACAACAAGACAAGACAGAGGTGCAGCTAGACACTCAGTGAGCCAAGGCTAACAGAGCAAGCAAGAATTCCTTAGATGCAACCTGGTCCAGGCTAAGGGCCAGTAGCTGATCCCTGTGCACTGCAGATATCCACTGATAGCTGTTGATGTGCCCTGCAATGGAAGTCTGTGCATCCAATGCATAGAAAGTCCAGTATGGTTGTAATGGGTCAGCAGATCCCATATTCCCATGACTGTGAGTGAGAGGAGTGTCTGCCTGGTGTCTGTGGGTCATGCCTGGGCTGTGGTTTGGCCACAGGTGACCTGGATGTCATTCAGAGCAAACAGTGAGCTGAATCTGCCAGACACATGCTCTAGTTTTCTTGATGAGTTTTCCCAATGTCTAGCTTGTCTGATGAGTTGGTAAGCTAGAATGAAGATGATTGAGCCTAGGACACTGACCTGAGGAACTCCTGCAGAGATGTCCTGGGATTGAGATAATTGACCTCCAACAACCACAACCATCTTTATATGTGATTTCAGAAATGGAGAATTTACCCCTAATTTCATATTGGCTTCAACTTTGCTTTGTCTCCTTGATACCACATTTGATTAAATGGTGACTTGAAGAAAAAAACACATTCATCTCACCTCTTCATCTCAGGTCTTTACCAAGTTTTAATAAGGCTGCAATAAATTCTGGGGCTGATCTGGTAGACTGTAAATTGAGCATCAGTGAACAGATTATTGCTGGGTAGGTGCTGCTTAATAGCACTGTCGATGACCCCTTTCATCACTTTACTGACGCTTTAGAGTAAACTGATGAGTAGTAATTGGCTGGGTTGGATTTGTCTTGCTTTTTAGGTTAATTTTCCACATTCTTGGGTAAATGTCAGTGTTGAAACTGTGGAAATAGATTGGCTCGGGGTGCAGCTAGTTCCAGAGGACTAATCTTCAGTACTGTTGGCAAAATGTTGTCAGTGCCAATGGCATTTGCAGTAACCAGTGCCTTTACTCATTTCTTTATATTCATATGTAGCGAATTGAGTTGACTGAAGCCTGGCAACTCTGATGCTGGGGACTTCAGAATGGGGCCATCCACTTGGCACTTCTGGCTGAAGCCAGTTGCAAACAGTTTAGCCGTGTACTTTGTACTGATGTGTTGGGCGCTGTTCCAAGAAAGTCCCCCTGTCTTTTCCTTAAATTATGGTTGATCCCCCACTTAACAGTAGGTAGAGTGAAGGAATAATGAGCTTTGAGGTTAGAGACTATGGTTGAATATAATTCTGCTGCTGTTGATGGTTCACAACACCTCATGGATGTTCAGCTTGGAGCTGCTACATCTGTTCAAAATTGATCTCAGTTTGCAGAGCAGTAATGCCATACCACACAATGGTGGATACCTTTAATGTAAAGACATTTTCCCCCAGAAGGACAAACAGACAACAGACAAACCTGCAATAAGTAGATTGGTGAGGATGAGGTCAATTAGGATATTTTGTCTTGTGCTTTCCTCACTGCCTACCTTAGGTATATATATTAGTATTCAGCCAGTTCAGTTAGCTGTGGTGGTACCGAGTATCGTTAGTGACAGGCATTGAATTCCCTGGCCCAGGCTACTTTTTGTACTCTTCTCAATCTCAGAGGTTCTTCCCAGCTGGATGAATACTGATTCATTCAACGAAACTAAAATGGAAAATGGAAACCAGCAGGACATTTCCTTGTCCATGTTTCACCTGATACCATGAGACTTTACAGAATCGGAATCAAAATTGAGGACACCCAGGGCAACATCCTCCTGACTATGTACCAAAATGCCATCAGTCCGATCCTGCTGGCATGCTCAGCAATGGTGATCGTGGTGTCTAGCACTTTAGCTGCAAGGTATAGTTTGGTGAGTATGACTATGTCAAGTTGTTGCTTGGCTAGGCTGTGGGACTAGGGTGTACCTCCAGGCCTGATAGAGAAAATAGTAACCATTGTTTCCATGGATTCCTTAACTTCTTCCCAGAATCTCACTCCCAATTGAACTTAGAAGCCAAAATGTAACCAAGGCCTCTGAAACACATCTAAAATCAGCCACTCTGCATGCTTGCTGCTGTGTGCAAGGGAGCAAGTGGATTCGAACATAGGCACAGGAGTAGGTCATTCAGCTCATCAACTCTGCTCTGCCAATACTTTTACCCACATTATCCCCTTAACCCTTTATACCTTTTATAATCAGAAATCCACAACCTCCACTTTAAATACACTCAAAGTGAGCATCCACAGCCCTCTGCGAGTAGAGAATTCCAAAGATTCAACACCTTCTGATCAGCAGCATCGAAAAGATGTCATGCAATTAACATCAACATAGCCTACTACTGCCTCTGCTGGGAAGAAAAACAATTCATCAGAGCATTCCTGCTGAAGTCCAGCTGCAATTTAAAATCCATTCATTGCTTCCTTTGAGACTCAACAATCTCATCCCTCACCTATTTTTTATGTCATTCATGAAGTCATTACATTTGAGCTGTTACAGAATAAACAATTTTATTGCAGAGTATGATCCCAAAAGACAAATAAAAACCCTGAATCCAATACACAAAAATAATTTGAACTAATTTGATCATGAATCAACTGTCTTAGTTGATGATTTTATTCAAGATCACTTTTCTTTTTTAAATATTTGCTAAATCGTCAGCTTTTGAGGCCTGTGTCAGCTTTGCTGAATATTATAGTTTGGCTTATATAATTTGAGGTATGTGAGACAGAGGGGAGGGATTTATCCAGCCTCCTTCCATTTGATCAGCTTGTTCCTGAGTCTTATCACATTATTGGATTATAGCAGTGCGTCCTGGGCTTGAATAATATTAAACCTCATGCAGTCAACAAAGTTTACAGGGATTCTGGCCTTCCAAATATTGAAACAATAAATATTTAACCTAGGTAATGACTATATATTGTTAGTCCCTGACAAAATACACCAGAGTCTCCAAATAAATCAATGATTTATCAAACTCCTCGCTATTATTTTCCACCTTACAATCATCTGTTTTTTTGTCAGTTGGAAGGATAATGCTGATCTATCTATTCAATGGGAAACCTTAGAGTTATAGCGTGTCCAGTTCTCTCCAATCTTTCACAATATTTATTTAAGTTGTTTTGTTTAATAATAGCCTTCCTTTTGCAATCTATGCACATTTTAATTATCTGTATGTGTTAGACATATGTGCATGCTACACATATACATACAACATATAGAAGTTAACTTAATCCTCATATAATATTACATTGGTAGTATGTCCCCAGTCCATTTATTGGCTTTCTCTTGGCTAAATGTCCTCCACTGCAAAACCCAGATTCTTTCTGGATTCTTTTTATTCATTTTCACTGTAAAATGCAACATTCATAATCAAGCCCAAATCAATGACAAAGTGTGCCTTAAGCACTTATACACATGGTGGGGAGAAAGCTTAAGAACTTGAAGGGATAAGACCTCCCATATGAGTCTTCCTCATAGTCTCTGTAACAATATCTGTCCCGTTAGTGTCATTTGTAAATAGTTGCCATCGTGCAATAAAATGCATCCGGTCTCTTATTGTGCCCTTTCCCATCAGACTACCAAATGGTATTTCTCTACCACAATAGAAAAAGGAGGTCCTGTAAATCCCTGCCAGGATAAAGGGTCTGGTAGTTGGAGTCTCAGTCTTGCTCCTATGCTCCAGTGAGGCTCAGCGTAAGCTGGAAGAACAGCATCTCATTTTCGGCTTGTCAATCCTGCAGCCATCAGGACTCAATATCGAGTTCAATAATTTTAGAACATGAAGAGCTTCTTCCATGTCCTTTATCCACCTCCACACCCCAGACCCTCCATGTCATGGGCTGCTTTTAGCACAGCCAACCCATTTTCACCTACTTATGGTCCCCATTATTAGATTTTCTTTCTCTCTAGTTCACCATTATCCACCACTTTGTCTGCCTATCTGCTGTTCTCTCTCTGGACTCCATCTCCACCTATCATATACTTCTTCCACACCCTTACCCCACCCCACAACACCACTACGTACCACCTCTTCCTCGTTGCTATCAGTTCTAAAGGAAAGTCATTGGACCTGAAACATTAACTCTGCTTTCTCTCCACAGTTACTGCCAGCCCTTCTGAGCTTCTCCAGCAATCTTTGTTTTAATACAAAGCAGATCTTCCTTATTAGTGGAAAATTGTGTTAATATTCAACATTCAGCTTGCTAGCTTTGTTTTAGTTTTGATACCTAAATGTGAAATTAAATAATTCAGGTTCAATGGAATCCCAAGCAGACTAGAGCCTAGGACCTGGATTTGTTTTGGGGTCAGAAAACTGTTTCCAATAGGAAACTGGTAGAAGTTACAATTTTCACATGAATGAGCCTTTTTTAGGCATTGAGACCAGTTCCCCAATCAGCCAAGGGCAATGGGCAGGCTTTCAAACCTAAAATCTCAAACAGAGGCTTTGCAGCTTCAAAGAAGCACTCGACTACAATTCAAGGTAACTCAATGGATGTTGTTTATCTGGACTTCCAGAAGGCTTTTGCTGAAGTCTTACACTGGAGACTGTCAGATAATGTGGAAGCCAACAGAATTGAGGACAAACTACTGACATAGATAGGAAATTGGTTGACTAGCAGGAAACCGAGAGTTGGAATAATGTGTAAATACTCAAATTGACAGGACGTGACTACTGGTGTCCTGCAGGTGTCTGTGTAGGGGCCTCAATTATTCATAATATTCATTAACGAATGGATAATGGCATAAAAAGTCAAATATTCAAATTCGCAGATGACACAAAATGGGCAGCGTTGTAGACAGTGTGGTGGCAGCATAAAATTACAACAGGATATTGAAAAGATTTGGTGAATGGGCAAAGCTATGACAGATGGATTTTAATATAAACAATTATGAAGTTGTTCATTTCAAACCGAAATCAGGGTATCTTTTGGAAGGCACAAAGTTTAATAGAGTGGATGCCCTTTGAGATTTGGGGCTTCAGATGCAAAGCTCTTTAACATGTTACAAACAGGTGTAGTAAATAGTCAAAAGGCTAGTGGAATGCTGGTCTTCATATCTAAAGGGCAGGAGTATAAGGATGCAACTTTTAGGCTGCAATTGTACATAACTCTAGTTAGGCCCCACTTAGAGTACTGTGAACAGATCTGGGCACCACCTAAGGAAGGGTGTGGAGAGAACACAATACAGGTTTGCAAAGATGATATCTGTATTTCAGAGGTTAAGTTATGAGGAGAGATTTGACAAATAAGTTCCCGTTCTTCCCTGGAATTTGAAAGGTAAAGGAGTGATCTAATCAAGGTTTTCAGATATTAACAGAGAAAAGCAAGATAGATAAAGATAAACTATTTCCACTGATTGAAGATTCTAGAACCAAGGAACATGACCTAAGAATTAGCAGCGGGCCATTCAAGAGAGATGTTAAGGAGCACTTCTACACACAAAGAATGGTGGAGGTTTGGAACTCTCCTCATCAGATGGCAGTCGAAGCTAATTCAATTGCTAAATTTAAATCTGAGATAAACAAATTCTTATTAAGCAAGTTTATTAAGGGATTTGGGCCCAAGGCAAGCATATGGGGTTGGGTCACAGATCAGCCATGGTCTTATTGAATGATGGAGCAGGCTTAAGGGGCTGAATGGCCTACTTTTGTTCCTATGTTCAGAATGGAAGTTCAGGTTGTATGGGCATACCAACTCACTACACAGTATGAGCTGCTGCCAACAATGAAGTTTCCTTCGCCATCCTCTTTGAACATAAGAAACTGCAAGACCTGCTTGGTCAAATATTGTAGGTTGCTCCACCTCATCAATCTCTTTGTGTGGGTAGTAATTCAATTTCTTGCTTTTTTTTGAAGTCTATGTTCCCTTACTGCCTACTTAACAATACAAAAAAGACAAAAAAATTTACTTTTCACAGCTGGGCACTGTCTGTGCCTGTAAAGTTTCTTTTCTCCACTGTGCTAACACATGATTTTACTGCCTGTTACCTATCTGTTTGAGTATTTTTTCCTCAGGTTTGTCAATTGTGGCTTTCTATCTACAGAACTGAACGAACTCTGCTGATCTCCTGTGTCAGTGTTGATACTCTAAGGATTATTGATCCTGCTTTCAAAATTTTGCTTCACTCATCGTCTTTCTCCAGAGTGAGATCTTTTTCGGATTGTAATAAATCTGACAAAGACCCATCTGCAATTTCCAAAAAGTTTCTGTTTGTTAGGAATTCTGATTGGAGTCACCACAGTCATATTTCTACACTAATCTGTAGAAGCCATTAACAAAATCATGGATGCTAATCTGTATCTCAGGAATTATCTTCTATGAGCAATCTAATTCTGTGTTCTATTTGGCCCATCCTTGAAATTACATCATTCTTGCAACGTTATTCCTGATGTCATGTCTTTCAAACTCCATTACATATTTTGCTTGCTTAAAACAATTTAATTTTGTACAAATAGTAGTTTCAAATGGAAGCCTCATCCAGTGGGGCCATATAGGTAGAACTCAGGAATAAGAAAGGTGAAATCACTACGATGGATAATACTATAGGCCTCCCAGTAGCCAGTGGGAGATAGAGAATCAGATATGTAAGCAGATCGTGGAATGATGTAAATACAACAAGGTTTTTATAGTGAGTGATGTTAACTTACTCAACATTCACTGAGATGTTGTACCAGATGCTTGGATGGGGCACAGTTTGTTAGGTGCATCCAGGAGGGTTTCTTGAGACAATTTGTAGACAGTCCAACTAGGGAAGGGGCCATATTAGACTGTTATGCTGAGGAATGAACCTTGCCAGGTGATCGAAGTTTCAGTGAGGGAGCATTATGGAAATAGTAGTCATAATTCCACAAGTTTTAAGATAGTTATTGATAAAGTTAAACCTGGTCTCCGGTTGAAAGTGCTAAACTAAGGGAAGGCTAATTACAATAGTATTAGGCAGTAGCTGAAGAAATTAGATTGGGATTGGTTATTGGAGGGTAAATACACGTTTGACATTTGGGAATCTTCCAAAGGAACTCTGGACCAATATGTTTCTGTGAGGATTAAAGAGAAATATGGCAAGATTTGGGAACTCTGGATGACAAGAGATATTGAAAGTTTAGTCAGAAAGATAAAGGAAGAATTTATTAGGTTTCGAAATTGAAATCAGACAAGGCCCTTGAGTAATATAAAGGAAGCAGAAAAAATCTTAAACAAGTATTTAGGAGGACCAAAAAGGACCATGAAATATTGCTAGCAAGTGAAATAAGGAGACTCCCAAAGGATTTGATACATATATTAGAAGCAAGAAGACAGCTATGGAAAGAATATGTCTATGCAAGGACAAAGGAGGGAATTTATGCATGAAGCCAGAGGAAATGGGGAGGCCATGGATGATGGTAAGCTTAAGGACAGGTATGTTGATATTCTAGATGATATTAAGAAGGTATTGTGTGCCTTAAAAAACATTAAGGTTGATTAGTCCCCAGAGCCTGATGGGATCTACCGCAGGATACTGAAAGAGACAAATTGCTGAGGCCTGGACAAAAAACTTCTTTAGCCACAGGTGAAGTCCCAGAAGACTGAAGAATTGCCAATATTGTTCCATTGATTAAGAAAGGCAGCAGGGATAATCCAGGCAATTATAGGCCAGTGAGCCTTCCATTGGTGGTATATAAATTATTGGAGAAGGTTCTAGACAAACAATTCACTTACATTTGAAAAAGAATGGACTTATTACTGATAATTAGTTTGGCTTTATGCAGGGAGGTCTTGGCTCACAATTTTGATTGAGTCTTTTGAGGGAGTGATGAAGATGATTAATGACAATAGAGTAGTGGATGTTATCTGCATGAACTTTGCTAAAGCATTTGATGAAGTCACTCATGGTAGTCTGATCCAGAAGATTGAGTCGTATGGGAATGTGAGTTGGTAAATTGGATAGAAAATTGGCTTGATCATAGAAGACATAGGGTGGTTGTAGAAGGGTATTTTTCTGACTGGAGGTCTGTGACTGGCGGTGTTGAAACCTCTGCTGTTTGTAATATATATAAATGATTTGTATGAAAATGTAGATGGTCTGATTAATAAGTTTGCAGTTGACATGAAAATTGGTGGAGTTGTAGATAGTGAGGAAAGTTGTCAGAGGATGCAGCAGGATCTAGATCAATTGGAAAGTTGAGTGGGAAATGGCAGATGGAGTTTAATCTGGATAAGTGTGAGGTGATGCATTGTGGGAGGCCAAATGCAAGAGGAGTCATACACAATAAATGGCAGGAACTTTGGAAGAATGGATATACAGAGGGATCTTAGGATGCAAGGCCACAGCTCCCTGATAGTGACAAGAAATGGCATGCTTGCTTACACTGGTTGAGCATTGAGTATAAAAATTGACAAGTCACGTTGCAGCTGCATAAGGCTTTAGTTAGGCCACATTTCAACTATTGTGTGCATTTCTGATTGCCACACTATAGGAAGGATGTGGAGGCTTTGGAGAGAGTGCAGAAGAGATTTACCGGGATGTTGCCTGGATTGGAGTATATTAGCTATAAGGAGACGTTGGACAAGCCTGGATTGTTTTCAATAGCGTGTCACAGCCTGAGGGGCGACATGATAGAAGTATATAAAATGATGAGAGGCATGGATAGGATGGATAGTTGAAGTGTTTTTCTCAGGGCGGAAATGTCAAATATTAGGGGGCATAAGTGAGAGAGGATAAGTTTAAAAGAGAGGTGTGAGGAAAGTGCTTTTACACGGAGTGGTAGGTGTCTGGAACATGCTGCCAAGGGAGGTGTTAGAATCAGATACAATAGCAATGTTTAACAAGCATTTAGACAGAGACATGAATAGGAAGACAATAGAGAGATATGGACCATTTGCAAGTAGATGGGATTAGTTTAGAATGGCATCATGGTTGGCACAGACACAGTGGGCTGAAGAGCCTGTTACTGCTCTATGTTCAATGTTGCACTTTGCAGATGTACTGGAGGGTTTTCCTACAGTTTGCAGCTAACATGGCAGATTCCCTTTATGGATGAAATTAAAGATTTTCTATTTTTCTGCAGCCTCACTGTATAAATCCAGCCATTTACAGCTTTAATGAACAAATCTCATTTTAAAGTTACAGTTTTACTGAATAATTCAAACTCCTTACAGTTTACATAAATAAAATCAATTTATTATGGCTTTTGTGGAAGATATCCTTCCAAATATTCTCTGTAACTCTGTAATATAACTGTAACTTCTCAGCAATAGCCCAGAAGCAGTTGTGAATCAGGAAATGGAAATGAGAAAATTTGCAATCACAAGGAAGTGGTACTGAGTAAATTTTTGGAGCTGTAGACTAACAAGTGCCTGGGTCCTGATGGATTCCATTCTGACGTTATGCTCTCAAATGATGTTACTACTTTACAAGTCAGATGCCAGAATGAAATTTGACCTGATCGATCATATTTTACTTTTTCTTAATTAATGTTGCTGTCTTTCACTGAAACATAAGTACAAATGCCGCAGATTTGGTTTTAACAATTAATAATTCTTCCTTGATGCTGACTGTGCTTTCTGAAAGACAATTTAAAGCTGAGTCTGAAGATCTCGTTGCATTGCTCACTATGTGTTGCAAGAGCAATCAAATCAAATCTGCACCATTGACACCATAAAACTATAAGATATAGGAGCAGAATTAGGCCATTGGACACATCAAGTCTCCTCCACCATTCAATTATATATAATATGTTTCTCAACCCTATTCTCCTGCCTTCTCCCCGTAACCCTTGATCCCCTTACTAATCAAGAACCTATCTATCTCCAGCTTAAACTCAATTATTTGAAGACTTGGCCTTCACAGCTGTCTGCGTCAATGAGTTTTACAGATTGGCCACCCTCTGGCAGAAGAAATTCCTCTTCATCTCAGTTCTAAAGGGTCTTCCCTTCATGCTTACACTGTACCCTCTGGTCCTGGTCTCTCCTAATAGTGGAACCATCTTCTCCACCTCCACTCTACCTAGGCCTCTCAATGTTCTGTAAGTTTAATGAGATTCCTCCCTCATTCTTCTACACTCCATCGAGTACAGACCCGGAGTCCTCAACAGCTTCTCATGTGACAAGCCCTTCATCTGAGGGATCATTCTTGTGAATCTCCTCTGGACCCCCTTCAAGATCCAGCGCACCCTTCCTTACATATGAGGCCCAAAACTGTTCCCAAAATTCCACATAAAAAGTGAAAGAACTGTAGATACTGTAAATCAGGAACAAAACAAAAATTGCTGGAAAAGCTCAGCAGGTCTGGCAACATCTGTGAAGAAAAATCAGAGTTAACGTTTCGGGTCCGGTGATGCTTCCTCAGAACTGATCGTAGCTAGTATAATATCAGTTAATATGCAGAAGACAGAGTGGGGGAAAGGGGTAAGGAGTAAACAATAGGTGGAGATATAGTTTAAACAAGAGAAGAGCAGTTGGATAGACAGAGGAGTTGATAATGATCTGGTTAGGAGGATGAATTACTGTTAATAGGGACTGTTAGTGACTAACAATAGATTGTGTGTAATGGCAGGCTATGTGATTAGAAGGCTGGTGTGTGGGGTTGGGGGCTGGGACATGGGAGAGTTCAGGCCCTAAAATTATTGAACTTGATATTGAGTCTGGAGGGCTGCAGGGTCCCCAAGCAGAAAATGAGGTCTTGTTCTTCTGGCTTGTGCTGAGATTCACTGGGAAACAGCAGCAAGCCTGAGACTGAGATGTTGGCCAGGGAACAGAGTGGTGTGTTAAAATGGCAGGCAACAGGTGGCTAAAGGTGAGGGGAGGCAGAGAAATTGAGGTGACCAATATCACGTCAACAGTCCTCAATTAACAGATCGAGTGCAGGCGAAGGGCCAGAGGGAGGGGTCCAGGTGGAGGGAGAGTGTTGGAACTGGGCAAAGGGGTCAGTGAGAAAGGGAAAGGACTCTTGTCCAAAGAAATGGGCACAGAGACGAAGATGGCAGAAGAATTGATTAAGGTGGGGACACAGAGGAATAAAGACCTTTGCTGAGTACAGAACGTTCAGCATCGGAGAGCAGAAGGTTGGGAGGGATGGTGAATACCTGACAGGAGGTAGGGTTGGGGGAGGGGATGGAGTCAGAGGGAAGGGGAGGAGAGGAAGGTTCCAGAGAGCCATGGATATCTCTGAGTTGTTGCATCTTGTGGGCCTTGATGCCTGAAAGGAAAAAAAAGCTTTCTGGTTAGCCCAACGAATGAGCCGAAGGATGAAGTGGAACTGCAGAGTTGTCCAACCCTGAGCCAGTGTGATGCGATGCTGTTGGAGAGAAATGTTGAGAGTATGCATATGACGCCGCATGGCACTGAGTACGGATCTCAGGATGTGGCAAGAATAGCAGTTTGTGGAACCAATATTCCAAATGTGGTCTGACCAGACCCTTATACAGCCTCAGCAGTACGTCTCTGTTCTTGTATTCTAGCCCTCTTGAAATGAATGCTAACATTGCATTTGCCTTCCTAACTGCCAATTGAATCTGTCTATTAACCTTAAGAGAATCCTGAACAAGGACTCTTAAGTCCCTTAGTGCGTCAGATTTCCAAAGCCTTTCCCCATTTAGAACATAGTTTATGCCTCTATTCTTCCTAACAAAGTAGATAACCTCACACTTTCCCACATTGTATTCCATCTGCCAGTTCTTTGCCCACTCTCCTAAGCTTGATCACGTCCTTCTGCAGCCTCCCCACTTCCTCAATACTATCTGCCCTTCCACCTATCTTTGTGTCATCTGAAAACTAAGCAACAATAGCCTCAATTCCTTCATCCAGATTGTTGGCGAATCATGTGAATCGTTCTGGTCCCAACACTGACCCCTGCAGAATCCCACTAGTTACCCACTGCCCTCCTGAAAAAGACCCCTCCAACCCCACTCTCTGCCTTCTGCCAGTCAGCCAAACATGCCAGTGCCTTGCCCCTAACACCATGGTATTTTGTCTTCTTTAGCAGCCTCCGTGCAACATTTTGTCAGAGCTATATTTGTGTATACCACATTGGGTAAACCAGCACAATATGCTGTGTGGGCTTCAATCCATGTTGAAGGTGATGGTTGTCATCTTTAAGTGCAGGAAACTACACAGTCTGTTTGGTCTAACTAGAATAATCTCCTGTAGTTAACACAATGTAGATCATTGCATGTTAGCATTTAGTTACAGATTACATTAATATTATCAAGATTATTACAGAGATAATTGAAGATCACATATTAAGTCTCGTTCCTTCAAGATCCTAAGCTATTCTGTCCACAAATTCATATCACACCATCATAATGAGTGGTGATTATGACACTTCTTAGTCTTAACTCTTTCAGACACATAATACAACAATCTGCTTTCTGTTACTGCATTAAAAAAAATGGATAAAAAGGCAGAAAAAGCAGCAGAGGCCATCACCTTGGACAGGCTGGGTAAAGAAGTAGTGGTGATGCAGGGGTGGTAGGAAGATGGTGTGGGGGATGATATGCGGAGAACCCCTTTCTGGATAGCCTTCAGCCCTACCTCTACTCTGAGAGGCCGACAGGGAGAACTAGTTGATCAACATTGATAGATATTTCCAGGCAGATTTGTACATTCTGTTATGTCAACTAAAGGTCAAGTTGGTCCAAGTTGTTCCCATAATGCCAGGAGGAGCAAAAGTACTTTATGCATCACCACGTCACACTGCCAACCCACCAGCACTGCTAACCCCTCCGCACCCCACACACTGACTCCACAGTCATTACAATAGACTTCAGCTTTACTCAAGAGTTCAACTCAGGGATTCCACCAACAAAGCACACAGATTGACATTCGTCTTTTTCAAATGTGCCGGGGTGGGGGTGAAGCAGCAGCACGTGTAACATGTTTATGAGTTGCTCAGCACACCAATTTTGACCCTCTCAGCTGAGCATGTGACTATAATGGAACACAAATTCTGGGCCTTAAAAATGGGGTCAGGGAAATTTCTATTTTCTAACGTCAATGATCAAAGCATTAATGTCAAAACATTTGACAGATTATGTTCTAGGCATTACGGAGAGCTGATTCACCTTAAGGACTCTGCTTTCTTTTTAACTACCTAACTAATTAATTAGATGGTGAATTGACATGCACCGATACCACCCCCAAACTTTACACTGAGATTGTATGGATAGCACAGTAACCAAAAGCTCTTAGTCTTTAATTACACATGCAGGCTGTAATCCCAGTGCTATTTCTGATTTACTACTTGGTTTTTAATAAGGTGTAAATTGACACATCATTAACAATACGAACATAGAATTTAATACTCCAAATTAGACACTAGAAAGAAGTCACATTTGGATACCAGTTTAAGGCTAGAAATTGGCAACCCATTCCCACCAGAGATATATAGGGAAAAATCTTAAACCCAAAAGTGAGTGTGGGTCATGTATCATGTAAAAATATAAAAAGAAATGTTAAAATCCAGCTCCAAGCCACTCACTCATAGTTTTAATGGCTGCAGACTAGGAGGCAGTCAGACAAGGCATTCACAGAACTCAGGAAGCATTTAAATATTATAATAAATCAGTGTCTCAAGAATAATTAGCATTTTCAATTTAACTCTGGCTGGCTGAATATCCCATCAGGATCCTTTCAATTCTCTAATTCAAAGGACTGTGTCTAGTCAGTTTGAGGGTACTCCACGCTGAGATCGATAGGCACATTAGGGAAACTTAGAGATACAAGCAGGTAATAAGCAAGTTTGACAGAGGAGAACCAGTGAACATAATCAATTTGGATTTCCTGAAATGTTTTGATAAGGTCTTGTATGGGAGACTGCTAAATAAGAGCCCATGGTGTTAGGGACAAGGTACTGGCATGGAAAAAAGATTGGCTGACTGGCAGAATGCAGAGAGTGGGGATGAGTGGGGTCTTTTTCAGGATGGCAACCAGTAATTAGAGGAGTTCCACAGGGATCAGTGTTGGGACCACCAGTGTTGGGAACTGAGGGAATTATTGCTGAGTTTGCAGATGACACAAATATAGTCGAAGATGTAGGTAATGTTGAGGAAGGCAAGAGGCTGCAGAAGGACTTGGAGAAAGTGGGCAAATAAAGGGCAGTTGGAAAATGATGTGGGAAAGTGTGAGGTTGGCAGGAAGAATAGAGGTGTAGACTATTTTCTGAATGGGGAAAGGCTTCAGGAATCTGATGCACAAAAAAGACTTAAATGTCCTTGTTCAAGATTCTCTTAAGGTTAGCATGGAGGCTCAGTTGGCAGTGAGGAAGGCAACTTCAAAGTTAGCATTTACTTAGGGAGGGCTAGAACACAAGAATGGAGATGTACTGCGAAGGTTGTATAAGGCTCTGGTCAGGCTACATTTGGAATATTGTGAGCAGTTTTTGGCCACATATTTAAGGAAGGATGTGCTGGAAGTTGGAGGGGGTCCAGAGGAAGGTTACAACTGTAATCCTAGGGATGTAGATTTTGTTATATGAGGAATATTTGAGAACTCTGGACTGGTCTGCACTCAATGGAGGTTAGAAGGATGGGGGTATCTTATTGAAACTTACAGAATCCTGAGAGGCCCACTCGTAGGAGAAACTAGAACCTGAGGGTAAAGTGTCAGGGTAAAGGGATGACCCTTTACAAAGTAGCTAAGGAGGAATTTCTTCAACCAGAGGGTAGCGAATCTGTTGCAGAAGGCTGTACAGGCCAAATCTTTGAGTATATTTAAGACAGAGATTGATAGGTTCTTGATTAGTAAAGGGATCAAGGGTTATTGGAAGAAGGCAGGATAGTGGAGTTGAGAAATATATCAGCCATGATTGAATGGCAGAGCAGACACAAAGGGCTGAATGGTCTAATTCTGCTCCTATATCTTATGCACTTATGGTCTTATACAATGATAGGGCAGGAATGTGAATTGGCTGAAGAAGTTCAGCATGTTAACTTGGATGGCTGGTTTGTAATGCACAGTCATGCCAACAGTAACGGTTCAATTCTCAGACCAGCTGATGTTCCCAAGAAGGACCTATCTTCTCAATCTCTCCCCTTGACTGAAGTGTGATGACCCTCAAGTTAAACCACCACCAGTTGTCTCTAATCTAATGATGAGAGAACACCCCTTTGGTCTGGTAGGACAATAGTGAGTTTTACCTGTAATGGTCTCCTTGGAAAACCAATCAATGAAGAGGTCCTTGTTTTTAACAAGATGTCACTTATTACATGATGATAATCAAGAATAGAATAGAATAGAATAGAAATTCATTGTCACATGTACTTTTACATGAAAAATATGTTTAAAGTTTTATAGGTCACCCTACCATGCGCCTATATTAATGACAGAAATTCTACATAATAATAATAAAAAAGTAAAGTTAAGACAAATTCATCACAGTTCCGTTAATGGCTCCTGGGCTCAGGGAAAGCCAACTAAGGAACAATGGAATATTTTGGTAATCAGGTACAATTTACATTAGTAAGGTATTATTTCTAAAACCATGTGGAAACCAGGGTCTGTCATCTTCAAGATCCTAAGGTGTTCAGCCTCTCCCCACTCTCCCAACCAAGATCTTATAACATCATCAGATAATTGGGACTTAATGCAGTCTTCAGCATTTACCCTTACCTTATACAACACTTCCCTCCTTTCCTCATCTCTGCTCTCCAATTGGCTGGCTATAGCTAGGAAACAGAGACAAAAAATGTTGACCTAGTCCTGTCATTAAAATTGGTAGGACTTGAGGGAAGCCTGTTCTTCTAGGTTTCTCCACCTCAAACCAACCTCAACGTCTGCTCAGCTACCTCTGGTCCCTGTATCTTAGCTAACTTTGGGGACATAGTCTCTGTTGCATTGCACTTTGCTCCAGTGATCCTACAAACTATCAGGTCTACAGCATTGCTAACAAATAACATACCAAGTCAGAGCAACAGAATTTCTTTTTCATTGTTGTGATTGCACTGAACAAATCAAGTCATTCTGTGCAATTCTGTAATGGTCAAATGGCTGTGACAACCACAGCTTGAAATTTGTTATTTCAGCAAATTCAAATTTGCTATCACTTTTAATGCTGCAGCTATGGTGATCAGCTGTTCAATTATTTTCAACTGAGGTCTTTGTGGAACAGTGTCAGACGTTATTACACAGCATGTAAAATGGAGTAAGTCATGTCATAATTTCATAGACTTTCTGCATTATAATTATGGTATAGACTGTGAATTCCCATTGCTAGGGCACAACTCTTCATCCAGTCTAGACAATTAAACCCTCATTCTTGAAGAGCTATATACTCAATTCACTTAAATTTCTGTACCAACAATATGAAAATATTACAGACGGAAACAGGAAACATCAGTGTCTAAACTGAAGGATCCTGTAGGGAAAGATGGTAGGGATAAACCAAGGATTTACAGACCATCAAGTGTCAGATCAGTATTAATCATAGAATCCCTAGGGTGTGGAAGCAGACCATGAAGATTGTCTGAGTGGTCTTTAGTGAGGAAGCAGGTCTTGGGAAGATATAGATGGATTGGTCAAATGAGCAGGTCAGTGGTAGATGGAATTGAACCCTGAAAGAGTTAAGTATTTTGGTAGAAGTAAAAAGACAAGGGAGTATTCAATGAATGGCAGGAGACTAGAAACCTTAGAGGAAGGTAGGGTTCTTGGGGTGCTTGCCCACTGATCCCTGAAGGCGGCAGGACAGGTTGATACGATAGTTAAGAAGGCGTACAGGACATCTGTCTTTCTCAGATGATAACAGCAAGGAGGTCATGTTGGAACTGTACATAACATTAGTTTGGCCACAGCTGGAGTACTGTGTGCAGTGATGGTCCCCACACAATAAGAGGGGTGTGGTTACACTGAAGGGTGTACAGGGGAAATTCACAAGGTTGGAGCATTTAAGCTATGAAGAGAGGCTGGATAAGCTTGGATTGTTTTCTTTGGACATGAGAGGGCTGAGGGGGGACCTGATTGAGGGACATAAGATTATGAGGGGCATGTACAGGGTGGATAGAAAGAAGCTCTTATCCTTCATTGAAGACTCAATAATGAGGAGGCATGATTTTAAAGTGAAAGGCAGGAGGTTTTGAGGGAATTTAAGGAAAAACCCAGAGGTTGGTGGGCATCTGGAATGCACTGCCTGGGAGTATAGTTGAGATGAGTAACCTCACAACCTTTCAAAAGTGCTTGTAAAGTCACTCTATCAAGACTATGGGTGAAGTGCCGGAAAGTGGAAAGCGGGACAAGTGTCGATAGATCGTTGCAGACTCAATGGGGTAAAGGGCCTCTTCCATGTTGGATGTTTTTATGACTCTTTAATTATTATTAATTTACCACTAAACAGAGCTGCAAATCTGGAAATCATTCTATTTTTTGGTACTACCTTCATTTTACAGGAAAACTGGCAGTCTTAATGCTTCAAGGAACTCATTTTCCCAGCACCAAAAAATGAAGAAAATGATCTCTGTACCATAATCGAGCTTGAAGGATTTAAGAAATTGATTACTGTGTGTTGTCTAGGTGAGTTTGATGATCGAGTTGTTGAGACTTGTTACACCTCCTAAGGCAGCTCTCCAAACAGGTTGATCTGATTGTGGTCCCAACTCCACATTCCTGCTGAGATCCAATAACAGCTGACTGCCTTGTTGATCAAGAATCTATTGACATTTGCCTTAAAAATATTCAATGAATTTATCTGGAGAGTCTCCTAGCCTATGCAAAGACATGGGGTTGAATCTTAAGGTTTTGTTTTGTCAGTTTCACAAGGGTTTGTCACCACAGGGGCCAGCTAGTTCCCCAGACATATCCTACCAAACTCACTACACTAACTACTTATCCTGAACATTCATTTCAGAAGCCAGTAAAACGTTGATTTTTATTCAGACTTGTACAGTATTGTAGAAACTGAAACAGAAAATAGAGATTGCTGGAAAAGCTCAGCAGGTCTGGCAGCATCTGTGAAGAAAATTAAAGTTAATGCTTTGGATCTGGTGACCCTTCAGTCTGAGGAAGGGTCACCGTACCTGAAACGTTAACTCTGATTTCCCTTCCCAGATGCCGCCAGACCTGCTGAACTTTTCCAGCAATATCTATTTCTGTTTCTGATTTACAGCATCTGCAGTTCTTTCAGTTTTTATATAGAAACAATGTTGTTGGCCATCACTGATTTAATTTGGATAACATTGTAAGTGCTGAAAGAAAGCTCAGCTCTCATATTGTAAACCTTTACATAATCAGGGGCTTCAGTTAAGACTTCAGTTGAGAATGGCTGTGCCACACACTTTCATCTCATTCAATCCCTCTCTTTTTTGCTTTCCAGGAGAAAATAACAGACAGTCAGGCAGAAGGAGTGAAGGGACACCCAATACCTAGCTCCTGAACCCCTATGAGGAGAGAATTCTGTCCCTTGCAAGAGAAGACCAGAACCATTCTTGAGGGTATGACATCCATGTCTTTCCAAACAGGTACCACCCTTCATTCTAAACCAACTCTTATAGTAACACTGTTGTCAATGTCATTCATTGCACACCATTTCTAACCATTGGCTGTGATGCCTTCCTCCTTTGTGTTGCAAGAGCCAGTAGGATATCCAGAGCTCCTACTGAAAGAGTTCTAAGGCCACAGAGGAAGCATTGGTACAGCTCCATTCTGCAAATTCCCCTACCACCAGCCCTGGTACTGACCCCTCACTCAGAATGTCAGGCTTGGAATATTTGGGAGCACAAGCTAATGAGAACCTTTTTGCCACAGCTCTGCAGCTGGTTGAGGAAGAGACAGCTCAGGCCACTAGCACTTGGAGGCCTGCTGAAAACCAGGCTCCCGCTCAATCCCAGGCAGGAGAGGAGCTGGCCATCAGAGACTTCATCCACATCCACAGGGAGGAACAGGAGCAGCAGACAGGGGTGTGGGGGGTAGTGGCCCACATCGTCCAGAGGCTACAGGAGTGCAGATACAATATTGGGGTCCAGCTGCCTCAAACATGCAGTTGTCTGGCTGCCACCAGGAACAGGTTGGTGGTAGCCATGGAGAACTAGGTCCAACTGGATACACAGACCTGCACTCCATCACCCTGGCCACTGGTCCTCAGAACCGAAGGCTTGGCCACAGGGGGATGGGGAAGCTGGTAAGCAGTCCAGGTGCTCCTTCCTGACAAGGAGACAGGACCAGGAGGCCTGTACTTGGAGGAGGTACCACACACAGGCCCTCAAAAAACTCCTTTTGATGACAGGGTGCTCCTGACTGTGAGCAACCCCATCCTCCCACATGACCCTGTTCCGATCCGTGCTTTACCATATTGTCCCCTTACGAGTACAGTTGTCCTGCCTTCCAATTGTCACACATCAGCCTGAAGGTCCCAATCCTCACAAATAGGTTCTGAGACTTCTTACTTCGGCAGCAGGCCCCCCTTGACTCCAATCCTTGTTTCTCTGGAAGGACCTGACAGACTGACCATGATCCACTCCCCTCAGTGAGCTAACCATGCAGTACCTGTAGTGACTGGAACGAGGTCAGCCAGGTGGATGTCACAGAAAATGAGTTCCCTGATTGGGGCTGTAACCCAGATATAAAGTGTCAGGGGTTCTGTTCATTCTAGGAGCCAGCTCTGAGCCAGCTGCGTTAGTGTCATGTAGTATGCACGTGTAAATAAAGGGTGACTTGGTGATGGGGTACCGGCCTTTGTGGAGTTATTTCAGTGGTGATGAGAGAAAAAAATCCGCTCCTGAAAAATATACACATGCAACAGTCACCTGTGAGTTGGGGTAAACATTTCTGGCATCCGCTATTGAAAAAGTGTTAGCGTTGGAAATAGTCTCGCAGCCAAGTAGTAGCCTTTAGGGAAGTGAAGAAGCAGCTATCATCATAGAAGGTGTTGGCACACTGTGATCCCAAGTGAGAGCTGGTATTGATGTGCAATATGCCTCCCCGAACAGTATGAGGGTAGCGTTGGCTCACTGGTGGCCCAGCAGAGAGGAATGCCCAATAATGTATACTTCCCAGACTTTGGCTGATGCCGAACGAAAATACGCCCAGATAGAGAAGGAAGGTTTGGCGGTGATCTTTGGTATGAGAAGGCTCCACAAATATCTTTACAGATGTAAATTTGTAATAATAATGGACACCTACTAGGGCTACTTAAAGAGGACAGGGCAATGCCACCCATAACTTCAGGTCAAATTCAGCAGTGGGCTCTTATTCTGAAAGCGTTCAATTACAAGTTGGAACACTGTCTGAGAGGCCAAGTGGCATATGCGGATGCCGTGAGCTGCCCCTGACTGGCAGTAGCATCACCATTCTGGACACCTTTCTGATCACCACTGACAATATCAAACCGTGGACACAAAAATATCCCATGCTGGCAAAATTAAAACAGCTGGTGGTGATGTGGGAAACAAAGGACCATCACAACCAGAATTGAAACTTTTTGGACCCGATGAGACCAGATCACCGTAGAGGACAACATATTGTAACTGGGGAGCAAGAGTGATTGTCCTGAGCATAGGTTGCCGCCAAATACTTGCAGAACTCCACCAGGGTCATCCAGAGGTATCCAAAATGCAGACATTGGCGAGACATTATGTTTGGTGGCCAGGATTGGCTGCCAACATAGCCATGTTCTTGGGGCAGTGCTCAGAGTGCCAACAAGGACAAAAAATTACAGCCAGCAGCTCCCCCACATTTGTAGGAATAGCAGGGTAAACCCTGCACTCGGTGGCACATCAACTATATTTGATCTCTCATGGGCTCTATGTTCTTAGTCAATGTGGAAGCCCACTCAAAGTGCTTGGGTGTGCATGGAGTTCATTCTTCAAACATGGGGACGGCAATTAAAAAGCTGCAGGGACAGCTCCAGAAGAGTTGCTGACAGAGAGAAGACTCCACAACAGGTTAAACCTGATCTTTCCAGATATTGGGGGGAGGGGGGATGGCATTAGTGGTGCGAAATGGCATCAGGAATGCCAATGCTGGACACAAGGCTCCTCTAAGCGAGAGAAGCAGTTTATTTCAGTGGGCAAAGTTTGCTGTCAAAACCATGGGTATGACCCTGCACAGATAGGAGGCATTGTCGACGCAAGGTCAGGTCTCGTGACGTACAAAGTTTGGGTAGGAGAGGTAGCCCTGAACAAATACATGGACAACATGAATGCTGAAAACTGGCAAACGGGGCAGGAGTAAAACATACCTGGCTCCTCAGAACAGCTGGGAAGGCTGCCAGGACCCATGGGTTCTCCCCCACCGCCTTGCGTCGAAGAATCTCTGAGGATGAGATGGACACGGCAGATGTCACAGCCTCTATGCCGTTACCACCTGAAAAAGAAGACGAACTTCTTCCGAGATGCTCTGGTCACAAGAAACAGTCTAAAGTCTGGTCCACACCATCAGTGTTGGAGGCAGATGTGGAGGAAACGAACCTGGTGTGAAAACTCCCCAGGAGAATTTACAGGAAAATGAAGTACATCCCAGGACTTAGAGCAGGAAGGATGTAGTGATGGGAATGATATCAGCCAGATAGATCTCATAGAATATTGAGTTCCTTGATTGGAGCTGTTAACTTGGTCCAATCAGGGAGCCCTGGCTGACAGATATAAACATTATCAAAGGTTCTGCTCACTCTGAGCTAGCTGGGTCAGTGTCATGTACTATACACATGGAAATGAAAGGTAACTTGGTGACGGGATATTGGCTATCGTGGAATTATTTCAGTGCCCATGCCTGTACATTGTATTAACTTTACGAGTCAACTGAGCACAATGGAACAGCAGAACTTACTGAGCCCCACTCAGAGGCATGGGGCCCCTGGCAGAGAACAACGTGGCCAGATGCCTCTCTGTGGTGAATTCCTTGGACTGATGCTGGAAACTGCCCTTGATGTACTGTGCTGGGAGCCCCCTGACTGACAGGTGCCTCCATGGACTTCAGAGAGAAAAACCTCTCTAAGTCTTTGAGACACAGTTGCCTGCTTGATGCAAATGCAGTGTCTTTGCAAACCGCTGGCACATGGTGCTGGCTGTAAGACTGATGTAACACACTGTTGTACAACAAGTTGTGTACCCACTTGAGTGAGGACCACTGACCAGCAAGGCAAGCTGCCTGTCTATGTGACTGTACTAACAAACACAGCAAGGCAAGGTGAGGCAAGCCAAGACTGAGATGTTGTGAGCATTCAGGTAGATGCTAAGGAAGGGAAGCTAAGAAAGGAAGGAGCCCTGAGATGCAGCTTGATGCAATTTTAAAAATTTCAACATCTAGTTTGCTTGTGGTGGTAGGATAGGAAGCTTCATAATAACAAGGCAAATTATGTAGCTAATAAGATCATTAACAAGTTATATTCCCACTTAATGGGCAATTCACCACTGCCTAACAAAAATTTTATTTTGACGACGGAGCTCGGATCAAAAAATGCAATGAGTTGCTCTTGTTGTTGAAATGGACCTTGCCAGGCTTCTCCCAGAATTCTGCCACATTTCCCACTTTCGCCTACATGGTTTGGGCCCTATAAGATTCTGCCCATGCACTCTTATCTGCTTTGCACTCACTGGGTGAAGGCCTCCTCACTGTTGCTTCAGGGCAGCTTAGAACCATACCTCAAGTTTAATTGGTATTCTTGTCCTTTCTTTGAAAGGTGGAGGCTAACTTTATGAAGTGAAGGCTAACAATAACTCATTCTGGCCGAGTATACACCTGGCTCCCCTGTTTTGTGTGCGGTCAGTTAAGAACTGATGTTGCACTTGGGCTGCAGATCAAAATCAATGAGATGAATGGGCAACATCATTTTACACATCACCTGTATCATTTGTCCCTAGTGCAGAGATATCATACAACTTGATCCTCATTTCCAAAAACTGGCATTGTAAAGTTATTAACTTAGGACATTAGACAACACATATATCAGATTCCTACCAGAGGTGCCTGAAAGAAATGGTCCAAATCATTTATTAGAGTTGATCTTCTCTAGTCAGCATTCTATTCTATTCCTCTGATATACTTAAACAAGGTATGATTTTTCTGGTTAACATGCAAAACAATATTTTTCATTGTATGTCAGTACATGTGACA
The DNA here is from genome assembly GCF_021869965.1 of Rhincodon typus. NCBI lineage: Eukaryota > Metazoa > Chordata > Chondrichthyes > Orectolobiformes > Rhincodontidae > Rhincodon > Rhincodon typus. The sequence continues at coordinate 65,726,723 of NC_063332.1, read as the reverse complement.
ATAATAGATCAAATTAAATTAAATCAAGTCAACTTTAGTTAAATGAGATAACAAGGTACAAAGCTGGA
>NC_063332.1:65682961-65706655 GCF_021869965.1 Rhincodon typus | reverse complement strand
ACCGAAACGTCAGCTTTCCTGCTCCTCTGATGTTGCTTGGCCTGCTGTGTTCATCCAGCTCTACACCTTGTTATCTCAGATTCTCCAGCATCTGCAGTTCCTACTATCTCCATCAACAAACACATTGAATTAGACCCTGTGTACAAAACCACTGAGAAAGAGAACCGGAAGTGGTACCAAACACTTCAACAAACTGTAGCATATAAATAACAAGCAGGACAGAACACTGATGCCTCACCAGAGACGCACTGACGATGTTACCTAGGAGAGTGATAAACATTTGCAACCAAACCCACCAGCTTGGCAAGCATGCCTACACACTCCTGATAGTATTTTTGGGAAAAAGGTGAAATACCAAAATTCAATCCCTAAAAATTCCAACTGATGCAGAATAAATCTCAGATGATCTGATGGTAATCAGGCAGGAAAATTTAGCTATCCAGAATAGTTGCACATTGATAATGGATTTAACTTCTGTGTACATTGTTGAGAACTTTATTAATTTTGTTTTGTTTTTCTCAGTTTTGATTAGAACTGTGAGTATGAATTGAAGGTGACCTTTGGACTGTGAGCAACAACCTGTTAAAAAGGAAAAATCAAATAAACTAATATCTGTTTATGGGAGCTGGCCTGGAAATTTAATTGTAGGTTCATTATAATTCAAAGAACACTGCAGAAGTTTTGGGTCCGGAAATGCATTAAACTCATATGTTGGCAAATGAGATGATAAAAGGTGCTATCACAGGTGCTGACCAGTCTAACAAAATGAATGTTGGATAAAAAGCCAAAAGGGAAACCAAATTTTGAACAGGTGGTGTTGAATTTTGTTTTTAACCAGTAAGGCTCTGAAAGTTGTTGGAAGGAGTTTTGGTTCCTTTCTAGTTACCCTCCATTTAAAGAAATATATTATGTTTTGAGAAAAGAATCCCAGTCATAAAGAATAAGTGAACATTCCTTGGATCCTAATTGAACTGAACAGTGTCTTCAGAAATCAAATGAAATACAACCCCATGCTCCTGTGATACTATGCATCATTGAAACTGCTTAAGTGAATTGGCCAGTTACTTTTTGTTTTATATAATCCCTACAGTGTGGAAACAGGCCCTTTGGCCCAACAAGTCCACACCAACCCTTGGAACATCCCATCCAGACCCATCCCCCTGTAGCCCACCTAAGCTACACATCCCTGAACACTACAGACAATTTAGCATGGCCAATCTACCTACCCTGCAAATCTTTGGACTGTGGGACGAAACCAGAGCACCCAGAGGAAACCCACGCAGACACAGGGAGAATGTGCAAACTCCACACACACAGTCACCCGGGTCCCTGGTGCTGTGAGGCAGCAGTGCTAACCACTGAGCCACCATACTTTTTTCTTTTAGATTATCCCTCAACTGAGTCTGTCTGTCTGACTTTGTGTGAGTGAGGCTATGATCAAAGAAGATTGAGTTTAAATCATAGACATTAATTAGATCACCTTATTGTTTAGTTTTGCTCTTTGAAAGTTACAATATTAATAATAGTTTGTTAAGTTTTGCTTGAGCTATAAACTTGGTGTGTGTTATTGGTTATTCATGAATTATGGTTAGGCACCATTGTGACAATTTTGTGGGTCATTGAATATTGTAATTTTACTGTGTGCAAGTACAGGGTTAGGGAGGGTGGTTACTTCTGGTTTGCTGTCCCTATGCTGCAACAGCATGTATTTTTGATGAGGAAATTTATAGTCACTATGGAGCTTCAGAGGAGTTAAAGGGCAACATTAATCAGAATGCATCATTTAAACCAAATTAAGAAAAAAAATCCAACATACCTCAATTACATTCTGTCAATGGAGCCAAATTCAATGATGCAGCAAAATAGTTTCCATTTTTCTGTTGCAAGTTGTAGTGCTATAACTCGCTGGAGTTTCTGTGAGTCCTTTCCTAGAATTCTAGTGGGAAACCAGCAAAAGCCATCAGAGATCCCAAAAATAACAGAAATCCAATATTTTAGAATTTCTGCCTATTCAGTCACAGCATATGTTTGGTAAAGTTTAAGAAACTTACTATTGCATTTAATCTACATTTCAAGTGATTCAAATACGCTTAGTATATTTGGCTTTGGGTTAGGAATGAATGTACAACAGGGAATCAAAGTTAATTTGGGTGTTCCATTGCTTGTTCAAATCTATTTTGGTCAAAATGACATGATTTATTTGGGCTCAACTTGAGTAGTTGCTCATGTTCCTCCAATACTTGGGGTCAGAATGAACCAACAAGACAGGAGAAAACATGTTCCCTGACAGATGATTCTGACATGATTTAATTAAGAAGAACTTGGCCTGTGCATGAACTCAAGAAATGGCAAGTCAGTATTCCATCCAGAACCTGACCTAAAAGAAGATAAAACAGAAATCAAATGCTCCTATCCTTAATCCCATGAGAATATCAACAGTGGATCTGGTGCACGTAACAAGTACATTTACACAATCTAAATGCTTTACCACTGTGCTGCTTCAGGTTCTGACTATAGTCTTCAATCCATAGATTCACAAAGTGCAATCTTTGACTTAATGTGTTAGATAATACACTTGAGTAGTCCTTCTTTTCAAAAGCTTGTAATACTTTTCCCTTTTTACCACAGGGAATGCAGCCACTGAGAATAAGTCCATTTGGGGAATAGGTTAGTTCTTAATTGTATAGAAAACTCACTGAAGCAGTTTCATTTTCTGGGGAGCAGTTAATATGTAATCAGTGATGCATTTTTAAAATTAATTTCTCTATTAATTCTAGCCTTAAAGAAAGATTGTACAAAACATCATTAAATGTCAAGTCCATTGAAAAGAAGTCATTTAACCAATCAAGAGTATATGTGTGATTATTCACTCTTTTTGAAGAACACTGGGCTGGAATTCATGCTTTTATGGTGGGGTGAGTTGCACAGATTTTTTTGGAGGGATTCTTATGCGAGGCCTCATTAACTACCTACCGCATGTCTATAGCTTCCCTCAAATCTGTTTCTAGCTCCATCTTATCATGTACCATTTGCAGACCAACTCACCACTCAGCATATATCCACTGAATGACTGGGACCCATTGTGCCCTGGCCCATCCCATTGTTGAATCGCTGCTGTGAACTCAGATAGGTCTTAGCAACTGGGCATTGCCCTTCATCAGCAATGTAATTGCACAGCAGCTACAGAGCCATGATGTTCATGTCACATAGCTTGTCTGGCTGACACTCCCTCGCACATATAATGCCTCTTTTTTATTCACTGACAGGAGATGAATGTCACTGGATGGTCCAGCATTTATTGCCAATCCCTACTTGCCCTTGAGAATGTGGTGGAGAGCTACCTCCTGGAACATTTTCAGTCTTGTTACTATAGGTGCAACTGCAATGGATTTTGTGATTTTGACACAACAGTGAAGGAATGACGATATATATCCAATTCAGGATAGTAAGGGAATCTTCCAGGTGGTGGTGTTCCCATATAACTGCTGCCCTTGTTCTTCTAGATGGTTATGGTCATAGATTTGGAAGGTGTGGAGAAGTCTTGATGATTTTCTGCAATGAATATAACATATTAGATAGTACATATTAGCTACTGAGCATTGGAGGTGGAGGGAGTGGATATTTGTAGATGTAGTGCTAATCAACCGGATAGCTTTGTCCTGGATGATGGTAAGCTTTTTGAGTGTTGTTGGAGCTGCACTCATCCAGGAAAGTGGGGAGTATTCCATCACACTCCTGACTTGTCCCTTGTAGTTGGTGGACAGGCTTTGGAGAGTCAGGAAGTGAGTTATTTGCAGCATGATCCTTAGCCTCTGATCTGACATTGTAGCCACTTCATTCATATGACTGGTACAGTTCAATTTCTGGTCAATGGAAATCCCCAGGTTATTGATAATGGAGGATCAGTGACAGTGATTATATGTCAAGTGGTCATGGTCAGAATCTCTCCAGTTGGAGATGGTCATTGCCTGTTATTTGTGTGGTATGACTGTCATTTGCCACTTTTTAGCTCAAGCCTGGATACTACCTAGTTCTTGCTACATTTGGAGGTGGACTGCTTCAATATCAGAGGAGTCGCTGGTGCTGAACATTATGCAGTCATCAACGAACATCCCCACTTTATGATGGAGGGAAGGTCATTGGTTAAGTAGTTGAAGGTGGTTAGGCCTAGGCCACTACCCTGAGGAACATCTGCAGAGATAACCTGGAGCTGAGATGACTGATCCCCAACAAATATGACAACCTTTCTACATGTCAGGCAGGATTACAACCAGTGGAGAGTTTGCCCCTTGATATCCATTGATTCCAGATTTGCTAGAGCTCCTTGATGCCACACTCAGTCAAATGTGGCCTTGGTGTCAAGGGCTGTCACACTTACCTCACCTCTAGAATTTAGCTCTTTTGTCCATATTTGAATCAAAGCTGTAATGAGGTCAGGAGCTGAGTGGCCCTGGCGGAAACCAAACTGGGCGTCACTGAGCAGGTTATTGTTGAGCAGGTGCTGCTTGATAGCACTGTTGATGACACCTTCCATCACTTTACTGATGATCAAGAGTAGACTGATGGGGTGTAATTGGCCAGGTAGGATTTGTCCTGCTTTCTGTATACAGGACATACCTGGACAATTTTCTACATGATCAGGTAAATGCCAGTGTTGTAACTGTACTAGAAGAGCTTGGCAAAGGGTCCGGCAAGTTCTGGAACATAAGTCTTCAGGACTATTGCTGCCATGTTGTCAGGCCCATATCCTTTTTCAGTATTCTGTGTCTCCAGTGATATCACATAGAGTGAATCACTCTAATCACTGTTTAATCACACTTTCCTAGCTGCATTCAATCTAACCACTGTCTCTACCTCACCACTACTCTGCCTCCATTGCCCCTTTTAGACCCACATCTTGTCATTGTCCACTAGGGGCACATTATATATATGGAAGCAGTTGGATAAATCCAAACGTGAGCTTTTATTGACAGTCAGCAAAACGGTACACAAACCAAAGCAATAGAGGTAGCATTTCACTCCCACAATGCAAACCAAATATTGGTATCATAATCAATGAGTGCTCACCAGTCCACAATTGTCTATAACACCAAGTTCTCACCTACTGGAACCAGATATTAATGAGGTCTTGTTTGGCTTGTAGTTCCTGAAACACCGATAGGAACTTATGAGCAGAAGTAGGCCATTCAGCCCCTTGAAACTGTTCCGCTATTGAATGAGATCATCATTGATCTGTAGCCTTAAATCACATACCTTTCTTTGGCCCATAACCTTTAATACATCAAAAATGTATCTATCTCAGATTTAAAATTAGCAACTGGTCTCACATCCACTGTGATTTGTGGAAGAAACTTCCAAACATTTACCACCCATTGTGTGTAGAGGTGCTTCCTAACATTTCTCCTGAATAGCCTGGCCCCAATTACCATAAATTAGGATTAGGGCATTCAGCCCATCAAGTCTGCTCCACAGTTTGATCATGGCTGATATGTTTCTCAACCCCATTCTCCTGCCTTCTTCCCATAATCCTTGATCCCTTTACTAATCGAGAACCTGTCTATAAGACCATAACATATAGGAACGGACTTAGACCGTTCGACTCATTTCTTAGGCTATGCCCCCTAGTTCTAGAAGTGCTGATCTCTGTGATGCACAAGGAGAGTTTCATCTTCAATGTCTTTGTCCTACTCCTTGGATAACTGTTCCCACTCTCCCATCAAAGTGACATTGATGTCCCCCACCCTGAGTGTTGTCCCAGTCATTTCCCAGTTCCATTTCACATTTTGAAAACAGAAAGTGATGACAGAGAATGCAGCTCATCATGGATACCATCAGCATTGGCGTCTGCCTGGTCATTACGTATCCTCCCAGAGCCTCCATTTTCCTGTTTATCCTGCAGTACCCTGACAACCCATTTCTACCTATTCCTCATTTCCACACACACTCATGTGGAGAAGAGCTACATTGAACTTCACCTCCAACTGCCCTCCATGTCCCCTGAGTCCCAACATTACATCTTAATGATGTCCCACTGGTCTTGTCTTCCCCTGTGGAACCACCATAGTGGTCACTGCCAAATAATGCCCCCCTGTACAGCCTACCACAGGCTCTGATGCTGTTCCACATAACCCAGCCTAACGCCCCTTTTATCCCCATCATTACAAATGCTTCTGTTCTCCCCCTGAGCCTTCACTCCCCCACCCTTTGTGGCAATCTGCCCCTACAGGACCCCCTTCCTGTGCGATTAGCAGACTGACTGCAGCACCACATTCCCCTTCTCCAACATGTTCAGACTCTAGCCTTGGACAAGGAGGGCAGCTTCGGTGCCCATGCTCATCGGGGTGCACAGCAATCTTTTAAATATGACAAGGGTACTGAGGATGCTGATCTTTTGGTGGCTATCCAGTGAGTGATGAATTCTTCCAAGAAAGCTGTGTTGTAAGATAGGGCTAGAATTGGACGCGAGAGACACTATGGAGCCAGGTAGGTAGTTGATGAGGTGAGTTTGATAAGATACAGTGAGAGATCTCACTAGATCATTCAATGAGAATCCCTCCAAATACCTCAATTCAGCTTGCACCTAGCCAAAAGAAGCACAATTCAGCCCTTTGTGTTGGAAATATGTTTTTCGATGTATCTTTTTTGAACCAAATTGCTCAGTTCATTTGTGAAAGCTAATTTTAAAACTGTTTGATGACTGTTGTATCTTCAAATTTACTTCTTTGAAAGTTTGAATTGTCGTTTCCATTCAATTGCTGTAAAGCCTGGGGTACGATTTGCAGCTGTATGTCTTTTTTTTAATTTTAAATGGCAATAGACAAAGGTAAAATCTTCGATTAAAGCTTTAAATTGTATTTGACTGTTTTATATTTTTATAAAGCTTCTTTCTTCAAATCATCTTTTTTGTGTGTTTTAAATTGTAGAAGTTCTTTTTCATCTCTGTATTATAAAAATATTTCTTCAATAAAGCTATAAATTATTTTTGAAGTGAATGAGATGTTACAAATCTTTTTAAATCTTATTCTAAATGAAACTTTATCTTCCCAATGTAAAAATTTAAGGTGGTTCTGTTGCCCCATTTTATAGTTCATGATGTTGCCCACCATTTTGAACGAGATGATTTGCACTATTTCTGCTACTCTCTAAACTGATTTGCACCCTTTATAACTTAAATTTTTTATATTAAATTTGGTTCAACTTAAAATGGATTATTTTCAATGAAAGCTTCTTCAGCTTTTCACTTGTATATTTCATCCCGTGAACAAGCTGACTCAACCTTTTCTGAACTGCTTTTGAAGCAATTATATATTTTCTTTCAAATAAGGAGGCTAACAATGTACAGTCGCCACATGTAGTCTCACTGATACCCTGTTCAGCTGCAGTAAAACATCCCTACTTTTATATTCCAATCCCCTTGCAATAAACAACTATACTCCTTTTGTGTTCTAAAACAATTGCTGTACCTGCATTCTAACTTCAGGACAACCAGATCCATTTGTACCACTATGTTCTAAAACCCTATTTCACTTATATTCTTCATATCAAAATGGATAAGTTCACATTTATCCACATTATACCGCATCTGGCAATTTTGTTTTGCCCATTCACTTAACTTATCTATATCCCTTTGCAGACCCCCTATCTCCACTTGACAACTTACTTTCCTCCTATTTTGGAATCACCAGCAAAATTAGATACCAAGTATTCAATCCCCTCATCAAAATCTTTGTTCCTCATGGCAGACTGGTTAGGAAGGTTAGAACACATGAAATAAAGGGAGAACTAGCTATTTGGATACAGAACTGGCTCTAAGGTAGAAGACAGGGGGTGATGATGGAGGCTGTGGCCTGTGACCAGTGGTGTGCCACAAGGATTGGTGCTGGGTCTTTCATCTTTTATATAAATGATTTGGATGTGAACATAGGAGGTATGGCTAGTAAGTTTGCAAATGACACCAAAATTGGAGGATGTAGTGGACAGCGAAGAAGGTTACCTCAGAGTACAACAGGATCTTGATCAGATGAGCCAGTGGACCGAGGAGTGACAGATGGAATTTAATTTAGATAAATGTGAAGTGCCACATTTTGGAAAGGCAAATTAGGGCAGGACTTATACACTTAATGGTAAGGTCCTTGGGAGTGTTGCTGAACAAAGAGACCTTGGAGTGCACGTTCACAATTCCTTGAAAGTGGAGTCACAGGTAGATAGGATAGTGAAGAAGGCATTTGGTATGCTTGCCTTTTTTTGGTTAGTATGTTAGGAGTTGGGAGGTCACAATGCAGCTGTACAGGACATTCATTAGGTCATTTTTGGAGTACTGCGTGCAATTCTGGTCTTCCTGCTATAGGAAAGATGTTATGAAACTTGAAAGGGTTCACAAAGGATTTACAAGTACATTGCCAGGGTTTGAGGGTTTGAGCTATAGGGAGAGGCTGAAGAAACTGGGGTTTCTTTCCCTGCAGTGTCGAAGACTGAGGGATGGCCTCATAGAGATTCATAAAACCATGAGGGGCATGAGTAGGGTAAATAGACAAGGTATTTTCCATGGAGTCGGGGAGTCCAAAACTAGAGGGTATAGGTTTAAAGTGAAAGGGGAAAGATTTAAAAGGGACCTAAGGGACAACTTTTTTGACGCAGAGGGCAGAGTGTGTATAGAATGACCTGCCAGAGGAAGTGGTGGAGACTCGTAAGTTACAACATTTAAATGGCATCTGGATGGGTATATGAATAGGAAGGGTTTAGTGGGATATGGGCCAAATGCTGGCAAATGGGACTAGATTTATTTAGGATATCTGGTCGGCATGGACGAGTTGGACCGCAGGGTCTGTTTCCATGCTATATACCTCTATGACTCTAAAATTGATACTTGGCCCTGAAGAAGGGTCACTGGACTTGAAGCATTAACTCTGCTTTCTCTCCACAATTGCTGCCAAATCTGCTGAGTTTCTCCAGCAATTTCTGTTCTTCTTTCAGACCTTCAGCATCCACAGTTTTTTTATTTCCTTGTTATGTTCATTGCTAAATAAATGTCATTTGATTCATAAACACTGATTGTTCATACCTCGAAAGAGGACCCCATTGTTATAAAGTAAAAATTCAATTTTTTTTAAGCAAAAGATGTTTATATTTCAAAACCTCAAAAATTAAAACACTTTGCACAATGGCTCTTGTCTACCTTTCTGCGGAATAATGGCCAGCTGCCACACAAAGATCATGGACATGTAGCTAAACATCACCGTGAGCACAGAATTAGGGATAATTAAACAATGGCATCATAATCCATGAGAGGGAGGAAAAAAATTGTGGGCAATATCAAACTTCCCATTCAGATACCTGAATTACCCAATAATACATCTCAGTGAAAGCTTGACAAACACATGAGGGAGAAAGGACTAAAGAATATGTTAGTGAGGTTACATGAAGAACTTGCATGGGAGAAAGCTTGCATAGAACATAAGTATTACCTTCGACATGTTTGGGCTCAATGTCCTCATTTGTACTGTAAAAACTTTATAAGTTCTATTAATTTAGCTCTTATATATCCATATCAACATACAAACTGTGCAAAAATAAATCAAGGCCTGGTTTGTTCATAGAAGGAAATGAATTCTGATGCAGATAATCAAAATCTACTTTGGATGAAAATATTAAACATCCTTAAGCAATATGAATATTGTTTAATGGGCCACAGATTGATTTCTTCTCGTGAAAACCAAAATATTATTTCAGGAGCATGATGTCAGTAGCAAAATGTAATGATAGAAATTGGAGGCCAGATCATCACAACCAATGTGAATCCAATTCATTATTGGACTGTATTTGATTAAATCTTTGGACAAAAAGCTAAAAAAAAAATTGATTCCAAAGTCTGGCTGAGATGCTTTTCAGCAGAAGATGACAAATTCAATTGTAAATATTATCTTCTTCAGTGTATATGCCAATACGTGACAGAAAATGAAGTAGACCCTATTGATCAATGCATGAACAGAAACAGTCTGTTTAAAATCAATGCTTTTTTATTATGGAGAGATTAGCAGCTCCACTGATGAGATTAGAACTGTGACTTGTAAACTCTGAAATTTGTATCAAAATTAGATTTTGTGAAAATATTGCCTTTCTGATGTATTAAGGTCCAGGTATGAAATGTTCCTGTTCATTCTCAATCAAGTAAGCCCTCAAAACACACCACAAAATTGCATAATTCATTTTTTATTTGGATAGTTAAAAGTCCCATAGTCCTGCTCATAAGAGAGAGATGACTGGTGATGGTTTAACCTGAATTTCACCATGCCTTCGGTAAGGGAAAAATTTGAGAAGGAGACTCCTTCATGGTATCCTTAGCTGGTGTAGGAATTGAACCCACACTGTTTGCATCACTCAGCATTGCAAACAAGCCATTCGGCTAACTCAGCCAACCTCTACTTCGTGTAAAGATGCCATTAGAGGTTGACACAACTTCTAGAAATATTTGAATATTACAGCCCTTTCTTGAACAATTAAAACAACTGTCAATGCTGTTGGGATAGGTTCTACATTAAAATTCTCTGTCTGTTACTCAATAAAATGGAGCACTTGGTGCTGTTTCTGGAAGTGATATTAATGACGTCACAGGATATGATCCTGAGATGTACCACAATCATATTGTCAGCTTGGTTTTGTCAAAGCATTGGCAACATTTAATCTGAAATTGTCAATGTTATATTCTAGTTGTCACATTTCTTCAGTGTAAGGGAAATCAGGTAGGGTCTTTAATGGGGCAATAGTGTTGCCTCTTTTATGTTATATATAATATTTATATAAATTCTATATCAAAGTTGAAAGTTCTGGTCAGTGATGCCAGAAGAACAGTGGTGGTGTTGGCCAATGTAGGACTATGTTTAATTCATTCCATAAAATGTCTTTGCTTACTTTTCCATCTGCATTAACTAAATTCACTTTTCACTTCAGAGATAGTTGGAACTGCCGATGCTGGAGAATCTGAGATAACAAGGTGTAGAGCTGGATGAACACAGCAGGCCAAGCAGCATCAGAGGAGCAGGAAAGCTGACGTTTCGGGCCTGGACTCTTCTTCAGAAATGGAGGAGGGGAAGGGGATTCCGAAATAAATTTATTTCCTGCTACAATCTTTAAAATGTCCAATCTCACATTGCAACCATTAATTACACAAGAGAAGATTGTGGTAATGTCCATAGACAGTAATCCAAAGACTCATTCTCAACCTTGGGACATGGATCCAAATTCCATTATAGAAGCTGGTGGAGTTTTAATTCAATTTTTTTTTAAACAGCTACATGAACAAAGGTGGGAAGGAAGTTTTTGAGGGGGCGCGGTGTGGGCATCTCATTTAGTGGGTGCCTTATGTGGATTTGGTTGTCGCCAAAGATATTAACCCACCATTCCTTCTGTGTTGCCAGGCTGTCAGACCCCACCATCCCCTCAACCCTTTCACCAAGCTTTGAAAGAAGATGGTAGTGGTTTTTGGAAATTAATCATCTCAGCACCAGGACTTTACCATAGGAGTTTCTTAGGGTTGGCTACCGGACCTAACCATCTTTAGTTGCTTCCTCATTAACTTTCCCTGCATCATTAGGTCAGAAGTGGGGATATTTGCTGATGATTGCACAATGTTCAACAGCATTTGTGACTCCTAATATATTGAAGCAGGCCATGTTCAAATGAAAGACCTGCACAATATCTTAGTTTGAGCTGATATGTGACCGATGACCTGTCCTGGAAGGCACAACAACGCCTCTTCTTCCTCAAGCGGCTCAGGAAATTTGGCATGTCAATGAAGTCCCTCACCAACTTCTACAGATGCACCATTGAAAACATACTGTCCGGGTGGATAACGGCCTGGTACGGCAACTGCTCTGCTTAGGACCGTAAGAAACTACAGAAGGTGGTGTGCACAGCCCAGACCATCATGGAAGCCAACCTTCCACCATTGGACTCTGTTTGCACGGCTCGCTGCCACAGAAAGGATACGAACATCATCAAAGACCCATTGCACCCTTGTAATGACCTCCTACAACCTCTTTCGTCAAGCAGAAGATACAGAAACCTGATCACACGCTCAAGCAAGTTCAGGAACAGCATCTTCCCCGCCGTTATCAGACTGCTGAATGAACTCGAGCCTCCAATAATGTAACCTGCAATGTAACCTGTATGCCTCTAAGTCTTTTTGATCTGTACACCCCTTGCTTGCCGTGATCTGCCTGTACCCTAGGAAACAAAGCTTTTCACTGTATTTCGGTACATGTGACAATAAAATCAATCAATTAAATCAATCAATTTTCAAGTAACATACATGCCACATAAATGCCAAGCAATTACTATCTCCAATAAGAGACAATTTAATTATTGCCACATGATATTCAATGGCTTCACCATTACTGAATACCCTAGGGTGTACCATTGAGCAGAAGCTATACTGGACTAACCATATAAGTGGCTACATGAGCAGTTCAGATTCTAGGAATCCTGGAGCAAGTAACTTACTACCTGACCATGGAACACTCCCCACTTGCCTGGATGAGTGCAGCTCCAACAACACTCAAGAAGGTTCAGACTATTCAGGACAAAACAGACCACTTGATTTGCACCCTTTCCATAATCATTCACTCTTTCCATCACTGACACAAAGTAGCAGCAATGAGTACCATCTGTAAGATTTGATTTGATTTAATTTGATTATTGTCATGTACAGAGATACAGGGAATGGTATTGTTTTGCTTGCTCTCCAGACAAATCAGACCTTACGTAAGTACATCATAGTAACAGAACAGAGTGCAGAATATTGTGTTACAACTACAGAGAAGGTGCAGAGAAAGATAAACTTTAAAATATGAGACGTCCATTCAAAAGTCTGGCAACTGGAGGGAAGAAGTTATTCTTGAATCTGTAGATACGTATTTTCAAATTTTTGAATCTGCACTGCAGAAATTCACCTGGGCTCATTCAATAGGACCTTCCAAACACACAATCAGTACTTGCTTGAAGAACAAGCTCAACAGATGATGTGGAGCTGTCGGTGTTGGATTGGGATGGACAAGATCAGAAATCGCACGACACCAGGTTATAGCCCAACAGGTTTATTTGAAAACACAAGCTTTCGGAGCCTCAGTCCTTCTTCAGGTGTTAATGAGAGAGGTAGTATCAGACACAGACTTTATAAGTGAAAGATCAAAGGGTCACACCACTGATAAGGATGTACTAAACAAATCTAAGATGCTGTTAAATCTTTTAATTGATTAATATGTATATGTAAATCCTCAAATTCCTTTCAAGTCATGGTCCTGAGAGAACTGAAGGTTTTATCAGTGTAAAGAAGAGGAGACATTTTAGGTCAGACAATGCATATTAGGTGTGAGATCTTGTGTAGAATCTGTTTGTGTGTTAGTTTGGAGTCAGACTGGTTTTATTTCTAAGGTAGGAATTTATAAAATGCCATATGGACTGACTGTCAATAAATTGTGTGCTTTTTGAACAAAATAAAATGTATCTGCAAATACAAATTCACCCCATAGATTCACGCGTGTGTGTGTGTGAGGGGGAGGGGAGAGAGACAGTGTACATGAGTGAGGGGGGGAGACAGAGAGAGAGGGTGTATGTGTGTGTGTGTGTGTGTGTGTGTGTGGGAGGTAGAGAGTGTGTGTGAGTGAGGGGGAGGAGACGAGAGAGAGAGTGTGTGTGTGTATGAGAGAGGGGGCGAGAGAGAGAGTGTGTGAGAGTGAGGGGGGGGAGACAGAGAGTGTGTGTGTGTGTGTGTATATGTGTGTGTGTATGTGTGTGAGAGAGGGGGGTACAGAGAGTGTGTGTGTGAGTAAGGTGGGGGGAGAGAGAGATGTGTATGTGTGTGCGCGCGAGTTATGATGTGGAGATGTCGGTGTTGGACTGGGTAGACAAAGTCAGAAATCACACGACACCAAGTTATAGTCCAACAGGTTTATTTGAAGGCTTGTGTTTTCAATTAAGCCTGAACTATAACCTGGTGTCATGTGATTTTTGACTGTGTGTTTGAGGGGGGCAGAGAGGGAGTGTGTGTGTGTGGGGGAGAAAGAGAGAGAGTGTGTGTGTGTGTGAGATTGGGTTTGTGAGTGTATAATGTGGTGTGGTCACTTGTAGTGTGGCATGAATCCAAGATCCCCGTTGAGGCCATCCTCATGGGTACCAAACTTAGTCATCAGCCTCTGGTTGGAGACTCTGTGTTGTTGTATATCCAGAAGTCTACCCTGGAGGACGTTTACACGAAGATCTGAGGCCGAATGCCGTGACAGTCAGTCAATATGGCATTTTATAAATTCCTACTTTAGAACTAAACCCAGTCTGACTTCAAACTAACACACAAATAGATTCTAAACAAGGCCTCATACCTACCATGCACTGTCTGACCTAAAATGTCACCTCTTCTTTACACTGATAAAACCTTCAGTTCTCTCAGGACCGTGAATTGAAATGAATCTGGGGATTTATATATACATACTAATCAATAAAACCTTCTAAGTGAATCAAGATTTAACAGCATCTTAGGTTTGTTTCAGAGATAGTAGGAACTGCAGATGCTGGAGAATCTGAGATAGATGGTGTAGAGCTGGATGAACACAGCAGGCCAAGTAGCATCAGAGGAGCAGGAAGGCTGATGTTTCGGGCCTAGACCCTTCTTCAGAAATGGCTTGGATATCGGTTTCTAGGCAGTTGCCAGAGATGGAGACAGAGAGGTCCAGGAAGGAGAGAGAGGTATTGGAGATGGTCCAGGTGAACTTAAGATTGATGTGGAAGGTGTTGGTGAAGTGGATGAACTGTTCGAGCTCCTCGTGGGGGCACGAGGCAGCGCCGATACAGTCATCAATGTAATGGAGGAAGAGGTGGGGTTTAGGGCCAGTGTAGGTACGGAAGAGGGATTGTTCCACGTAACCTACAAAGAGGCAGGCATAGCTTGGGCCCATGCGGGTACCCATGGCCACCCCCTTTGTCTGTAGGAAGTGGGAGGAATTGAAAGAGAAGTTGTTGAGGGTGAGGACGAGTTCGGCTAAGCGGATGAGGGTGTCAGTGGAGGGGGACTGGTCGGGCCTGCGGGACAGGAAGAAGCGGAGGGCCTTTAGGCCATCTGCATGGGGAATGCAGGTGTATAGGGTATGGACGTCCATGGTAAAGATGAGGTGTTGGGGACCGGGTAATTGGAAGTTCTGGAGCAGGTGGAGGGCGTGGGTGGTGTCACGGACGTAGGTAGGGAGTTCCTGGACCAAGGGGGAGAAAATTGAGTCGAGATAGGTGGAGATCAGTTCGGTGGGGCAGGAGCAGGTGGAGACAATGGGTTGACCAGGGTAGTCAGGTTTGTGGATTTTGGGAAGGAGATAGAAGCGGGCGGTGCGGCGTTGGGGAACGATGAGGTTGGAGGCTGTGGGTGGAAGGTCACCTGAGGTGATGAGGTTGTGGATGGTTTGGGAGATGATGGTTTGATGGTCGGGGGTGGGGTCATGATCAAGGGGGCGGTAGGAGGTGGTGTCGGAGAGTTGGCTCCTGGCCTCGGCGATGTAGAGTTCAGTGCGCCATACTACAACTGCACCTCCCTTGTCGTGGGTTTTATGGTGAGGTTGGGATTGGAGCGGAGGGCTGCACGTTCTGCGGGGGTGAGGTTGGAGTGGGTGAGAGGGGTGGAGAGGTTGAGGCGATCGATGTCGCGATGGCAGTTGGAGATGAAGAGGTCGAGGGAGGGTAGGAGGCCTTGGGGTGGTGTCCAGGAGGAGGGGGTGTGTTGGAGGTGGGAGAAGGGGTCAGTAGAGGGAGGGTTAGGCTCACGGTTAAAGAAGTAAGCGCAGAGGCGGAGACAGCGGAAAAACTGCTCAATGTCCAAACGTTACCGGTATTCATTGATGTGTGGGTGGAGGGGGACAAAGGTGAGCCCTTTACTGAGGACTGACCATTCGCCCTCAGTAAGGGGGAGGTCTGGGGGGATGGTGAAGACTCGGCAGGGCTGGGTGCTACTGTCTCCTCTGGAGCTGCTGGCTGTGGAGGCGGTGGGCACAGCGACGTCGGCAGTGGTGGGCGGAGTTGCATCAGCGTTGGCGGTGGGCGGAGTTGCGTCGGCGTTGTAGGTGGGCGGAGTTGCGTCGGCGTCGGCGGTGGGCGGAGCTGCGTCGGCGGTGGGCGGAGCAAGGTAGGTGGTGGCAGCAGCGGTGACGGTAGGTGCGTCCTCAGTGTCTATGGTGTTGGCCTCGGAAATGGAGGCGGTGGCGTCAGCAGCAGTGTCGATGGCGTTCGCTGTCCCGGAAGTGGTGTACCCGGCGGCAGAGGATGTGACGTCATCCATGGGTGCTCCGACAGTGGCCACATGGCCAATGGCGGTGGGCACATTGTGGGGAAGGCATTTTTGAAGAAGGGTTTAGGCCCGAAACGTCAGCCTTCCTGCTCCCCTGATGCTGCTTGGCCTGCTGTGTCATCCAGCTCTACACCTTGTTATCTCAGCATCTTAGGTTTGTTTAGTACATCCTTATCATTGGTGTGGCCCTTTGATCTTTTACTTATAAAGTCTGTATCTGATACTACCTCTCTCGCTAACACCTGAAGAAGGACTGAGGCTCCGAAAGCTTGTGTTTTCATATAAACTTGTTAGACTATAACCTGGTGTCGTGTGATTTCTTTAGCTCAGCAGATGCATGGCAATACCATCACCTGCAAGTTTATTTCCAAACCACTCATTTCCTGACGAAATTATATTACTTCCCTTTACTGACAGTGAATCAATATTTTGGATCTCCCTCACTAAAAGAATTGTAGAGATACCTTCACCAAATGGACTGCAGTGGGTCAATAAGACAACTCAGCCCAATTTTCCAAGGGCAAGTAGGGCAGCACATAAAAATATTCGGCAGGCAGTAAAGCCCACATCCCAAAACCAAAATTTTTTTAAGTTCAGAAGAATGAGAGGTGATGGTTTTGAATCAACTAGGATTCTGATCTGCTTTCATAGGATAGGTACTATGAGGAATTTTCCCCTCTTAGCAAAATCTTGAACTAGGAACCCAGTTTAAAAGTAAGGAGCTTGCCACTTATGAAAAGGAGAATATGTTTCTGAAGAAATTAGGAGGTTGGGTTATTAAATATGTTGAAGGCTGAGTTGGATGGATTTTTGATATACAAGGGAATCAAATGTTGGGACGATTGTAGCGGGACAGTGAAAAGTGGTGTTTTGCATGCTATATTGGCAGATTGTACCATACAAAGTGTATCAGGGTAGCAGAACAGATGCAGAATACAGTGTTACAGTCCCACAGAAGGTGCACAGAGAGAGATCAGAATTAACATTTGAGAGGTCTGTTCAAAAGTCTGATAACAGCAGGGAAGAAGCTGTTCTTGAATCTGTTCGTACATGTATTCAAACTTTTATATCTTTGGCCACTATCAAATCATTCATTGCTTCATTGAATGGCAGAGCAGCCTTGACGTACTGAATGACCTCTTATTTCTAATATATTATGTGAAGGATTTAGATAGAAGAAAGTAATTTGATTTAATCATGGCGAAGTCACAATCTTGTCAATCAGCTGGATTCAATCTTCTCACAGTTCTGTCATTGGTGATATATACCACAGCTATTTGTAATTCTGTCAGAAGCTCTCTGTGAACTTCCTGTCTCTCCTTTGAATAAAAGTCATGTTGATGTTGGGCATCACTCTATTGCATCCTGCTTTGCACCACTATCAGGCTCCTCGTTGTAACCTTTTTCTATTCCTGGCTTCCTACCTAGTATTTTGTGCTCTTTTCTGTAAGTGTTAGAAAATAGGCCTGTATATAATTGAAGGTTAAGTTTTTACCTACTGGATAAACTGAATTCAGTGAAAGGACTTTAAGACACATACATCGCATTATATACGGATTAGGGTGGGAGTTTACAATGAATGAAAGAAAGGGGAAGTGATGTCTTTAGAAAGTGAAAACCTAAAGAGTCATTGAAGCCTACAGCACAGAAAAGACCCTTCAGCCCATTGGAACTGTGCCGTCAACAACAACAACCTAACTATTTTAATCCCATTTTTGAGCACTGGGCCCAAAGGCTTGTATGCCTTGACATTGCAGCTGAACATCTAAATACTTCTTAAATGTTATAAGGGTTTATGCTTCTACCACACTTAAAGGCAATGAGTTCCAAGTTCCCATACCCTTTGTGTGAAAAAAATCTTTCCTCAAATCCCCTTTGAACCTACTGTTCCTTATCTTAAATCTATACTCCCTGGTTATTGATCCCTCCACCAAGGGGCAAGTTTCTTCCCATCTACCCTGTCTATCCCCCTCATAATTCTATACATCTCACTCATGTTCTGCCCTCAGTCTCTTCTGCTCCAAGGAAAACAACCCCAGTCAATCCAATTTCTCTGAAACTTGCCAGCCCAGGCAACATCCTGGTACATCTAAATTCCTCAGTCTTGTTGTCCTAGACCCAACCACTTTCATCTGCTTCATCAATGACTATCCATCTGTCATAAAGTTAGAAGTGAGGATGTTCGCTGATGATAGAATCATAGAATCTTTATAGCATTGGAAAGAGACCATTCAGCCCATCAAGCCTGTATTGACACTCTGAAGACCATCCACCCGGACCCTGACTCCCACTCTATCTCTGTATTTACCATGTTAACCCACCTAGCCAGCACATCCCTGAACACTATGGACAATTCGGCATGGCTAATCCACTTAACCTGCACATCTTTGGACAGTGATTAGAAACTGGAATACCCAGCAGAAGCCCATGCAGGCACAGGGAGAACATACAAACTAAACTCAGTCTTCCAAGGCCAGGATTACATATGGGTCCTGGTGCTGTGAGGCAGCAGTGCTAAACACTAAGCCACCGTGCTGCACTCAGTGTGTACCCTCTGCCTTGTTTGTTAGATTCCTTGCACTAAAATAAATACTATCCAATCTTCCCAAACTCTCTTGTGCCTTAACTGGCCTAAATATCTCCTTGATTTACTTGCTGTCTCTTCTAATATTGGCTGTTCATCTCCTCCTGCTGCAAATTCTTTCTGGATCCCAAACTCAGCATCAACTGTTATGTAAGCTAATTGTTCTGAAAACTTTCGTGTTCAAAATCAGAGTAAGCTCCACCTGTTTAGGACTTGGGTAGAGAAAGAGAGAAAAATCTTAGGACCTTGAAGAGGACAGGCTGATCATCTAGGTCTCCTAACAACCTTTGTAACAATGTCTACTTTACTAACATAACTTGTACCTGAATAAACCACATCTCATTTAAGACCTGAGACTCTTCTCATTAAGACTCACTTGTGGTTTTCTTCCACCACTGTAAGGCAACTGTGTCCTTAGACCCGGTCAATGAATGAAGATAGTAGCAGCAAACTAACCCAAAAGCAAGCTAGCACTGCAACACATACATCCCGGCAACAGTAGTCAGTATTGTTGTTTAATACCACAAAGTAACAATGGTGACATTTTCCAAGGATCCAAGAACAGAGAAATCTAGTGGGCCAGAAAAAGTACTGGACATTTCCAGTTGTAAATATTTTATGGCTTTAAAAACTACTCTTAACTGCAGCAGTTGAACATTCACACAGCTTGCAGACAAGCCCGAGGATAATACAACAAGGGAGAAATAGCACTTATTGGTTGAGGGCGGGGGGTGATGCTTGCTTCATACCTGGTATGAGAATAACAGAGCTGGAAGCCAGTTATACCTGACAGTTAGAAATTACACTGGGAAGTGAAAATCTGTGAAAGCAGTCCTGATTATAAGTTCAGCTAGAAAATGGACAGGCATCAGATCTCCATGAGGAAAGGTAGAAGTACCTGTCAGGCAAGGGGAAAGATTTACCTTAATGATGCAGAACGGGCTGAGAAAGCTAGAAATTAAAAAAGGTATACTTATAAGTCATAATGAGCATTTCCACCATATCAAGTGGACACCAGGCAGGGTTACAGCAAAGCCCAGAGGAATATCTTAAACCAAGGGTGCAACACTGGTAACATCACAAAGCCAGAATTAAGGTGACCAAGGGGCAATTTAAAAGCCTAAACAGACAAATTCTAACAGAGATGATTGTAACAAGATTGTTGAGACTGCAATAAGAGCAGGAGATCCTTAATTTAGAGTACAGAGATACAGTATTCCTATATTACGGAATCTAAAGCTTTAAAAGTAAGAAATTAAACAATTGAAATATTTAAAAAATTAAAGTCAGGTATAAAAGTGGCATAGAGATACTGGGGAATTTAAAAAATTTTTAAAGCAAGAAAAATAAAATCCCATTTGGAAGAAACGGCAGGAGAAAATCATGCTACCTGGCAGATTTAAAGTCAAGTCTAACATAATTAGATGTGTACTCACAATGCTAAGGCATACAAGGCTACAGATCAGGTGCTGAAAAATAGGATTACAATAATTAGTTCAGAGATAGTAAGAACTGCAGATGCTGAAGTCAGAGATAACACAGTGTGGAGCTGAAGGAACACAGTGTGGAGCTGAAGGATCACAGTAGACCAGGCAGCATCAGAGGAGCAGGAAAGTTGATGTTTTGGGTCAGCACCCTTTTTTCTGAAGCAAATCAAATTCTTGGAAGGAGGAAAAGAGGTCAGCCTCCATGGGAATCCATAAATAATATCATTAATGATCTCCAGAAATTAGTAGAAAACTGTAACTGTGGACCTTTGAAATCAGAATCTACATGAGGCAGAATTGTTGTTGGAAGTACAGATGAGAAAAGACTTAACTTTGGCTAAAGTTATTTTGACTGAGCTACAAGCAGAAGAATCACAGAAGGATCCTAAGAGAAGGAAAGACATCTTATTATGGGAAAGGAACAGAATCCATTCAGTTAAGAAAATAAAAATACCCTAAAGCCTCATGTGACATAAAGAGTAGGACAGGCAACAGATACTGAAAGTCTGTGTCAGCAATGTGGAACAAGGAAGCCTCACAGGCTCAAGCAGTGCCCAGCTATTTTAAAAAAGTAAACCTGAAAAGCTATATGTCATTTGCAGAGGATGTGTAGTAGGGCAGAGTTAGATTAACAAAATTTCAAATGTTAACTTATACAAAAGTTTATACATACAGCTACTGACTTTAGAAAAGATACCCAATGCATTCCCAAGGGAAATTGACAATCCAACCAGCTTAACTTTAACAGAACTTGCTTATGTCAATGGACAGCTCATGGTAATCTTTTACTTTGAGTGAATAAATAAAAGTTACAGCCTACAGAGGTGAAACTATATGGTCCAGGTGGAATAATTCTTAAGATCATGCTACAAGCAACACTGTAAGTCAAAGGTAGAGTGTATATGTAATTCATAATCAAGAAACCTCACTCTTGAGCATTCACACATGCCTCAATCCCAACATTCTTGGAATAGCAGGAGGATCTCAATTAGTTACAATGGATAACAAACAGGTCAGGAGAGACCAAGTTCTTAAAGTCTGTCCAAAGACAAGCAAGTCAGTGACAAACCAATCCAGGAACAAATGGTCATTGAAGGGGCAACTGGTAAAAGGTTTCATTGGGCTCCCTAGACTCATGATGGAACCTAAAAGGAAGAAACAATCTATTGAGAGTACTATGTTGGCATAAGGGAATTGTTTCATACCGCCAACAAAATAGGGTTACCAGAAATGTTTTCTACTTGTATTAACATGAACAGCATTCAGATGACAAAAATCAGCAAAGTTTATGAGAAGTCACAGATGATGAGAAAGATAATAAACAATACTACCCAAGTGAGCTAACTGATGAATCTTTAACTGAAGTTGTTCAGACAATAGCATAGACTGGTGATCACATTGTAATCACTGATTCAAATTTGAGAT
Source organism: Rhincodon typus (assembly GCF_021869965.1). Classification (NCBI taxonomy): domain Eukaryota; kingdom Metazoa; phylum Chordata; class Chondrichthyes; order Orectolobiformes; family Rhincodontidae; genus Rhincodon; species Rhincodon typus. The sequence goes on along the minus strand of NC_063332.1, from coordinate 65,684,841 downwards.
CACAAGACAAAATGACAAATTCTGGAGGAAAATTTCAATTTTTCACCTCCCAATTTAGATTTATCAGTACCAGTGCCAAAACTAAGTCAGCATCACTCCTTAACAGCATTATTAAGGAAGGGAAAATATTGAATAGTAAGATAACCATGGAGATAAAAGTGAGATGTTCACCCTAAATAAATTGAGGTAAAGAATTTACTTACTCAGATTCGCTCACACAGATTAAAGATGGGCTATATATGACACCATGGGAGCCAACACTAAGGTGGAATGATCAATGTTCAGAGATTCAGGATATCATCAAGAAGAAATTGCTTGTTCCAGAAATCCAAGCTAGTGCCATAATGAGAATAACTGTTTGAACACAGCAACCATCTTACATGAAATAAATTCATAAGATTAAAGGAGTCCCAACTGACATTATGTGGAAATTAAATGATTTAGCAGGGGAGAGTTCTTCTACAAAATAAATTCAGGAGATTAAGAATCCTGCAGATACGGTAAGGGTTTAACAGGGACAACATCTTTAGTGAAGCACATCCAAGATATAAAAGATCTTCTCATGTGGAGAGACTTTACAGACTGCACAAGTTCAAGCACAGAATTAAGGTAAACAGTCCTCAAGCCATAAGCCCTACCTGCCTTCCAAAGAGAAAGATTTGTGGAGGAATTGTAAAATATTCAAACTGCCTGAATTTGTGGAGTCTGAGACTTGGAATAGACGGGACAGTGATAAATGAAATTATATACATTAATGTATAAATGTTAACTTTGGGGGGGAAAAAGAACTTGGGGAAGTACAGTATGAGGTAATGGTTTAAAAGTGCTAATGTTGGAGACTGCATGAAGCTTCCTTAAATGTAATGATATGGTAAGGACTGGGGTGGAAAATGAAGGATATTTTAGGATCTCCAAGAGAAGAGACCTGTTTCCTAAGTCTTCTTGCAATCTTTGTAACAATGCCTATCTTACTCATTTAACTTGTACCTGTTTGCAATAATGCAATAAATTACATTTTGTTTAAGTCAAGGACCTCTTCTTGTTAAGGCTCACTAGTGGTTTTCCTTTCCACTGTAAACCATGTAGGGCCTTAGATACAGTCAAGGATAAGCCAATTACACAACCAGAAGTTCGTAGTGATTGGTATTGCAAAGTATGCAACAGAAAGATATCCCCAAATTGAAGCATCTTCCTCGTTTCATTTCCAGTACATTATAAACAGTAAGTTAAACTGTTTAATGCACAAAAAAAAACAGATGAATAGACAGCTCAGCAAAGAAAAATAAATATTTTTGATGACTGCAATAAGCTGTTAACGTCTTTGGATATCATTGCATTCAGAAGCCTTCATTGAAACTCCTGATTATGTAAAGGTTGACAATGTGGGTTTTAAGTTTTTTTCAGTATTTACTGTGTAAACCAAATTAATTCAGCGAAGGGCAAGAACATTCAGTTTCTACATACTGTGCAAGTCTGAAAAAAAAATCAACATTTCACCGGCTTCCAAAACAAATGTCCGAAAGCTTGAAATTCTATATGAGATAAATTGCACATTACAGTCTACCATTATCACATAAGGACACTGAAGAAGGTAAACTCTCTCCCATAATCACTAATATTTACTGTATTTTGCACACATGCAGGCGCCCGGCACCAGAAACATGCCCGGGTTCCCACATAAAGCAAGAGGAACAGACTACGATTTGGAGCTCTCCTGCCATGTCTTACCCAGTTAACTTAATTAATCCTGACAATGTCAAATACTAGAGATAGTAGGAACCGCAGATGCTGGAGAATCTGAGATAACAAGGTGTAGAGCTGGATGAACACAGCAGGCCAAGCAGCATCATAGGAGCAGGAAGGCTGACGTAAGGGTCTAG
>NC_063332.1:65650684-65682561 GCF_021869965.1 Rhincodon typus | reverse complement strand
GCTTGGCCTGCTGTGTTCATCCAGCTCTACACCTTGTAATGTCAAATACTATTTTTTTTTGCTTCTGATGCTGTCTTTTCTGAAAACAATTTCTCATTGCTTATCTCTCATTCACCAGCAACAGTTTCCAGAAGCTGTTAAGGCTTGTGCTCCTTTACCCACTGGAACATTAAATGCTGACCTTCCTCGTACAATGTCCTGTCTCTTGTCCTCTAAACCTTGTCTAGAACATTAGGTTATAGGAAGAAGGAGGGATGGAAACACTACAGTAATGTAATGTTTGTGGCTAATCATTCCTCAACAGCAGGTTCTTCCATGATACCCTTCACACCCGCGCTGACTGCAAAGTCCACTCCCAGAATGCAAACAAATGATGTCTCAGCACCCTCTAGTTGGACGTGTCCAGGGTTTAAACACGAAACAGGCATTAGGCCAGTTACCTAGGGAACTTGAGGGCCTAGAAGTTATTTAAGGTCCTCTTGACATGACCATGCAGGCTGTGGCCATTTCTTCAGTAACTTAGCCAAACTAATAGTCCTGACAGGAGCCACTGAAGGTTGCCACTGGAAAGGAAGATTTGGTTTCTTTCATTTCCCTCAATATGGAGCTGGGAGGAGCAGAGGAGATTACCCTGGGTTGGTCCACTTTGAATTTGCAGGTAAGATTCAATTTTCAGACCTTTATTGTTCATTATTGCAGTCTGCTTTAGCATTTTTGCTTTGGGCTAGTACTTAGAAAATAAACAACAGAGGAAGGAATATATCAATGGTTTATTAGAAGTCACAATTGTGCCAGTTAGAAATGTCTCAGAGTGCTTCCAAACAAAGAATGGACTTCCAAGAAGAAATGGATGTTTTGATGCACGACATGAAATATTTATTTTGTGGTGTATTAAAGGTTTTATAGGCTTATGCTGTGCCTTCTCCCTCCCAGACACTTTCAATGTTTCACACTTCTAAAGATGTGCAATCCTTTTCCCCAATTAAGTGTCAGGCTTGCAGCTCACAGGTTTTAGCTCATGTTATGAAATATTCAGTTCTTTTCTCCCTGTTGGTGTGAGTTCTCAAGCGACAGCGTTGGTCTGCAATGCCACAGGAAATATATTATGTGCTGTTTATAATTATGACAGCCAATTAATCACAGTTGACTTCTGCTATTAACATATTCATCTTTTTGACAATGAATCATCTTTATGTGTGTTAATTGATGGGGAGAGTACCTCGTGGCTAGTCAAACCTCCGGTACAACAAGCAATTCTTTTGTGCACATGGCCATTATGTCCTGCTGATGTATGAATGTTATCTGTACTCTGCACACATTCTGATGCCATATTCTGCACACCAATGAAAGACAAAATGCTGGAAACCATCAGTAACTCAGGCAGTATTATAGAACTTTTTTTATTTAGAATCCCCACAGTGTGGAAACAGGCCATTCAGCCCAACAAGTCTATGCTGACCCTCCGAACAGCATCCCATCCAGAACCCTTCCCCTACCCTATCTCTGTAACCCTGCATTTCCCATGGCTAATGCACCTAACCTATATATCGCTGAACACTATGGGTAATTTAGCACGGCCAATCCACCTCACTTGCACATCTTTGCACTGTGGGAGAAAACTGGAGTACCCGACGGAAACCCATGCAGACATGGGGAGAACGTGCAAGCTCAACATAGATGGTAGCCCAAGGCTGGAATCAAACCCAGGTCCCTGGCACTGTGAGCCAACATGCCACCCACTGGCAGAGATAGAAGCAGTGTTAACAATTATTTTTGATGTCCTTCGATGGGAATATACGAGTGATATCCCGTTTCTGTGCATTTGCAACCATTGTGTATTCCTAGATACATGTACCACTGCAGAGTGACAACAGAGTGTGAGGACAGGAATGTTTTTGAGGAGTTTCCCTGAGGGAAGCTGCTGCAAGGAACCTCATTCATGGCTTAATAAGCTTTTACCACGATTAAAACCAAGATGGACTGAAATTTGAAAGTGTTATTTGGAAATAATTGTGATTAATATTTGACAGCTCTATTAAGAATGATTTTAATTAACTGTGATTCAAACCTATTACACCACCAGAAATAAATTTCAGTTCATATTATGAAAGAAAGATTTGATTGTTAGCTGGTTACAAGGCAAAGGTTTAGGATTTCTACTAAAAGCATAAATAGGAAGGTTGGCATCATTGTCCCAAGTAAACATATTACTAAAAAAATGGCTACTGAAGCTGAATAAATATGGCCCATATTCTTTTCCATCTGTGTCAGACCCGTTTATTTAATGCTGACCAGGCAGAAAATGATTTTCTTTACTTCCTTCTATTTTTCTGGCTGATCTTCTAAGAGTGATCCTTCTAAACTCAATCAGCACAGGAATCCTTAACAGGAACAGTGAAAATAATCTATGCTGAGGCCCTCATTCCATTTTATGGTATTGATTGTTGTAGACGACAGCATGGCAAGGTGCTAGGGTGGGTAGCGTGCCAGCTGAGTTGGCTGCTAGGTGGGCATGGCGGCAGAGGGTTAGGGCGGTGAAGTTGTGTCAAACTATGTCAGACATGAGCTATGGGGTCAGAAGGTACAGGAGTGTCGGGGAAATCTGGGGGGGGGTGTGGTTCAGGGTGAGTCAGAGAGTCAGGGGAATTTGGGGCTGTGTGGGTAGTTAGGAGGTCAGAGAATGTGAGGGGTGGAGGTTGATCAGGGTTAGGTTGGAGGAACAGGAGCAAAAAGGAGGTTTGGATAGTTAGTGGCTGTCAGAGGCTTGAGGTTGAGGGCTCAGAGGATAGGAGGTTTAGGGGATTGGGGTTAGTTATGGGGTCAGGTCACAAAATTGTGGCAATTGTTCAGTAGAGAGTCAGGAGGTCAGTTGTATAGTCACACAGGAGTCAGCCATCATTTTAATCTATATAACATTTCCTGCATAACTATCCAGGTAAGTAAGTCAGATATATTCCAAGCCTCCGACTCTAACTCAGTTGGAACATTTGTCCAGGGGCCCAGGAAACTGAAGAATTGCCTATTAATGTTTAAAACCCCAGGCAATCCTCATGGAATCAAAGCATCAGTATTTCTAAGAGATCCTGATGCATTTCTTTTGGCGGGGTAAGTCCATTGTCTGGACATTAGACAATCTGGGAGAGAATTAATTCTGCATTTGAAGTATTATTAAAGAATGAAAGGGAATTGATACAGTGCTCTATCTGAAACTAGCACAGGTAAGGATTCAATTACTGCCGTTCTGTACTGAGAAGAGAAATGCATTTTACCATGAGATGAAAAAAAACTTGTAATCAGTAATTGTAGGAACTGCAGATGCTGGAGAATCTGAGATAATAAGGCGTAGAGCTAGATGAACACAGCAGGCCAAGCCGCATCAGAGGAGCAGGAAGGCTGATGTTTCGGGCCTAGACCTGTCTTCAGAAAAATTTTTCTGAAGAAGGGTCTAGGCCCAAAACGTCAGCCTTCCCGCTCCTCTGATGCTGCTTGGCCTGCTGTGTTCATCCAGCTCTACACCTTGTTATCTCTTGTAATCAGTAAAGCAGGAATCACATCAAAGCCACAACTCATTACTTCAATTCATTCATTCATATATTCATGCTCCGATAAATGAAATACCTGCCTTGGTCAAAAATCTTTAGCTCTTGAACCTCTGTCAAGCATTCAAAATGGCCACAGCTGTTCAAACAACAGTCACTTTCTAAGATGGAAAAAAGAGAATATAGACATTCCAATTTTAAATCATTGGATGGGAGTGGGTGGTTCATTGTCTTTCAAGTGTCAAATGTAGATTTGTTTCAGCAAGAACTGTACTCCATTTAAATTACAATAGAAATTATGACAGCCCAGGCTGAGATCACCACCACATGAAAAAGTTGTCAAGGAGGAAATCTAAATTTTGTTCCTCATTTAAAATGGGCAACACAACCTCAGCAAAGGCAGGAATGTGTTATGCACACTAGGCATGCATTACTGCCATCAATACCAGGGGAAAATGGTACAGAGTTGGAAATGCAGGGGAAAATTGGATTTCTCCCCCCAAAATTCGAGGCATGGCCATAGGCGCAAAATGGAGTGGACAGTGGAAAACCACATACAACCTGTGCTTGAATAAGCTGAATAGTATGTAAACTGATTTATCTAATATGCTGGGTGGGCTTCTATTTCCCAAGCCCGTTAATCCTCCATAACATTGGAGACTTGCAGCATGATTTCTGCTCGATGACCACACCATTTATTTTATGGTCACTTCCAACTTGGGGCCTGTAAAATCCTGCTCTTGGTTTCTGAAACTGAAAGGAGATGAGAAATTGCAATTCCTTTCTCTGTTCTTAAGTAAAAAATCATTTTAACAATGTTAAACAGCGGAAATAGTTGCAGTTCTCCTTTTTCTAAAATAAAAAGTTGCCCAGTTACAGCAAGTATCTCATTTCTGATCATTGTTGAAGTCAACAGGGAGGCAGTGGTTCAGTGGTATTTTCATGAGATTATTAATCCAGAGACCCAGGGAATGTTCTGGGGACCTGAGTTTGAATCCCACTATGGCAGATAATTGAATTTGAATCCAATTAAAAAGAAATCTGGAATCTAATGATTACTGAGAACCTATTTCTGATTGTCAGGAAAAGCCCATCTGGTTCACTAACATCCTTTTGGGGAAGGAGACTTAATTAGTCTGGCCTACATGTGACTCCAGACCCACAGAGTTGTGGTTGTCTCTTAACTGTCCTCTGGGCAACTAGGGATAGACAATAAGTTGTCTAGACAGTGGTGCCCACATTCCAAAAATGAATGAATTAAAAAGAAAAGCCAAGGAGCTCAAATTTGTTGCTCTGCACACCCTTACCAGTTCAAATCACTGAACCGAAAGTTCCTCTGAGAGCTATCCTTGTCATTTTTGCAGACAAACAAGAATTTAAAAGTAAAATAGTAAAAAAGTAAAACAAAACACTTGCATAAGTGTCAAAAGTTGAATTTTTCTCAGTCTATCTGAGTTAGGACTGGAAGTTGAATACTTTCCTGAATTTAATTTCATACTTCTTGTGCCACCAGAACACAGTGGAGACCACTAAGGCCAGGGGGTCAGAAGATCAGAGGAAATTCTGTTAAACATTTTATTAAATAGAATAATTTATACTACCCAGAAAAAGTGTGAATTAATGTAAAGCATCTGTTGAAATGAATTTGGGTTTGCATCATTGACTATTGGGTTTAACATGGCAGGCAACTGTCATTTTAATCTGCTGTCACTCCTTCTTTAAACTGAAGAAGTCTTCATGCTTCCTTCAAAGCCACTTACAGCTCACAGGAATAGAGTTAGAGGAATACACTATCACTATACTTGATTAGTGAGACGGTATTGCTAAATTGGGAGAGTGCAATATTACACATTAGTATTCACTTTCATGGCATACCAAAATGTGATGCTCTCTCATTTATCAGCTGCATGCATTTTTTCTCCCCTGGTGGTAAGAAAGAACTTTTGATTTACATCGTACCTTTCTGAATATCTCAAAGGATTTTACAGGCAATGAAGAGTCTTAAAATGGAGCTGCTCATGTAATGGGAAGGGAACACAACAAGGTCCCATAGACAGCAATGAGCTAAATGACCAGATGATTAATGAATAGGCACTAGCCAGGACATGAGAAGACCTCCTCATCTTTAAGGAATGTTATAGGATCATTTGTATCCACTTAAGAGATGGATAGGCTCTCTGCTGAAGATCTCAGCTGAACGGCAGTACCCCCAGCAATCCTGCGCTCTCAATCCTGGTACTTTGAGTGACAGCCAGTGTCATTTGCACATCTCAAGTGTGGGAGTTGAACCCACAAACTTCTGATTTCAAGATGAGAGTGCTACCATGGAGATATGGCTACCACTTATCTTATCCTACTTCTGTAGCAATCACAACATAACATAAATATTTATAATCTTTTGTTACCTACCAGTTTCATCCTAACACACTCAGTTACTGCATATCATTGCTAAAAAAATGTTTAGAAATGCCTGATCCCAATTAATTGAAAGTCCCATTGGTTTCGGAGATTTATGGCTCAGGGAAAGCTGTAGGGAATGAATTAATTGACAGTATCTTCAAACTACAGCACAGCTGCTGAGAAGTCCTTCTATGTTAGTGAGGCTAAGGCACAGCACAAAACACATTTAAATTAGAACATAAATATTAATTTTGTGATATGAACCTATGCTTTTATTTGCTGCCATGTACTGCAATTTATAACATTGTGGGAACGCCAGGACAAATTATGTATAAATGTGATTTTCTCAGGCTCTTTGTACTTTTTCCAACCATTTTGTTGAGTAATTAGTTAAGTTTTGTGGGTTCATGTAAGTAAATGCATTAACATTGCAACAGGGACCTTTTCAGCTCGTTCATAAACAATACAAAATTAAAACTTTATCCAATATTTTCAAGCAAGAACTAAGTGATGAGGCTATTTTAGATTACCCTAGTCAGAGGAAAAACATACTAATAATTGTCTTGTAACCCATAATCAGTAAGCAGGTTTTCTATAGATGTTTGGGTAAGAGGTGTCAAATTAGGAACGTTATTTTCTCTCTCCCAGAGATAGGCAGCTATTCAGGAGCATACATTTATACCTCTGATGGACATCTAGAATGTGTATAATTATTATGGACCTACATAAATCAAATGTTGTTCATGGGATAATTTGCATGTAGCAGCAGTTTGAGACATTGCTGGGTATAAGCACAGAATAAGGCTTTGAAAGGCAGGTTTTTTTTGTCTCTCAGGCAGTCAAGGGATTGGGGAACCAGACAAAACATGGAGATGATGCGAAAGATCAGCTATAACTATTTTGAATAGTGAAGCAGGCTCAAGGAATGAAATGGCCTGCTGCTATTTCTCATGTTCTTAAGTAGATGCAGAAACATTCAAAATTTCATTTTAAAATTAAAAGAATTTTAACAGAATAGAAATTGTTCTAAATGTAACATGTAATCCAGGTGCCAAATGAGCCATGAGACAAAGCGAAGTCTTGAACGTGGTACTGCTCCGAAAGACTTCATTTTAGTAAAAACAAACAAACAGTCTGTTATAAATATTGCTGCTTATTTTCACTAAAGGGACTGGTGCAACTTATCATTCTGTATTAATTTGCAATGGGCAAGTGGGGGTCAGGAATTTAACAGCATCTCTGGTAATGATCCAAATCTTTTGCAGTGTTTTTAAATAATTTAGACAAGGCACAAATCTCACGATTAAAGAAGAGATTGCACTGTGAATATATTCTGTTTCCTCATTGTGAGTGGATGGAAGTAATTGCTTTAATCACCATGATGGAGCCATAAACTAAAATAACCAAATTTACTAAATGACGCTCAAAGAAGAAATTACAAACAAGATTGCACCTTTAACACAAATCAGAATAAATGCAAATTAAACATATGACTTAACAGGCAGAAGGTACTTTAAAAGAAAAAGTTAAAATTCAATTTAAATAGAAGATACAACAAAGATACATCTTGTCAACCAGGAGAACCCACATCTGTCTCTGCACAGTGTGTAGCAATACTGCGCTGATCTTTATTCATGGTGTGGAGGTTCTGGTGTTGGACTGGGGTGGACAAAGTCAGAATTCACATGATGCCAGGTTATAGTCCAACAGATTTATTTGAACTCACAAGTTTTTGGAGCATAGCCTCTTTGTCAGGTGAAGAGAGAGAGAAGCACACAGACACAGAATTTACAGGCGGAGAGAACTCAAGGGCAGAGAGATCAAAAGACCATACAAATGGTGTGCGTGGAGTGTGAAGTAATGCCTGCAGGGGATCAAGAGTGTCATACAGTGTGAGTAAAGTGTCAGCAACTGAATAACAAACGAAGGGATGATTTATAATTCAATTAGCTGAGGCAAAGAGATAATTACAAAAAATTAAAAATAACACCGTGCTGGATACAAACCAAATGATTGGGATAACATGATAGGTATAAGAGTCGCATGCTAAGGGGCTAACTAAAGACACAAGTAATCCAAAACTGTACAAACTAATTAAGGTGATGGTGACAAAACAGGTCAGACCCTTGGCATGCGACTCTTATACCTATCATGTTATTCCAGTCATTTGGTTGGTCTCCAGCACAGCATTATTCTTAATTTTTTGTAATTATCTCTCTGCTTCAGTTAATCAGATTATAGGCCTTCCTTTGGCTTATTATTCAGCTGTTGACACTTTACTTACACCATCTAACACTTCAAATCACCTGCAGGGACTTATTATTTGGCATTCCACTCACATCATTTGTATGGTCTTTACATCTCTTTGCTCTTGATCTTTCTGCCCATAAATCCTGTGTTCTTTATTTTCTTTATTCATTAACGGGATGAGGGTGTCACTGGCGAGAAGCATTTATTGCACATCCCTAATTGCTCAGAGGGCAGTTACGAGTCAACCACATTGCTGTGGGTCTGGAGTCACATGTAGGCCAGACCAGGTAAGGATGGCAGTTTCCTTCCCTAAAGGACATTAGTGAACCAGATGGGTTTTTACTGACAATTGACAATGGATTCATGGTGATCGTTAGATTTTTAATTCCAAATATTTATTGAATTCAAATCCCACCATCTGCCATGGTGGGATTCGAACCTGGATGTTATCTGGGCCTCTGTATTAACTGTCCAGCAATAATACCACTAGACCATCACCTCCCATTCTCTCTCACTTCACCTGACGAAGGGGCTATGATCGGAAAGCTTGTGATTTCAAATAAACCTGTTGGACTATAACTTGATCTTTATTCACGTACAATTGGCTAGGAATCCTCTCTGACATCAGCTCCATGTTTCATAGTTGTGATCATCACTGCACACTTCTGGCTGTACTCCTGTATCTCTGTACTTGTGTACACGAGACAATAAAATCTGATTCTAATTTATCAGCAAGACCCACTTCTATGGAATAAAAACTGAAAGAACTGTGGATGCTGTAAATCAGGAGCAAAAACAAAGTTGCTGGAAAAGCTCAGAAGGTCTGGCAGCATCTGTGAAGACAAAAATCAGAGTTAACGTTTTGGGCCCTGTTCTGAGGAAGGGTCACTGGACCCGAAACGCTAACTCTGATCTTTGCTTCTCAGATGCTGCCAAACCTGCTGAGCTTTTCCAGCAAATTCTGCTTTTGTCCCACTTCTATGAACTCTCTCTCCCTCAAGTGGCAACAGTCCTGATGGTATACCTATCCAGGCTTGTTTTTCAATTACCAATGCAATAACAGCCCAGTTTATGGCTTGGCTACTTCTGGGAAAACTCCTATCCATGGAGCCTTCCAGGTTTGAGATCTTATTGGACAGATTTCACATTTTTTCCAAGTGTTCCTACTTCTATTTCTCAAAGCAGAAATAATGATTTCTTCCTGGCACTGATTTGCTTCTTCTCCTCCACCAGCTTTAACATTTACTCACTTCACCACAGACACACGGTGATAGCTGTTTTTGCCATCTACAAGACGTACTGCAGTAACTCACCGAGACTCATTCCATAGTACATTCCAAACACACAGCCTCAACCACCCGGAATGACAAGGACAGAAAATACTTGATGACAACACAACCTCCAAGTTCCCCATTCTGACTTGGAACTATACTGCTGTTCCTTCACTGTCACTGGGTCAAAATCCTGGAACTTCCTTCTTAACAATACAATTGGTTGACCTACATCCAGCAGATCAAGAAAACAGCTCATCACCACCTTCTCCAGGGCAATAGGGATGGCTAATAAATGCTGACCTAGCCAGTGATTGCCTCATACCATTAACAAATAATAAAAGACTTTCATGTGTCCCTCTTTCTGCTTGTGTCTACTTCTGCATCTTTACCCACTCTGCTCTGAGGCCTCCTTTAAGTCCAACAGGTATACAGCTTCTTTCATAAATTTCTCCCTGTTGGTACGATTTCTAGATCAAGGGTCGTCAACTTCTGTAAACCAGTTACTTTTATTATCTAAGATAATTACAATTGTTTGGACTCAAGGGTCTGTTTCCATGCTGTATGACTGTGCGTGTGTGATTCCTTTAACTTGATACAACAGCCTTTTCAAATGTTCTTTTTAACATTTCGAGCTTTTACCAACTTCTTCAAGAAATTACAAATTTTCTTTATGATACAACTTCCAGGTCAAGATCATCACAGTAAGCTCCAAATGTAAAAAAAACTGGTTAATGATCAGATACTGACTTTAGTTATAAATCTGTTGAATTATTATCAGAGTTGCATTTTCAATAATTATTTTGCCCTTCTTTCTTCAGTTTTTTTAGTTTATTTTTAGTTCGAACATTTATGTATTATATATTTTAGATTCATTCTAAAATATATATGTATTATATATTGTAGAATGCATGTAAAATAAGTTAAAGTGAAATGCTTATAAATTTTCAACAGCAAGAGCTTTCAAAAAGAAAGGGAGGTATATCAAAAAGATACAAATCTTCAGAGAAGGACTGAGATGCCATATAAATACACACTGCAGATTCTTGTAGCAGTGACAAACACAGTGTTGGTTTGGCTTGAAAGTGTCTGTTGTTTAATATTTGATAAAAGGCTAAAGGGAGATCAACAAATGCAAGAGCCAGGTTGCCTATATCCACACCTGTATTTGCAGATACAGCAAATTATTAGGAAGGTAAAATAAATGTGGGCATTTATTACAAAGGGAATGGAATAGTAAAGCAGAGAGGTTGTATGTCAGCTGCACAGGGCTTTGATGCGACCATGCCAGTGTACTGTGCACGCTTTTTATCTCGTTATTTGAAAAAAATATATAGTTACATGAGAAGAAGTTAAAACTGGTTCACTTAATTCATGCCTGAGATGAAAAGCTTCTTTTATGAAAATGAACAGGTTGCCAATTTGAGTTTAGAATATGAGAGGTGAACTCATTGAAGCATGTAAGATCCTGAGGGGACTTAATGCCAGATATTGGTTTCTTTTGAATGAATGATTTCATTCTCACATGTATTTTCCAGTTAAAAATACAGTAAAACATATTGAAAAGCTTCCACTCTCACCATGATCCAATGCCATTTTGAATAGTTAAAAGAACAATTTTAAAAAATGATATAGGTTAAAGAGAGTCCGTAACCCTTCTGCCATCATATTGCTACTGCCAGCTCTGGGCCCAACCAATGTCGAGGTCACTGCACCTCAGGGGCCACCTTTAGCCACTGGGTCTACCTTTCTGGCATCACCTACGCCAATATAACAGCCGATGCCGGGTCCTGTGCTCGACCCTCCACCAGCCACCTCCTCACCTCAATCTGCCAGGGTCCTGATCCAGACTCACCAGCTGCCACCGCACTCAGGACCCTGATGAAGCTACAGTCCACCTTTCTCATCGAAGCCGTCATTGCCAATGCCGCCCCAACCGAGCTCTCCCCAGAAGGTAGGTAGAAGCAAAAGCTAAAAACAAGAAACAAAAAGAGAAAAGAAGAAATAAAAAGGAAAAGCAGACAGAATGTACGAGCCCCGAACTCAAGAGGTACTAGAACCAGGAGATGCAGTTTAAGAACAGGAGGGCTTCCTTTTAAGAAGGCGAAGTGATTTCTTTCCACTGGGGCAACATTAATCTGTTGAATTGAATATTTGAATTAAACTAAATAGTGGAGCAATAGATCTATTTTGGAAAAATGTGGCAAATGATAAAGAAGAAACAAGACAAGGGAGAAAGATATTAATACGGGAAGTGATAATCAGACTGTGACAGGAAAGGATAAGATCGTAAATCTAAGAGTAAATCAACTGATAATGTTGGAGGTTACAGAAAGAATAAAAGTGCAAAATTAAAGGCTCGTTATCTGCGTACACATGGTATTTGAAACAAAACACATGAACTTAGAACGCTAGTAGAACTAAACAAGTACAATCTGATAGTCAATATAAATACATGGTATATGGATGAAGAGTCATCAGACTTGAAATGTTAACTCTGCTTTCTCTTCACAGATGCTGGAAGACCTGCTGAGTTTCTCCAGCAATTTCTGTTTTTGTTTCAGATCTCCAGGATCTGCAGTTCTTTGTTCTATTATTGATATGTGGCTGTGGGATGATTTAAATTAGGACCTGATTATTTCAAGGAACAGGACACTTAGGAAGGACAGGAAGCTGGTAAAGGATGGAGAAATGGTTCTGTTAACTAATAATGGTATTAGCACATTAGAGAAAGATGACCCAAGTTCAAGAAGTCAGGATATAGAAACAGTGTACGTAGAGATGCAAATAGATAAAGGCAAGAAGTCACTTATAGGAGTGGTGTACTGACCTTCTGGCAGTAACAAAATGATAGAACAGATTATAAAGGAAGAAATAATAAATGATTGTCAGAAAGGTACAGTTTTAAATATGGGATATCTTAATCTACAATAGACTGAAACAATTAGTCTGGTAAGGGGTGTCTAGATGAAGAATTCAGAGAACGTTTTTAAGATAGTTTCTTAAAACAGCACTTTCTGGAGCTAACCAGAAAACAGGCTGTACTAAACTCAGCACTATTCAATAAGATAGAATTAATTTCTGACCTCAATGAATATGTCACCAGGTAGCAGTGAACATAATATGATTGAATTTTATATTCAATTTGAGGAAGGGAAGATTGAGTTCAAGTTCATTTTTTTTAAACAGAAATAAGAGCAATCACAAAGGCATGAAAATGTCGCCAGCTGGTCATAAACTGGCAGATTAGGTTAAAGGATAGGCCAACAGAGATTGGTATATTCTAAAGAGAAAGACAGCTTTCACAGGGAAGAGCCAATATCTGAGGTTAATTAAAAGAGTTAAAGATAGCATCAAATTAAAGAAAAAGCAAATAATTCCACAAGGTTGAATGGCAGGACAGAACATGACACAGAATATAAAAGGTAGCAAAGAATGATGTAAGGATTAAATAGGAGGAGAAAAATGAGAGTATGAGAGAAATCTAACTAGAAATATAAAAATATAAAGTGAGCATTTTTATATAAGGAGGCTGCAAAGGGATACAGACTGATTAAGTGATTGGGCAAAGATCTAGCAAATGCAGTACAATATGATAATGTGAAATTATCCATTCTGGTAAGAAGAACTTAAAAAAAGCACAGCATACACATGGTGGAATATTGCAATGCTCAGAAATGCAGAGAGTTCGGAGTATCTTAGCTCATGAGTCACAAAATGTTAGTATGCAGGCATAGCAAGTAATTAGGAAGGCTCATCGATCATCTGAGGGGAATTGAATACAAAAGTAGGAAGGCTATGCTTCTGTCATACAAGGCACAAGTGAAAGTACATATGGCATACTGTGCAGAGTATTGATTCTTCTACTATGCTTGTCTGTGCATCACCACCATACCTCCACTCCTCATCTCTCCCCCGGCACATTAGCTATATTCTCACCAACCACGCTAGCAAACCTCCCCACAAGGACGTCAATCCCATTTAAATTCAATTGCAACCAGTCAGACGAGCGCAGGTTCCATCTTTCCAAGAAATGGACCCAGTGATCCTGAAATCTAAAGCCCTCCTACGTGCTTCAAATCTTTAGCCATACATTCATCTGATCTATCATTATATTCTAATAGTCACTAGCAAGTAACACCAGGAGAAATCCTAAGATTGCAAACTTTAAGAGCCTGCTTTTTAATCTGGTACCTAGCTCTCTAAATTATTGATGTAGGACCTCATCCCTCTTTGTATCTAGGTCATTAGTCCCAACGTAAACCACAATCTCTGACTGTTTACTCACCCCTTCAGAAAGTTCTGCAGTCATTCAATTAGACACTTGACCCTGGTCCCAGGAAGGCAATGTATTATCCTACAGTCACATCTACTGTTCTCCTTTTCTTCCTGGTTCGGTCTGACTGCAATCCACAGAGGAAACCATTCTCACTGTTTTCAAACGCAGAAAATCTGTTCTTGAGTGAGATGCATTCTAGGACTTTTGTGACTGCCTGCTTGCCACTCTTCTTCTGACTGGTGGTGACCCACTCCCTCACCGACTGCATTCCTCAAGCTGCGGGGTGAGCACATCCAAAAAGCTGTTTTCCACTAAACTCAGCTTCATGGACACACAGCAGTGAACTCCAGCCAAGGTTCAAACTCCAAAACCTGGCACTCAAGCTGATGAAACCAAATTTTCCTCATACTGCAGGTTGTGGGAATAGACAGTTGAGAGAGTTGATAGAGGTGAGCAAAATTATGATGGAAAATAGCTGCCTCCCAACCTGATGGTCTGAAAATGAATTGAGCAGTTTTAGTAGTCATGAACATCAAGTTGGATCTTAATTGTGCCATTTGATCCATATCAGTATATACTCATTAGGCCTCACATTGTTTCTGGTAGGAGTGTGGACTGAACAGTAGAAACTCTAGCTGTAGTTTCCTTTCCCTTTGTCACTTTTTGTTTAGAATTATAAGTAGGGGAGACAATGTCCCCTAGCAACCTTCTGGGGATGTGGTTTGTATCCTACCATGGCAGGTAGAGGAATTTGAATTCAATAAGAATAATCTGGAATTAAAAATCTACTGATGACCATGACACCATTGTCAATTGTCAGAAAAATCCATCTAGTCTTCAACGACATATGACTCCAGAGCTACAGTTATGTGGTTGACTGTCACAAGAACATAAGAACTAGGAGCAGGAGTAGGCCGTCTGGCCCTTTGAGCCTGCTCCGCCATTCAATAAGATCATGGCTGATCCTTTTGTGGACTCAGATCCACTTACCCGCGTTCTCACCTGTCCTCTGAAATGTTCTAGCAAGCCACTTAATTGTATCAATCATTATGAAGTCTCAGCAAAGGAGTGAAACTAAATGGATCATCTGGCATCCACATAGGCACTGGAAAAGACAACAGCAGAAACAGTCCTGAAAAGTCCTCCAAGCTAACATCGGGGGGGCTAGTGCCAAAAGTGGGAGAGCTGTCTCGCAGACCAGTTAAGCAACAGCTTGACATAGTCATACTCATGGAATCATACCTTACAGGCAATGTCCCAGACAGCACCATCACCATCCCTGGATATCTCCTGTCCCACCAGCAGGACAGACCCAGCAGTCTTGGCAGCACAGTGACACACAGTTGGGAGGAGGTTGTCCTGGGAGTCCTCAGCATTCACTCCAGACCCCAGGTTGAACATGGGCAAGGAAATCTCCTGCTGATTACCACGTACCATCCTCCTTCAGCTAATGAATCAGTACTCCCCCATGTTGAATAACACTTGGAGGAACCATTGAGTGTAACAAGAGTATAATACAGGGTTGGGGGATTTCAACGTCACCACCAAGAGTTGCTCGGCAGCAGTACTACTGATCGAGCTGGTCGGTTCCTAAAGGACATAGCTGTTAGTTGGGTCTGCAGCAAGTGGTGAAAGAACCAACAAACAAGAAAAACATACTCGAACTCATCCTTACCAATCTACTGACAGCAGATACATCTGTCCATGACACTATCAGTAAGAGTGACAACTGCACAGTCCTCATGGAGGTGAAGTCGTACCTTCACATTGAGAATAATCTCCATCACGCTGTGTGACACTATCACTATGCTAAGTGGGACCGATTACAAACAGATCTAGCAACTCAAAGAGCCCAAACAACTTATGAGGCATTGTGGGCCATCAACAGGAGCAGAATTGTCATCTGGCACAACCTTTAACCTCATGGTCTGGCATATCCCCCCTTCAACCACTACCATCAAGCCCGGGGATCAACTCTGTATCAGTTGAATGCATGAGGGCATGCCAGGAACAGCACCAGGTATAACTTAAAGTGAGGTGTCAACCTGGTTCAGCTATAAAAAAGGACTATTTCTGTGCCAGACAGCATTAGCAGCAAATGATAGACAGAGCCAAGTGATCCCAAAACCAACATTTCAGATCTAGGCTCTGCAGTCCTGCCACATCCAGTTGTGAATGATGGTGGTTAATTGAACAACTCGCTGGAGGAGAAGGCTCCACTACCAACACTTAGCAGCAGCAGTGTGTACTATCAACAAGATGCACTGCAGAAATTCCTTACACAGTACCATCCAAACTCTCAACCGCTTCCATCTAAAAGGACAAGGGCAGCAGATACATGGGAACACCACCACCTGCAAGTTACACTCCAAGTCACACATCATCCTGATTTGGAAATATTTCAATGTTCCTTCACTGTCACTGGGTCGAAATCCTATGGGTCAACTCATAGCAAATGGATCACAGTGGTGCAAGAAGGCAGCTCACCACCATCTTCTCAAGGACAACTACAATGGGCAATAAATTCTGGCCAGTCAGTGAGACCCATGCCCAATGTTGTGAAAATAATAAAAAAAGACAATAGTGAGATGAAAAATTGGCCTCCACACTTTTTTTCAGATATTTTCTGATCAATCTGTTCAGGGATCTTATTGCATACCTCTAGAGCCGGTGGGACTTAACCCAGGCCTCCTGGGCCAAAAGTAGCAACACTACTACTGCAGCACAAATCTCTGGAGCAGGTAGGATGTGAATCTTGGTCTACAGGCTCAGAGCTGTACCACAAACATCCTCCCAACATTTCTTCATTCTTCTACATCTAGAAATATTCTTACACAAAACTGAACTTTTATTCTTCCCCCCTCACCAAATCACCCATGATATTTGTTTTCATCTATTAACTACCACCAGTAAATTAATTGTGTTTTCCAATCGATTAATTTACATACAAAATCTGTTAAGGGCAATGCAAACGATAAAAGGTGAGGAAGAGGTAGGGAGAGGCAGGGTCTAAATCAAAATGGAGTTGGAAGGGGGTCTACACCTTTTCCAAGATTTTTTTTCATTTTTTAATAATTTAACCTATTGTTCTAATCAACCTCTTTACAGATGTGATTACTCACCTCTGGAACAGGAGGGTCTTAAACCTGAGCCTCCTGGCTCAAAGTTAGGGATACTATCGCTGCAGCACAAGAGCCCTTGTCAACACCTTCTCAACCCAGGTACCCTCACATGTTTCAGCCATGTAACTGCTATCAAATGAATTGAAAAGAATTGAATTAACCTTATGGTCACATGTACTCAAATGAGTACAGTGAAAAGTTTACAAGTCACCATGCTGGGTCAAAATACCCCCACGCCAGGCCTGAGACCACCACATCAGTGCAGGAGACCACCACACAGGCTGAAAGACCCCCTCGCCAGGCCGAGAGGACCTCCTGATGGGTCCGCGTTGAGTCTGAGAGTTTGAATCCGAATCCACACTGAGGTCAAGAATCTGAGTCTGCACTGAGGCTGGGAATTCAGGACATTTCCAAGAAGAAAGAAGAGAAGGAAAATATAAACGCAGAAAAGGAAAAAAAAAGACAAAAGAGAAGGAGAAACTGACAGATCAGATGAGCTCCAGCTGAAACCTCCCACTCTGCTGCCGTCTTGGAATGTATACAATGCAGGTATCTCTTTATCTCTCACAGGAACAATCCAGGGATGCTG
This sequence comes from Rhincodon typus, assembly GCF_021869965.1. NCBI lineage: Eukaryota > Metazoa > Chordata > Chondrichthyes > Orectolobiformes > Rhincodontidae > Rhincodon > Rhincodon typus. The sequence continues at coordinate 65,665,111 of NC_063332.1, read as the reverse complement.
GTACGGGACAGAGAATCAGCAGAAGAAGAGAGAGTCCACTTCTGTCCAATTGACAAAATCAAATGCAGTTCTTTCTCTAGAACAAAACCAGAAGTTGCTGGAAAAACTCAGCAGGTCCGGCAGCATCTGTGAAGAAAAAATCAGAGTTTATGTTTCAGGTCCGGTGACCCTTCCTCTGTTTTTGAACAGGGCAGAGAGTATGGAAAGGGTCAGGCAGGTCTGGCAGCATCTGTGAACAGAAATCAGAGTCAAAGTTTCAGGCCCAGCAACTTCTGTTTTTGTTCCTGATTTATAGCATCTGCAGTTCTTTTGGTCTTTGTTTAGCAGGTCTCTCTCTTGCTCTCTCTCTCTCTGTCTGTCTCCCTTCCACGTTTCTGACCTAAAGCTCATTGCTCAGGCTGCTGGAACCAATCAAAATAGAATGATAAATGAACTTGACTCATTTCCAGTTAACTCAGTTTAAATATCACCATGGGTCTGCCACATTGTAATATTTTTGGATGCCAGGAAAAGGTTTGGGAACTGTCTGTGTCAGAGCTATTAGAGGGTGCTCCAGACATTAGACATAGTATTGTCACAGACTGCAGCACTAGAACCAGGCTATTTGGCCCATTGATGATGCTCCACTGTTTTATTAGCAATGACAGCTCTATCTCTTTAAAATTAATTCCCAGGCCTTACTTCATATTGGTTAATAGTTCATATTACACATTGTGGCCATGCCCCATGCAGCCCTATGCCCATGGCCAGCTCTGGCTCATCAGCAGTGGAGGAGCTTGGAGCCCGGACCCCAGCGACCGATAACCGGCTGCAGTGACTGGAGGAGTGTTGGATGGGGAACAGGAGGTATGAGACCAGGTCCATGGGCATCTCCAGCTCAGACACAGCAGTTGCGGTAGTGGCGGTGACAGCAGAGGTGTGCCTGTAACTAAGACCCTGGAGCCCATTACAAAGACCCAGCCAATGTCAAGCAGCAAACAGAGGAGGAGCTGAGGAGGAACAAGAATAAGAGGGAAAGATGATCTCTATTGCAGTAAAATCTTGCATGATAATCAGTGTGTCAAGATGGTGCTGGTGTGTGGCGACACTTTGTGTTTAAGATGTGAAAAAAATACTTTTCACTGTATTTTTATATACTTGTGCATGTATGGATGAACTGCCAGAGGAAGTGGTGGATGCTGGTCCAATTACAACATTTAAAAGACATCTGGGTGGGTATTTGAATAGGGAGGGTTTAGAGGGATGAGGGCCAAATGTTGGCAAATGGGACTAGATTAATTTAGGATATCTGGTCAGCATGGACGAGTTGGAGTGATTATTGTTCTTATTGTACGTCCCTATGATTCTATGACTGTATGTGACAATAAATCTAAATCTAAATCTAGCAGCCTCATTTTCCAAGTGAGCATGTATTACCATTTTAAGTATCTTGGCAGCTATGGACTTTTGAAGAAGTGCATTCTGTATTCCCACAGCCTTTCATCTGAAGGTGATTTTCTGGATTCATTTTTGCCTGGTTTCCTTTAAATGCCAAAACTATGTTCATTTATTTTAGAATTTATTAATAGAGGGAAAGACTGTTTTCTAATCATTGCTCCAAACCCTTTCATTATTTTGAACACTTTGATCAGATTGTATTAGTCGTTTGGATGATAATGCAATGTTACACAGTCTCTTACCCACAATAATTATGGATATCAGTCTGAGATATCATTTTTGGGATGTTTTGTGAAGTAATAGTGTCTTTCTTCAGATGGAACAATGAAAAATTAATCCAAAAAGTACTCTTTAATTTTAATAACATTTCCTATCTCTATTTAATATAAGGCTGTTGCTAAAACCTTTTTGATCAATGCTTTCACTTGCAAATTATCTTCAAATTATTTGCTAGTTTATCTACTGAAGCATTATGCAGAGCGAGTCAAGAATAAGCATAGTGTTTAAGTAAAGCATAGTATAAGACACCAGTGTATAATTGGACCAGGACAAGGTGTCTTGTGGCGCAGTGGTAGTGTCCCTACCTCTGGGTTAGAAGGCCCATCTTCAAAGTCCCATCTGCTTCAGGAGTGTATCATAACATGCGTGAACAGATTGATTAGAAATACCTAAGTTAGGACCAGGAGATCCAAGTTTCAATTGAAAGTTGTACATTCTATCCTTACAATACTTTGGTTTGATATCAATAGCACACATGGAAATGATTGGAGCATTGCCATTTCTCTGCAGTACAGTCTGAAGATCTGTGAGGCACAGAATCGGCAATGCCACTGTTGGTGTCTAGTTATAATGTGGGGGCTGTGGGAACAGGAGGAAACCTGGAAGGTTGGCCAAGACGTATGCCACCAAGTGAGCTGGCAGATGGCGGGTAAGCATCTGAAGCAGCTCCTGACTGGCAGCAGTAGAAAGCTGGTTAGAGACAAATAGCCAGCTATCTGGAGGCAGGTGGAGATGCTGCCGGCATCTTAATGTCTTATTCATTTATCTCTCCCACTGTCAGGGCCACTCCTGCTGCTGATGAATACTATAGCGAAGGTCCTCCTGTGAAGTCTGGCCCCCTCCACAAAGATAGGCTGGCTACTTTGGCAACGAATAATTTTTAACAAATTTATTTTCCTCGAAGGAAAACAAACAGTAAAACTGCAAATGAGTCACTCCGGCCAAACCCATCTAATATAGGTAAAATGGAGGTTCGGTACGTACATTTGAAGTATGACTGTCTTTTTTTAAACCTTTTTTTTACCTCTGGGCTCCAAGAGGATATTCACTTTAACGTGCTCCATGGACTAGACGGTAATGTCCACTTCTCCAAGCGTCAGGACACTATTTCAGGCCCTCCAATTGGATGGAATGCATGCTTGTTCTGCCCACCATCTTTAACCAGATGCACTTTCAGAGGCCGTTCCTTAAATGGTTGCCTTAAAAAAGATTGCACATGTCAGGCATCAGCTGTTGGACCTGAACTTGCTATTGGTCCTGACCTCATGTTCAAAAATATTAAGGCTCCTCCCAAAGTGATATGTTTGTATAGGCAGTTTTAATTGTAATGGAAAAGGTCAGCAATGGCAATGCTACAAACTATGTACATGTATAAGACATCTCAGTGTGTTATGGACATACAGATGAGATCTCCATCTTCTATTGCTTTCCTAGAGTATCTATCTGCCATTCTGATCACCAAAGCATGCTACTTCAAAATTTATGTTAAATTGTACCCGCCACAGCTTACTCATCTTCCAATTTTTTGCTTTATTCTTCACTTCATTCTCTATCCAAGTTTAATACAATTCTGAATCCAGCATCACTTGTCGATTTTTTGGTCAAAGCAATTATGACGCAATTCACTTACCCAGAGTAGACAATGTCAAACTCGGTTGCTATGTGTGAAATGAATGTTGTTGGTTCTCTCCAACATTTTTATCTTTAGCTTTGTGGAAACTGCTTGTCCATCTCATCTGAGACGGTGCACATCCTGCTCATTGATCTATGGGCTATCATTTGTAAGCACAAATAGGGAAAGACTCTAAAACAAAAACAGAAATTGCTGGAGAAACTTAGCAGGTCTGGGAGCAGATGTGGAGAGGAAATAGAGTTAACATTTCAACTCCCAGTGACTCCTCTTCGAAACTGTACAATTTAGGGAAAGACTCTGCCAATTGTCTCTCCCTCTCTGACTTACACCATCCTCAGTTTTCCGGTAGTCATAGAATCCCTACAGTATGGGAGCAGGCCATTCGGCCAATCAAGTCCACGCTGACCCTCTGAAAAGAATCCCACCCAGGCCCAAACACTACCCTATAACCCTACATTTTCCATGACCAATCCACCTAACCTGAATATCTTTGGACTGTAGGAGGGAACCAGAGCACCCAGAGGAAACCCACACAGACACAGGGAGAACGTGTAAGCTCCACACAGACAGTCACCTGAGGGTGGAATCAAACCCAGGTTCCTGTCGCTGTGAGGCAGCAGTGCTAACCACTGAGCCACCGTGCTGCCCTATAAGTAGATACATGAGAAAAGTAATCAGTGCTGGTTGGGAGAAACAGGGCCAGAATGTGGGTGCAAGCATAAAACCTTGTCCAAACATGACTGAAGACAGATTCTGTAATCCTAACAGCATTTGGGGATATAAAACTGGCAGATGGTGCCCATAGCAATGATATTAAAACAACGCAATTCACATAATTAAAGAAGACTGTTATGCCAGTATGTGTAGAGTTAAGTCAATGTGATTGACTTCTTGCTTTGATTGTTTTTCAGCGGTGCCCTGTTGCAGGAGTGCCTATCACCCAGGTCTCGTTGTTCTATGAAGAAGAGTTCCCAACATTTGTAAATGTTTTGCTGAAATTATTATATAGTTAATTTAGTACATTCCTAGTGTAGGGTTGAATAAGTTGTGGCCTGTGAGTGAAACAGAAAAACTGATTAAATTATGCAGCCAGAGCCAAGTGCATTAATCAGTGCTGAGTGAGCTCTTCTGCAGAAGTACCTGCTCACTAATGCAATATAAACATTAGTGAAACCACTTTAGAAATCTATTTTATTGTTAGGCTAGGGGCTGAATGAGTCATTTGTTTGCATTCTTCTCACTTATGCCTTATTTTGTTGGAATTCTACGGTGTTACTGGCAAAGCGAGCTATTTTCTTAACTTCTTAAATCTTGAATCCAAGTTTGTGGACAACCAGCCATCAATGTTGAGACATGTGAATGCAACCAACTCCCAGGGCATTGTTAAGGCCATAGTCTGAGTCACTATCAGTTAGCCCCATCCGTACCAAATTTACTTTTAAATTCACTTTCATCCACCTCTGCCCGCAGCACTGAAATAATGGAGTCAAAATTCACTGATTACATCTTATTTGACTGCAATCAACCTGTAGCTTTCAAAACATAGGATTACTTCATTCTCTTCTACACCTAGAAAACTGATGACTCTGCTCAAATTGCACAGGTGTTAAATGTATGCCCAATACATGGTGCCATAAGTGTGGAGATTATATTTATTCTTCACCTCATTCTATATCCAAGTTTGATACAATTCGGAATCCAGCATCACTTGTCGATTTTTTGGTCAAAGCAATTATGACGCAATTCACTTACCCAGAGTAGACAAAGTCAAACTCAGTTGCTATGTGTGAAATGAATGTTGTTGGAAGAGCACTGCCTGTCATATTAGTAAAAGAGCTGAGACATAGGTATAAAATGTACCTGAGTTATGGAAGTACCGAGGTTGTTGTATTTGCAAATTGAAGCCTCATTGGCTCATGCTGCAGTCAGTTTCTTCAGAAGTTCATTTACAAAACTATCAGTGCGATGTAAACAGATTGCTGGAGGCTGCCAACTGAGTGTGACATTTTTATTGCTCGATGTGGAACCAGGAAGAGCAGGAATGATCCTCCTCCCTGCTGCATATTGAAAGTGCAGGCTGTGGCACACTACCCTTTCCCAGCTGTCTGCAGCCCTGGGTTCACCTGCACCTCTCCTGGTAACTGATGAGCTACTTCACTGGACACAGTATGTACTGGACCAGAATAGTGCCCTACTTTTGGGCGAATCCATTCCTTCAGTGCTCTCCTCACTGACGTACTAGGTTCCATTCTAACTGGCCACAGCTTACCTACCAGAATGATGTCTCAGCAGCACCCTGACTGACACAGATGCGATCCTCGGGCTGCAAGCACTTCACTTCAAGACTGACTACGACCCAATTCCAAAACTGCAAGTGCAAATCAAGGCAGGAAAATGAAGTTGAGAATGATCAGATCAGCCATTTTCTCATTGAATTATGGAGCAGACTCAGTGGGCTGAATGGCCTACTTCTGCTCCTATATCTTAAGGTCACCCTTTGGCCCTTGCAGGGAAATTAAAGCCATTTTTGTAAAATTCAGTCCATAGAGTCATTTTGGCATAGAAAAAGGCAATTTTGGTCTAATGAATCGATGTGGCTGCCTTTAGAATAAATCAGTCAGTCATATTCCCCTGCTCTATCCATTTTCCTTTTGAAATCATCTCCATTTCCACCATCTTCCTGGGCAGCCAGCTTCAATTGTTGGAAAGTTATATTTTCACTACTGGGCAAATCTTTTTTTAATCATCTCAAATATCCCCCATTTGATTCTGCACATAAAAGTTTGGCACAACATCGTGGGCTGAAGGGCCTGCACTGTGCTGTACTGTTCTATGTTCTATTCAATTTAATGTCCAGAATATGTTGCAGTCCATGGTTTACATAGTTAATTTCATCTCATCATTTTATCCACATTGTAGAACAAGCGATCAATTTAATATTACTCAGAGATAAATTGGTAGGCATGAACTACTTTGAACGGATCATTAGAGCTTTTTGTCACAGATATTACAGCTTCTAAAAGACAGAGAACCTTGTGGTTGGTTGGCTCACCGAGCTGGTTCATTGTTCCACAGACGTTTCATTACCCTGCTGGGTAACATCATCAGTGTAGCCTCCGATGAAGCGTCGGTGTGTTTTCCTGCCTGGTTTTTAAAACTCTGGAGTCCGTTGAGCTGGATTGCCTCACTTCCGGTTTTCCTTCACAATGGAGTGTATATGGGGTCTAGCTCTATGTGTTTATTGATGGCTTTCTTTGTGGGGTACCAGGCTTCTAGGAATTCCTGTGCTTACCTCTGCTTTGTCTGTCCTAGGATCCTGGTGTTATCCCAGTCGAATTGGTGGTTTTGCTTATCCATGTGGATGGAGATGAGTGAGTATTGATCATGCCTTTTTGGTGCCAATTGATGTTTGTGTACCCTTGTGGTTAATTTCCTTCCTGTTTATCCAATGTAGTGTTTGTCACAGCCTCTGCAGGGAATCTTGTATGTGACATTGGTCCCGTCCATAGTGAGTAGTGGGTCTTTGGTTCAGGTGAGCATTTGGCTTAGGGTTGATGTGGGTTCGTGTGCTACTCTGATGCCCAGTGGTCATAGGAGTCTTGTGGTCAGTTCAGATGTGTTCCTGATGTAAGGTAGAGTGATGGGTGTGTCGGGGCGTGTGGTATCTTCCTGTTGTCATTCGTGCGATAGGCATCTTCTGACCCAGTTTTTCAGGTATCCATTGTCTCTGAATACCTGGAAGAGGTACTTTTCTTCTTTTTGGCGTAGTTCTGTGCAGCTGCAGTGTGTTGTTGTCTGTTTAAATAATGTTCTCACGCAATTTCGTTTGTGTGTGTTAGGGTAGTTGCTGTTGAAGTTCAGTACTTGGTCAGTGTGTGTGGCTTTCCTGTGTACCTTTATTAGGAATTCCCCATTGGTCCTGCGTTCCACCATGACATCCAGTCAAGGTGAGCAACCTGCTTGAAATGGTGCAGTCCCAATCTGCTGCAAGTCCATGCACAGTGCTGTTGGGAAGGGAATTCGGGTTTTGGGCCCAGCAACAGAGAAAGAATTTATGGCATTTACTGAAGTTAAGATTCAAAACTACGTGCAAATTAAGACAATATTTTACCATTTTGAATGTCACTTTAGGGGTCAGTTCCAGCTTTGCCAATTTTTGTTGCTTTTCCCTTGATTTACATTTCAAACAGACTATAGGATTACTTTTCTAAGGAAAGGTATGGTCAGGAATTTAACTCAGGAATGGGTGAAAGACTATTATTTCTGAAGTTTTGTACATTGATAGATTGAAGTAACACAATGCAGAAAAGAAAAAGTAGTGACCCTGTTGTGTTCAATGTTGCAAAGATGCTAATCTGTAGATATAGTGCTTACCATCCAAGACATATAAAGCATGTAGCATAAAGAGTCATCTATCGATCTTTAAAGGCTGAAAAGAACTGAAGTGTGTTCACTTCTCAGGTATTACCATATTACGTTTCATAGCTATAGCCACAGGTGAATCCTTTGATGTTGAGGAGGGGACAAAGGCAATAGCCCTACATCAGCACAAATAGCTTGTACCTCTTCTCCATCACTACCATCTCATCATTACAACTTGCATTTTTTCTGAATCTCTTCAAATAACTTAATAAATGCTGCCTTCTGATAGGCCTTGGTGTTAGTTGCTGAAGTTCTTGCTTGTCTTCCTCAATATATGCCTCCATCTAGTAGCAATGATACAATAATAAGAGGGAAAGGCTTATACAACATGATAATGTAAAAAGGAAAGTGACACAGAAACTATTTTGAAGCTGCAAACTCTCTTACAAAATGAAATAGCACAAAATCCATTACAAACCAACCAACTCCTACAGTGTCCTTGGCCATACATCCTCACACTCTGCTTCCTGTATAGACTCTATTCCACTCTCCCAGTTCCTCCCATCTCTGTCATATCTGGTCTCATGAGGTCAACTTTGACAAGGGAGCCTCCAAAATATCCACCTTCTTCCTCAACCAAGGATTCCCCAGCACCATAGTTGACAGGACCCTCAGCCAGGTCCGACCCGTCTCCCACACACGTGCCTCTGACAACAGCGATGGGGACGCCTTGTCCTAACCTGCCATCCCACCAGCATCCACATACAGAGGATCATTAGCCACCACTTCCACCACCTCAAGACACATATTCCACCCCCCATCCCCTGTCAGCCTTCCGCAAGATCCATTTCTCTGGGACACACTGTCCACTCCTCCTTCACTCCTAACAACAGCCCCATGGCACCTTCTCCAGCAACCACAGAAGGTGTAACACCTGTCCATTTACTTCCTCAGTGCTCAGTTTCCAAGGGCCCAAACACACCTTCCAGGTGAAGCAGCACTTTACCTGCACTTCACACAATCTAGTCTACTGCGTTTGCTGCTCGTAATGTGGTCTCCTCTACAATGGGGAAACAAAGTGTAGACTGGATGACCTCTCCACAGGACACCTATGTTCTGTCCACAAAAAAAGACCCTGAGCTCCAGTTGCCTGCCACTTTAACACACCACCTTGTTTCCTGGCCAACATCTCTTGTCTCAGACTTGCTGCAGTGCTCCAGTGAAGCTCAGCACAAACTGAAAGAACAGCACCTCATTTTCCATGTGGGAACTCTACAGCCTTCCAGACTCAATATCGAGTTCAATAATTTAAGGGCTTGAGGTACCTTCTCCCATGTCCTTAACCTAATGCCCACACACCAGGCCTTGTCATCACATGGTCTGCTATTATACACAACCTATTGCTAGCCATTAATAATCCCCAATAGTAGCTATTCATTCTCCAAGGCTGATTGTTATCCACTCCTTTGTCTGCCCAACTTTTCTTCTCTCTTTTTGGGCTCTATCTCCACCTATCACTTACTCCTTACCCCCTTATCCCACCCTAACGTTTGCATAAAAACTGACATTTTCCTAGCGACCATCAGTTCTGAGGAAAACTCACTGGATCTGAATTGTTAACTGTTATCTCTCCATGGATGCTGCCTGACCTGCTGAGATTTTCCAGCAATTTTTGTTTGTGTTTGAAATTGCACAAAGGTTCTGTGAAGCAGTTGGCTTTAGTGAAGTGTCCCCTTAAATATTACTCCATTAGCTCTTCCAGACCAGTTGAGCCAGAAGGTTAAGATGATGGTTGAAATTTCCATGATTTTTAACTTTTAAAGCATGAGGATGTAAATTGAGTTTTAGGATTCCAGTTGTTACAACAGTGATAGGAGGAATGTGTTGGTAATTGAATGCCACTGCTGTACAACTCAGGCCATTAGTATTGATTCATTACCAAAATGGCCAATTGCTTCCTCTTTTGTACTGCTAGCCAGAATTAAAGAGACTTTCACCCGGTTTCTTTAATAAACTCAAAATAACATTTTTATAAACTTAATTTAAAATAACTACAAGGGCTAAAACTAGTTAATATTAGAACTATAATCCAAATTTAGAACTGTATGCCCCTTTTAATTCCAACACAAACATATTCACATAACACAAAGACAACAAAATGCTGCAGAGATGATAATTTGAAAAAGGCAAAAGGAAAGCACTCTTATTGGCCAATGGCATGAGAAACAAAAAGTAAAATATGATGACTTCTCACAATTCACTGTGGTTCTTATTATTTTCTAATCAACCTTTTCAGAGATGTTACTGCAAAACTCTGGAGCAGGTGGGACATGAATACAGGTCTGCTGATTCAGAGGTAGGGACAATACCACTGCACCACAAGAGCCCTTTGGGGTCTGCTTTATTCTTTTTTCTTTCATAGCCGAAGTGTTGTCACGTACAACTGAATGACTTTCCCACCACCAAATCACAGTGACTCTTCCCTTTTGTTTTTAACTATTAACCACCACCACCACCAGTATACCACACATGTGGAAGTTTATGTGCAAAGTCCACTAAGGGCAATGCAAACAATCAAAATGAGGAAGGGGTAGGGTGAGTGAGAAAGGAATAACCACTGGGCTTCTTATTCATCAAATTGAATTGTTGATACCAATAGACCAATGGGAGATCTTCCAAACAAGCTCTGGTTCAGATGGAAATCAGGCAGGTCTTTGGAAAGTAGCCACAGTACAGATTTTCATGCTCTGCAAGGTAAACAAAATACTGAGATGTTGAAATATTATCAGGTTCTGAATTACTTCAACCAAGAGTGGGAGAGAAGAATTTGCAGTTTTTACTGAAAGTTTTAAGGTTTTCTTCTAGTTGGCTCCTTAGGTTTCTGAAACAGAATCCAAGACTAGAAAAGGTTACTGTGAGATGATGAGTATAGGACCCCCATTGTCTCTTCCAAAGGCAAGTTTTCCAGACATTAAGGACAATAAACCCCATCTCCTATCTTCCTAAATGCTTTGCTTGGCAGTTTTATTTCCCAAAGTCACTTGACTTTCTGTAATTAGCAGGTGGATCATAGCCTGCATTGAACTGTTCACCTAATTTCCAAGAAACCATCCAAGTTCTTTCTTCTCCCTTAGTAACAATCTTGTTTAATCCCGAAAATGTCTAACAGTTATTCCACTTATTCACGTAGTCCAGAAATATAGATATGCCATCCCAAAATATTCACAAGACTGCAATTTTCAGTGGGTGCATCGGTTGCATCTAAATCTTGCAAAGTGAAGATGTTTGCTGGCATCATGAATGCAGCAAAAAGTTGTGAACATGCAGAAATCCACGAAAGGTCCTCAGACAATATCTTCAAAACTTACTACCCTTACCAGCTAAAAGGACAAGGGCAGCAGATATATGGGAACACTGAGTTCCCCTTTAAGCCATTCACCATCCTGACTTGAAAATATATCACTGTTCCTTCATTGTCGCTGGGTCAAAATCCTGGAATTCTTTCCCTAATGGCATTATAAGTCAACCAATGGCATTTGGACTGCAATGCTTCAAGAAAGCAGCTGATCAGCACCTTCTCAATGGTAACTATGGACAGTGATGATCACATCCCATGAGTAATTTTTTTTAAAAAAAGGGTTCCACCATTATTTTAACCTCTTACCCACCCTATTCCTGTGAGATTAGCATGATTAAAATTAGAGCTTTAACATTGATTGGAGAGCTAATAGATGTAGAGGAGTTCAAACAGCCAATTGGTAATCAATAGTTCCCTATTACATGCTATTAATGTACGGTGTGCAGATGAACAGAGTGGATCGAATTAATTGCATTTGTCAGATGAGAATGAAGCAATCCAATGCAATAATGAAAGTAAATGTAGTGGAACCTGTTTACGGTGAGCTGAGACATATCTTGCATCAAGTCAAAATATTTCAAATGTTACAATTGCTTCCCACATACCTGATTCTTATTCAACTGCAAAAAAACCTCAGATTTGTATTGTGCTAAACAAAATTAGGAGGTATCATGTCAGATGACAAAGAATCAACAAGGAAAGTTTTAATAAATGTCAAGGGGGAGAAACAAGGTCATACGGACTTTAAACTAGTTAAACTAGTTCTTCATTAAGATGGAGAGTGACGCAATTAAATCTGAAACTAAGGTCCTGAACTTAAAGAAAGCTAACTTTGATGGGATGAGGCATGCATTGGCTAGGATGAGCTGGCCAAGGAAACTTAAGGGGTTGACGGTGGATAGGCAATGGCAGACATTTAAAGAACACATGGATGAACTTCAACAACTGTACATCCCTGTCTGGTGTAAGAGTAAAACAGGGAAGGTAGCTCACCCACGGCTAACTAGGGAAATGGGGGAGAGTGTTAAAGCCAAAGAGGAGGCATATAAATTGGCCAGAAAAAGCAGCAAACCTGAGGACTGGGAGAAATGTAAAATTCAGCAGAGGAGGATAAAGGGTTTAATTCGGAAAGGGAAAATAGGATATGAGTGTAAGCTTGCGGAAATCTTAAAAACTGACTGCAAAAGCTTCCACAGATATGTGAAGAGAAAAAGACTGGTGAAGACAAACATAGGTCCCTTGCAGTTAGAATCAGGTGAACTCATAATGTACAACAAAGAGATGGCAGACCAGTTGAACAAATACGTTGGATCTGTCTTTACTAAGGAGGAGACAAATAATCTTCAGGAAATGCTAGGGGACAGATGGTGAAGCATGAAGGAGGAACTGAAGGAACTCCTTATTAGTCACAAAATGGTATTGAGAAATTGATGGGATTAAAACCTGATAAATCCCCAGGGCCTGATGCCTTGTATCCCAGAGTAATTAAGGAAGTGGCCCTAGAAATAGTCAACCCATTGGTGATCATTTTCCAGCATTCTGTAGACTGTTGAAGAGTTCCATTGGACTGAAGGGTGTCTAATGTCACCCTATTTTTTAAAAAATGAGGGAGAGAGGAAATGGAGAATTATCAGCCCATTAGTCTGACATCAGTGGTGGAGAAAACACTATGGTCAGTTATTAAGGATGCAATAACTGAGCATTTGGAAAGGAGTGACAGAGTCGGTCCTACTCAGCATGGATTCATTAAAGGACAATCGTGCTTGACAAATATTCTGGAATTTTTTGAGGATGTGACCAGTGGAGTGGACAAGGGTGAATCAGTAGGTGTTGTGTATCTGGACTTTTAAAAGGCTTCTGACAAGGTTCCACACAAGAGATTAGTAAGGAAAATGAAAGCTCATGGTATTGGAGGTAATGTATTGACATGGATAGAGAACTGGTTGGCAGACAGGAAACAGAGTGGTGGAATAAATGGGTCGTTTTCACAGTGGCAGGCACTGGGGTGCCGTAGGGTTCAGTGTTGGGATCTCAGCTGTTTACAATATACATTAATGATTTAGACGAAGGAATTGAATGCAACATCTCCAAACTTGCAGATGACACTAAGCTGGGTGGCAGTTCGTGCTGTGAGGAGGATGCTAAGAGGCTGCAGGGAGACCTGGATAGGCTGGCTGAGTAGGCAAGTACTTGGTAAATGCAATATAATGCGGACAAATGTGAAGTTACCCACTTTGGTTGCAAAAACAGGAAGGCAGATTATTATCTGAATAATGGCAGTTTAGGAAAAGGTGAGGTACAATGAGATCTGGGTGTCACAGTGGAACAGTCACTGAAGGTTGGCATATAGGTGCAGCAGGCAGTGAGGAAAGCTAATGGAATGCTGGCCTGCATAGCGAGGGGATTTGTATATCAGAGTCAGGATGTCTTGCTGCAGTTATACAGGGCCTTGGTGAGGCCACACCTTGAGTATTGTGCGTAGTTTTCATCTCCTAGTCTGAGGAAGGACATTCTTACTACTGAGGGAATCCAGTGAAGGGTCACCAGACAGATTTTCGGGACGAGAGGACTGATATATGAGGAAAGGATGGATCAACTGGGCTTGTACTTGCTGGAATTGACAAGGATGAGAAGGGATGTCATAGAAACATATAAAATCCCAATGGCACTGGACAGGCTAGATATGGGTCACAGTCTAAAAAGAGGAATAAGCCATTCAGGACTGAGATGAGGAAGAACGTTTTCACTCAGAGAGTTGTGAATCTGTGGAATTCTCTCCCACAGAAAGCTGTTGGGGCCAGTTCATTAGATATATTCAAGAGGGAGCTGGACGTGGCCCTTGTGGCTGAAGGGATCAAGGGGTATGGGGAGAGGATGGGAATTGGATACTGAGATTGCATGATTAGCCATGATCACATTGATTGGTGGTGCAGGCTCAAATGGGTAAATGGCCTCCTCTTGTACTTATTTTCTATGTTTCTAAAGGAAGGGAGGTTATCAACTTTTCCAGAACAAGTAACAGGACAGAGATAAAAACTGAAAGAACTGCAGATGCTGTAAATCAGGAACAAAAACAGAAGTTGCTGGAAAAGCTCAGCAGGTCTGGCAGCATCTGTAAAGAAAAAATCAGAGTTTATGTTTCAGGTCCGGTGACCTTTCCTCTGTTTTTGAACAGGGCAGAGAGTATGGAAAGGGTTAGGAAAATAACTTCAGGTACAGTAGATAAAGGGACAACTATGTGAAAGGGGCAGTCAACACAGGAATGAGGGCCTTGTACATAAATGCACACAGTATACAAAACAGGGCAAAAGAATTTATAGATAGTAAGAACTACCAATGCTGGAGTCAGAGATAACAC
>NC_063332.1:65641027-65650284 GCF_021869965.1 Rhincodon typus | reverse complement strand
AGGCCAGGCAGCATCAGAGGAGCAGGAAAGCTGATGTTTCAGGTCATGACCCTTCTTCAGAAAAAAGACCTTTCTGAAGATGGGTCCCGACCTGAAACATCAGCTTTCCTGCTCCTCTGATGCTGCCTGGCCTCGTAAAAGAACTTGTAGCGTAGATTGAAATTGGTGGTAAGATGTTGTGGGTATCAGAGAGACATGGCTGCAAGGGGATCAGAGCTGGGAACTAAATATCCAACAAAACACATCCTATCAAAAATACAGAGAGATGCACAGAGGGGACAGGGCTACCTTGTTAGTAAAAATGGAATTAAATCAATAGCAAGTGATATCGGGTCGGAATGCATAGAATCTTTGTGGATAGAGTTGAGGAACCACAGAGGACAAAAGACCCTGATGGGAGTTGTGTACAGACCTCCTAGCAGTAGTCAGAATGTGGGGCAGAAAATAGATCAGGAGATAGAAAAAGCATGTAAGAAAGGCTGTTACGATATTTATGGGGTTGGGGAGGCGGACTTCAGTATGCAGGCGGTTTGGGAAAATCAGGTTGGCAGTGGATCTTAAGAACAGGAATTTGTGGAATGTCTAGAAGATGGCTTTATGGAACTGCTTGTGGTACAGCCCACTAGGGAACAGGTCATTCTGGATTTGATGAACTGTAATGAGGCAGACTTGATTAGGAAACTGAGGTGAAGGAACCCATATCAAGCAGTGACCACAATATAACAGAAATCACCCTGCAGTTTGAAAGGGAAAAGCTGGAATCAGATGTAACGGTATTACAATTGAGTAAAGGTAACTACAAAGACATGAGGGAAGAGCTGGCCAGAATTGATTGAAAGGGAAGCCTAGCAGGGAAGATGGTGGAGCGGCAATGGTTTCTCGGGATAATTCGGGAGGCACAGCAGAAATTCATCCCAGGTAAGAAGAAGTGTATTGAGAAGAGGATGAAGCAATGATGGCTAATAGGGGAAGTCAGAGACAGCATGGAAAAAGAAAAGCATACAGTGTGGTGTGGATTAGTGGGAAGCCAGAAGATAGGGACGATTTTAAAAACAAACAGGGAAAGTTAAACATCAATAATGAGGGAGAAAATGAAATATGAGGATAAACTAGCTAGTTATGTAAAAGATTAAAAGATATTTTAGACCTATAAAAGGTAAAGAGAGGCAAAAGTGGATGCTGGAAAATGAGGCGGGAGAAGTAGCAATGGGGAATAAAGAAATGGTGGAGGAACTGAATGGGAACATTGCATCAGTTTTCACAGTGGAAGACACCAATAGTGTACCAAAACTTCAAGAGAGTCTGGGGAAGAAGGTGTGTAGCCACCATCACTAAGGAGAAGGTTCTGAGGAACTGAAAGGTCTGAAGGTGGATAAACCACCAGGACCAGATGGACTACAACTCAGGATTCTGCTGGAGATAGCTGAGGAGATGTAGCAGATTGGTGGTGATCTTTCAGGAATCACTGAAGTCAGCAAAGACCCAGACGACAAAAGAGCTAACATAACATCCCTGTTTAAAAAGGGCAGAAGGCAAAAGTCAGGAAACTGTAGGTCGGTCACCCTGATCTTGGTTGTTGGTAAGATTTTGGAGTCCATCGTTAAGTATGAGATTGCAGAGTACTTGAAGCAAATGGTGAAATAGGGCTGAGTCAGCACACCTTCATCAAGAGGAGGTCATGCCTGACAAATCTGTTAAAATTCTTTGAGGAGGTAACGAGAAAGTTAGACAAAGGAGACCCAGTGAACATGATCTATTTGGATTTCCAAAAGGCTTTTGACAAGGTGCTGCACAGAAGGCTGCTAAATAAGATAGGAGCCCATGGTGTTAGAGACAGGGTACTGGCATGGATAGAGGATTCAAGATGGCAGCCAGTATCTGGTAGAGTTCTGCAGGGGTTAATGTTGGGACCACAACCATTCACATTATACATTAATGATCTGGACAAAGGAACTGAAGGCATTGTTGCAGATGACACAAAGATAGGTAGAGGGACAGGTAGTGTTGAGGAAGCAGGGAGGCTGCAAAAGGACTTGGACAGGCTAAGAAAGTAAGCAAAGAAATGGCAGATGAAATACAATGTGGAGAAGTGTGAGGTTATGCACTTTGGTCGGAAGAATAGAGGCGTAGACTATTTTTTAAATGGGGAAAGGTTTCAGAAATCTGAAGCATAAAGGAATTGGAAGTCCTAAATCAGGATTCTCTTAAGATTAACTTGCAGTTTCAGTTGGCAGTTAGGAAGGCAAATGCAAAGTTAGCGTTCATTTTGAGAGGGCTAGAATACAAGAGCAGCGATGTACTGCTGAGGCTAGACAAGGATCTGGTCAGACTGCATTTGGAATATTGCAAGCAGCTTTGGGCTACATATGTAAGGAAGGATGTGCTGGCCTTGGAGAATCTCCAGAGGAGGCTCATAAGAATGATCTCGGGGATGAAGGGTTTGTCATATGAGGAATGATTGAGGACTCTGGGTCTGTGAGGATGGAGTTTAGAAAGATGAGAGGTGATATGATTGAAAGGATAGGATAGTGAGGGGCCTGGATAAGTGTGGACACTGCGAAAATTTTTCCACTAGTAGGAGAGACTAGGATCTGAGGGCACAGTCTCAGAGTGAAGGGATGACACTTTAGAACTGGGATGAGGAGAAAATTCTTCAGCCAGAGAGTAATGAATCTGTGGAACCTCGCTACCATAGTGGCTGTAGAGGCCAACTCATTGAGTGTTATAAAGTCAGAGATTGATAGGTTCTTGATTAATAAGGAGATCAAAGGTTACAGGGAGAAGCCAGGAGAATAGAGTTAAGAAACATATCAGCCATGATCGAATGGCAGAGCAGACTCTTTGGGCTGATTGGCCTAATTCTACTCCTATATCTTATAGTCTTAAAGGAAGGAATAGAGATAAAGAAATTTAGGAAAGGGATTTTAAAGCCTTCAGCCCAGGAAGCCAAGGCATCGTCATCAAATATGAAGAGTTTAAAAGCAAGTATGTTCAGCTAGAACTGAACAACATTTGATCAGGTGTGGACCTAGGACCCTCAGCAAAACTGGAATCAGTGGGAATCAAAGGGCAACCTTGGTTGGAATCATTCCTGGCATAAAGTAAGATGGTTATGATTGCTGGAAGTTAATCATTGTGTCTATGGGCATCTTTATAGGAGTTCCTCAGGGTAGTGCCCTAGGGCCAACCATCTTCAATTGCTTCATCAATGACCTTTCCCTGTCAAATGATCTTACAATGTTAGACAGCATTTTCCACTTTTGTTACAACCAGTCCCCAGGTAAGGTTCCCTGATTTATCAAGGTTCCAGGCAGCATACCCCAAATTGCCAAGCTCCTGAGCTGGGTCCCCTTTTTCATTCAGCTCATCCCTCAGTTGGCCACAACATGGTTAATTTACAAAGAATCCCACTTGGGATACCTTTCTCCCAGAACAATGCAATTTAGATTTTAAAATGAGCCAATTTCACAAGGTTTTCTTGAGTTAACAGATTAATTGCTGAATTACATACATAGCAGAAATATGAAGCAAGTCCAGTTGAAAGGCATGATAATTTTGATGACTTTGGCACACAGAGTTTAACTTGTGAGATTACCCATTTTGGACAAAAGAATGGAAAGGCAACTTCTTTGGAGTGTTAAAAACAGCCAATGCTGGAGCTCACAGGGGGTCAGACAGCATTCATGGAGTGACTGCAAGCTAATGTTTCGAGTCTAGATGACTCTTCATCAGAGCTGAGGTGAATTGTGGAGGCGATAGCAAGTTGATGGCTTGTGGTATTATCGCTGGAGTATTAATCCAGTGCCTTGGGGACTTGGGTTTAAATCCTACCATGGCAGATAGTGGAATTTGAATTCAATAAATATCTGGAATTAAGAGTTTAATGATGACCACGAGACCATTGTCAATTATTGGAAAAACCCATCTGGTTCACTAATGTCCTTTAGGGAAGGAAACTGCTTTCCTTACCTGGCCTGGCCTACATGTGACTCCAAACCTACAGCAACGTGGTTGAATCTCAACTGCCCTAAGGGCAATTAGGGATGGGCAATAAATGCTGGCCTGGCCATCGATGCCGACATCCTGTGAATAAATGAACACCTTTTTGAAAAATATCTAAATTGAGATAAATGTCAGAGTGCTTCGGTGCGGAGAGGTGGATGTAGTTGTTTTGGAGATAGTTTGCAAGAGGTTCACTAGAATGATTCCAGGGATGAGGTGCTTGTCTTTATGAAGATAGATTAAGCAGTTTAGGCCTATAGTCCTGAAATTTTAGAAGAATGAAAGGAGATCTAATTGAGGTGTATAAGATGCTAAAGATTAGCGGGGTGGGGGTTGACAAAGTAGACACAGAGAGGAGATTTTTTCTTGTGGGGCATTCTAAAATGAGAGGTCATATTTTTGGATAAAAGGTAGCAGACTTAAAACAGAGACGAGGAGAAATTACTTCTCTCAGAGTTGTGAATTTCCTTTATTCATTGATGGGATGAGAGCATGGCTGGCTAGGCAGCATTTATTGCCCATCCCTAATTGCCCAGGTAAGAGTCAACCACAATTCTGTGGGTCTGGAGTCACATGTAGGCCAGACCAGCTAAGGATGGCAGTTTCCTTCCTTAAACGACATTAGTGTAGCAGATGGGTTTTTCCAAACAATTGATCATTAGACACTTAATTTCAGATTTTTAAAAAAAAATTATTGAATTCAAATTTCACCATCCTGTGGCAGGATTCAAACGTGGATCCCTGGAACATGATCTGGGTCTCTGGATCAACAGGTCCAGCAATAATACCACTAGGCCATCGCCTCCCCGAGGAATTCAAAACCCAGAGGCTCGTGGATACTGAACATTGAATAAATTTGAGGAGGAGTCAGGCAGATTTTTAATTAGTAATGGGTTGAAGGGTAATGAAGAGCATGAAAGTGGTGTTGAGGCTGAGACGAGATCAGACATGATCATATTGAATGATAGAGCAGGATCAAGGAGTTGAGTTACATATTCCTGCTCTTTGTTCTTATGTTCTTATATATGAATCGGTCTCAGGTTTGCTTGTGATGAGTAGATAATGGAACATTGATAGTTTAGCAATTGATTTCAAAATTCTTAGTTTTACAACTTAGCTGAAATGGTTTTGACATGTTACCTTTTCAACTGGCCCATTAACTGGCTTCCAGAACTCAAATACAGAAAGCCCTTTATCTGCAATGCAGGGGTGAATAATGGATAGTTCTTCAACTGTGACTATCATAGCGCACTAACACTTGAATCTAGACTGGGACAAATGATTACCTCATCTCATTGGCACACACAAACCAGGGTTGAAATTTGCTTTTAATCCATCTCTGTGTATTCCTCAAAGGGGAAAAAAGCAAACATGTCTTTGCCCAAACTATTGTTTTTCTCTCATCATGTCTGAGATACTTATAGGAGATTACAGTTTAGTTTGAAGTGTATTCCTCCTTTTGAAGCTTCCTTGACATCTTTAGATGTGACATCCCAGGATTCTTCTCCAGACAATCACTGAATTTACACCTACAGTATATCTTTTGCTCATATCTTCTTTCTTGAAAAAACACTTTTACAAATTAAAGTTCAACGTGTACATTGTTGATATGGCAATGTGATCTATCACTCCTCAGATACTGAAGCAGTTTGTGTTCATAGAGAAGGGGTGGCACAGTGGCACAGTGGTTAGCCTCACAGTGCCAGGGACCCGGGTTTGATTCTAGCCTTGGGCGACTGTCTGTGTGGAGTTTGCACATTCTCCCCGTGTCTGCGGGTGCTCCAGTTTCCTCCCACAGTCCAAGGATGTGCAGGTTAGGTGGATTGGCCATGCTAAATTGCCCATAGTGTTCAGGGAGGTATAGATTAGGGGGATGATCTGGGTGGGATGCTCTGAGGTTCGGTGCGGACTTGTTGGACCGAAGGGCCTGTTCGCACACTGTAGGGATTCAAGATGATTCACAGAACAGCATTAAACTGGAAATTGGAGATGTATGTAAAAAGGGTACTAAAGTGAACATGGGTGACAAGTGACATATAGGCTAGGCAAACCACATGTGAAATTATACGGAGATAAATGAAATCCTAGAGTGTATTGAAGATATGTTTTAGACCAATACATCAAGGAACCAACTTGGGAACAGACTATTATAGATTTAGTATTGTGCAATGACAATAGGTTAAGTAATAAACTTGTTGTGCAAGGCTGTTTAGGGAAGAGTGTCCAAAACATGATAGAATTCTTCATTGGAATGTAAAATGAAGTAATCCAAACCAAAGCTAGGGATGCAAAACAGGATTTCATTTATCTCCGTATAATTTCACATGTGGTTTGCCTAGCCTATATGTCACTTGTCACCCATGTTCACTTTAGTACCCTTTTTACATACATCTCTAATTTCCAAAGGAAACTATGAAGATGTGTGATATTGGCTGCCATAGCTTGGGCAACCTTATGAAAGAGCATGATTGTGGATAGGCAATATTTAAGTAATGAATGCATGCATTGCAACAATTATACATTCATTTGTGGTGCAAAAGTAAAACCCAACTATGGTTAACAAAATACATTAAGGAAGGTCTAAAGATAGTTTATATAAAACTGCTAGAAAAAGTTGCAAGTGTGAGGATCGGGAGGAGTTTAAAATTCAGCAAAGGAGGACACAGAAATTGATTAAGATGAGAAAAATAGAGTAGGAGATTAAACTTGTGAGGAACATGGAAGTGGACTGTAAGATCTTCTGTAAGTATGAAAAGAAAAAGACTAGTGAAGACAAATGTGTCTCCTACAATCTGAAATGGGACAATTGACAAGGAAGAATAAGGAAATGACAAAGTGCTTAAACACTATTGTAATTCTGTCCTCACAGTAATTGACATAAATAACTTACCAGAAATGTTTTGGAACTAAGGGACTACTGGGAAGGAGGAATTGAAGAAAATTAGTATTAGCAATAAAAAGAATTGCGAAAGAAACTAATGGGATTGCAAACTAATAATTCCCCCTAGGGCTCTTAATCTAAATTGTACAGTATTAAAGAAGGTGGACATGGAGATAGTAAAAGTTTCGGCTGTTATCTTCCATAATTCTGTACATTCTGGAACAGTCTTAGCAGATTGGAGGGTGGTAACCATGTGCACGCTGAGTGCAGTACTGACCTCTGGTTCTGGAACATGCTTCATTCACGGGCCTCTGAAGCCCACGCAGCTCGGAAGAAAATTAGAGGGAATGTTGGTAATAATGTCACATTTTAAAAAGAAAAGTAGAATTGAGAAAATAGGGCATAACAGACCAGTTAGTCAAACATCTGTAGCAGGAAAAAGGCTATTGTCCAATATAAAGCCTGCCATATGAGGGCATTAGAAAATATTGGCAGGATTACACAAAGTCAGGGTTATGGATTTATCAAAGGGAATTCATGATTAACAAACCTACTGGAGATTTTTGAGGATGCAACTAGCAAATTAATAAGGAAGAACCAGTTATATGGTGTATTTGGATTTTCAGAAACCTTTGATAAAGTCCCACATATGCAAATTAACTGGAATTGAGAGCAATATACTGGCGTGGATTGTTAGCAGACAGGAAACACAGAGTCTTTATAGAGTGTAAAGCAGTAACCAGTTGGGTGCCACAGGGATCAGTGTTTGGAGCCCAACTACTCTCAATATATAACGTGATCTGGATGAGGGAATTAAATGTAATATTTCTAAGTTCACTGATGATCCAAAATTAGGAAGAATTTTAAATGACGAGGAGAAGTTAAAGAGCCTACATAGTGATTTAAACAATTTGAATGATTGGCAAATGTGTGGCAGGTGGGGTATAACATGGATATGTGTGAAGTTCTCCACTTCAATTGGAAAAACTGAAGAGTAGGATAATATTTAAATGGTGATGGATTGGGAAGGGTTGATGAACAAAGAGACTGGTGTCCTTGTAAGCTGGTCCTGAAAGCAACCAGATAGATGCAACAAGTAGTTAAGTTGACGAGTGGCATTTTGGCTTTCATTGCAGGGAGATTGAAGTAGAAGAGCAAGAAGAATCTGCTCAGACTTTGATGTTGGTGACTCTCACTGCCCAGTTTCAATCCAGGGGGTGGGAGTATGGGAGCTGCATATTGATGAGGCAAGATTAGGTAGCAATGAGGGTGATGAGGAATGAAAATTCCTGTTAATAGGCCACTAAGCAAGCATTTTGTCCTGATGTCTGGGCCTTGCCAGAAATTGTGACTATTTTGAACTCAATAATGAGAAGGGCCTCATTTCATATCTCACCTGTTCTTCCCAAATTCCTTTCCATGGCCCAAGTCATTCATGGCCTGGGAAGATTCTAATTGTAGATTCAAATATGCGATTAGGTTAGAACATGAAATGTAGTTTTGGCTGACGTGGGGGCTGACTGCACAGACCCAGAGTTATTCAACACTTTGTGTTTTTAATTCAGATTTCCAGCATCCACAGTATTTCACGTTTATTCGAGGATTTAATTGACCAGATTCCAGTAGATGAGAGCTGGATGCAGCGATCACTTACTGACCATAAAATTGTTGGTGTTCAACATACAAGCCGTTCATTTCCCTTCCAAGAGGCAAATGCAGCTGTTTGATTTCTGTTCAAGATGACAGTTCACCACCACTTCTCAAGGGCAAAAAGTGTTGGGAAATAAATCCTGGCCCATCCTCTGATGCCCACATCCCATGAATGAATTTAAAAAAAAAAATCAAATTGTTGCCATCTTTTGCCTACAATTTGCTACTCTCTTATTCTTTTGTCAAATTCCTTGTATGTAAGCACCCTGACTTTGAACATTTTTTAACCAATTTGTCATTATTTACCTAACTAATCATTGGTATGGGTAGGGATCTGTCCAGTAGAGTCTCAGCCTATTTAGTTAATGGTTTTCTATCCACATGGAACAATATGCCATTGGTATTAATATGAGGTCATTTGCATCTTCTAGCCTGACAGGGTTACGAGGTTACACAGGGTGGGGGTGAAGTGGAAGTGGACGTGGACATCGATGAGCAACCTACATACTGCAACTGAGGTAGCAAAGTAGTAGGTTTCTGTCCAAACAAGTCTCCATCAGCAGCAATATCCAATGTCTCCAGCATGCCATGGGGATGTAACATAGTGGCAATGTTACGGGTCATGCAATCGAAAGGCTCCAAAACATAAGCTCAAATTCCAGTGGTCCATGGGGGAGCTAAGGTTCAAGTAATGAATAAATCTAGAATAAAATGCTAGCCTTGG
>NC_063332.1:65631534-65640527 GCF_021869965.1 Rhincodon typus | reverse complement strand
GACTGTCCATATGATGTCGGCTCCTGTTGCACTTTTTTAAACTTTCTGCATTGCCCCACAGAGAGAAGTTGACCTTCACTTCACTCTGGCCCAGTGTTTCCAGGCGATGGCTTCTCATGATGGTCAGCCTCCTCCAGGGCCAGTTTATACCTCATTCCATTAAACTACAATCTGCTGTCAATCCCAAACTAAAACTACAGGACGTTGTTAAGGTCACGTAGGACAGTCGTAATTTGTTTTTTTTTAATTCACTTATGGGACGGGACATGGGCATCGCTGGCTGGACTGCATTTATTGCCTGTCCCTAGTTGCCCTTGGGGAAGTGGGTGCTGCTGCCTTGTTGAATCACTGCAATCCATGTGTTGTTGGTAAATCCACAAGGTAAATTCCAAGATTTTGACCCAGCGACAGCGTAGGAATGCAACATATTTCCAAGTCAGGAATGTGAGTGGCTTGGAGGGGAACTTGCAGGTGGTGGTCATCCATGTATCTGCTGCCCTTGTCCTTCTAGATGGAAGTGGTAGTGGGTTTGGAAGGTACCGCCTAAGGAGCTTTGGTAAATTTCTCCGGTACATCTTGTAGATGGTACGTGCTGCTGCTACCGAGCATCAGTGGTAGAAGGAGTGGATGTGGTGCCAATCAAGTGAGCTGCTTTGTTTTGGATGGCATGTAGCTTTGAGTATTGTTGGAGCTGCACCCATCACACTCCTGACTTGTTCCTTGTAGCTGGTAGGCAAGCTCTGGGGAGTCAAGCGGTGAGTTATTACTGCATGATTCCTAACCTCTGACCTGCCCTTGTAGCAACAGTATTTATATGGCTAGTTATGTTTCTGGTCAGTGATAACCCCCAACATGTTTGTAGTGGTGGTCTCAGTGATGGCAATGCCATTTGCATGTTGAGGGACAATAGTTAGATGCCATCTTGTTGGATATGGTTGTTACCTGGCACATGTTACTTATCGCTCAATAGCCCAAATCTGAATATTGTCCAGGTCTTACTGAAGAAGTGTATTGATTAAAGTAGAAGAGAGAAGTAATAAACAGGCATGTAAACTATCAGAGCTGAGGGACAGGTTACAGTATGTGGCCTAAGTAAGAGTTCTATATATAAATGCATGGAGTGTCAGAGATAAAATAAATGAGCTGCAGGCAAATTTCACACTGTAGAGTATGATATAGTAGCCATTACTGAGACATGACTGCAGGATTATCAGGACTGGGAACTAAATGTACCAGGTATTAAAGTTCACAGCATGGATGGGGAAAATGGCAGAGGCGGTGGAGTAGCCTTACTGATTAGAAACACTTCATTTGTGAGGGAGGGTATGATGAGAGCAAAGCATTCAATGGAGATAATTTGAGTGGAACTGAGGAATAGTAAAGGATCTAAAACTGTAATTGGTGTTGTGTATAGTCTCCCCAGTAGCAGCTCTGAAGGACTAGATTGTATAAATGCAGAAATTAGGCAAGTGTGTAGCAAAGTATCATTAACGTGGGATTTTAACATTAACATAGATTGGGAGAGACAGACAAGTACCTGTCAGAAAGGTAGTGAATTTTTGGAGTGCATCTGGTATAGTTTCCACCAGCAATATGTCCTGGATGCAACAAAGGGACAAGCAATGTTGGATTTAGGAATGAATAATGAGCTGGATTTAATCAGTATACTAACATTTATCAAATTTGACCATGGATTGCTTCAGTCTCTGAGAAGTCATGAATAGTGCTAAACATTGTGCAATATTCAGTGAACATCCCCTCTTCTGACCTTATGATGAAAGGTAGATCATTCATAAAGCAGCTGAAGATGGCTGGGCAGAGGACACTACCCTGGGGAATGCGGGTTGTTGTAGTGTGATGGTAGTGTCTCTATCTCTGAGCCAGGAGGCCTAGGTTCAAGTCTTACCTGCTCCAGAGGTGTGTAACAATATCCCTGAACAGGTTAGCATAGGAAAGCAAACACCCTGAGGAATGCTGCTGAGATGACTGACCTCCAACAACCACAACCATTTTCTTTTGTTGCAGGTATGACTGCAGCCAGTGGACATTTTTCTGTTTGATTCCCATTGTTTCCTCCAGTTTTGCTAGGGCCACACTTGATGATCCGTGAGTTTAATGCCAAGGGCTGTCACTCTCATGTCATCTCTGGAATTCAGCTCCTTTGTCCAAGTTTCAAACAAGACTGCTATGAGGTCAGCAACTGAGTGGCTCTTACTGAACCTAACAGAGTGTGAGTGAGCAGGTTTTGCTTGGTAGCATTGTGATGACACTTTCTATTACCTTACTGATTATTGAGAGTAGGCCCATGTTGACAGGGGCAGATTCATCCTGAGTTCTGGAGCTCACAACTTCAGCACTGTTCCTATTGTTTCAGTACTAATGGTGTCAGTGCCTAAAGTCTTTGAAGTATCACTTACCATTAGCTGTTTCTTTATATCACGTGATGTGAATTGAATTAGTCAAAGACTATCAGCTATGATGCTAGGGACATTTGGAGGAGGCTGAGATGATTATCAACTTTTCATTTCTGGCTGTAGGTTGTTGCAAATGCTTTATATTTTGCACTTATGGGCTGGGCACCCCCTGTTTTTGAGGATGGGGAATTTAGGAATCCATCACCTCCAGTGAACTATTTATTGTCCACCACCATTCACAACTATACATGACAAGATTAGAGTTTGGGCCTGAATTATTTGTTGTGGAATCAGTTAGTCTGTCTATCACTTGCTGCTTACGCTGCAAGTACTCCAGTTTTGTCGTTTCACCTCATTTCTTTTATGTATGCCTGCTCCTGGCATGACCTCCTACACTCAACATTGAACCAAGGTTATCCCTTGCTTCAAGGTAATGGTAAAGTGGGAGATTTAATAGGCCATGTTGTTACAGATGGAGTACAATTCTGCTGCTGGTGGCCCATAGTATCTCAAGGGTTTCAGGTCTTGAATTGCTGGTTGTGTTCAAAGTCTATCCTATTTATCATGGTGCGATAGAGTTCAAACAGATCCAGTAATTTGACTGGGTATCCAAGAGGTGCTGTTTGTTCAGTAAATAGCTGAAACACTGTTCTGGTCTTTAGTGTATATAGACCTCTGTCTAACATACATATTGGTTGGACTAATTAGTAAGACATAAATAATATCAGGAAATCCAAAGTTATTTGGGTTTTTGAGATTGTTGCACTTATGAAAGAGTCCTACTTAATGGCTACCTTTCCAAAATAGCTCAGTGAGTAGGATTTTGATTAAGCTGGTCTGGCAACATCTGTTATTATTTTGAGTTCAGTGACCCTTCTTCAGAACTGATAAATACTGTTTTTTTTTCCCAGATGCTATCAGTTCTGAAGAATGGCAAAACATTAGCTGTTTTCTCTCCATAGATACTGCCTGAGCTGCTGAGTTTCTCCAGCAATTTCTGTTTTTGTTTCAGATTTCCAGCGTCTGCAGTCCTCTATTTTATTTGAGGTTTTGATTAAATTTTTTGAGGCCATCTACTAGAATGATAATGTTTGTCATTTTATATTTAAAACATACATGCTTTTACCTTTTTTCCCTTGGAATACTATTGTTTGTTTTTGCATTTTTAAAAAATATTGTCAGTGTTTGATGTGATTGCAATTTTGATAGACACATTTCAAGAAACTCTTTGTCCATTAAATTATTTACAGGTACTGTTCAGAAGAGGACCAGAGGCAATAAATGCCTGATAACTTTTTGTTCACTTTTCTAAGGAGGCCACTTTTGTTATGGCAAGTAATTTTATTTTTCAACAAGCTTTAGCAAAAACTGTCACTGTTACTGCTGTCTGATTAAATTACCTGATGTTGTCCTGTTGTCTCTCTTGATTGAGAGTAATTTTAATGTCCTTGTAATGCACTTTCTTTATTTCATTTAACAAAACTGAAAGACCTTTGTAATGATTATCAGTTTTTGAGTGGGTTTGTTGAGTTACATGGATAAACTGCCTCTAGCAATATGAAATTGACTTTCAAACTCCAAAGGTGACAAGAGAGAGACAGATAATGAGATCTCATGAGTGTCAGGAGTCTGTGGAACCATATTTTATGACACTCCACAAACTTTGTTGGTAGCAAACCTTTTATTTTTCTTTCATTCGTTGGGCTATTCAAATATGAATGCATGCCTCATCAATCTGAATAGCAGAACCAGAGTTGGTTTTAATGAACATGTATTCTAGTAGATGCAAAGAAACTTCTTGACTAAAAATGCTGGCAGATAGTTTGGAAAATTGCAGACTTGAAACTTTGGTTAGAGTCCTAACATTAGATAGGCTGTATAAATGGTTTTCCCTAATTTAGAATTTGACCTGGCTAACAGTGGCTGACCTTACAAGATCTCGGGAACCTGGAATCCCTACAGTGTGGAAAGAGGCCTTTTGGCACGTCAAGTTTGCACTGACCCTCCGAAAAGCATCCCACCCAGACCCTGCAACCCCACCTTATCCCCATAACCCTGCCTTTACCATGGTTAATCCACGCCTCCTTATGTGATTCTGTATCTAATTATGTGAGATAGTGTTCCTGTGAAGCAATTAGGTACTTTACACTGTATTAAAGTTGCTGTAGAAATGGAAATTGTTGTTTTTGGCATCACAACATCACAGATCTGTTATTACACAGGAGTAGCTCATTGTGATGTTGGAAAACCATTTCAAAAAAGTCATCAATGCAATTTAGCAATTTATTATTTTGATCAATATTTTCAAGTTTCCAAGCATAAATATTAGATGCAATGTCTGAATTTTGCCTGAAATGAAATAAATTTACACTGTGCAACATGATAGACTGAATACATTAGGGAAATAGTCAATTTTTGAATAATTGGGTTTTCTGCAATGTTCTTTAAGAAATTAGTTGGATCTCACAGATACCAATTGAAAATATATAGGTATAAGTTAGAAATTTAAATACAGAGGAGGAGATAAATTACAAAAAAGGCAACCATGAATAAATGAGATTGCAGACATTTTATTTGCCCTTTTTCAGTTTTGTAAACAGGGAAAATTAGATTCTTGTATTTTTCTGTACAGTCAGTCAGTAGATGTAGCATGTTTTATAAAATTATTTGTTGGAGAAATGCAGAGCAAAATTAACAATTTGTACATAAACAACACATTGTATACAAAAATATTTCAAGTATTATAAGTGAGATGTCCTAATCATGCAGATTAATATAAGTTACTAAAGATATGTTATGGGTTAACATCATGTGTAAAAATATTTTTCACAGAAAGAAGACAAGTAGGCATGCTCAATCCAATACAAGGAATCACTGGACCAGAATGTGTACAAATCCTATAAAAGGAACTGAATGGTCTAAAGGAGTCTGGTTAGCTCAGTCGAGCTCATTGATTGGTGAGTGTTGCAAGTTCGTAGAATCACGGAAACCCTGCAGTGGGGAAAGAGGCCATTCAGCCCATTAGGTCTGCACCCACCCTGTGAAGAGCACCCCACCCAGAACCTGCCACCCCATCCTATCCCAGCAATTCTGCATTTCCCATGGCTAATCCACTTAGTCTGCACAACATGGGGCAATTTAGCTTGGCCAATCCACCTAACTTGCACATCTTTGGACTGTGAGAGGAAACTGGAGCACCCAGCGAAAACCCATGCAGACATGGGGAGAATGTGCAAACACCACAAAGACAGTCACCTGAGGGTGGAATTGAACCTGGGTCCCTGGCGCTGTGAGGTGGCAGTGCTAACCACTGAGCCATCGTGCCACACTCTGTCATTGACTAACCCATACCATAATTCCTCCGTACTGACTCAAAAAAATGAATGAACCTCTGTCTTACTATGCACTCGAAAACCGAACATCTACAGTCCTTTGGGATGAAACATTTCAACCGTTTGAGTGAATAAATCCCTTCTGATCTTGGTCCTAAATAACTAACTCCTTATTCTGAGAATGTGAGCAGGTATCCTAGAATCTAGAGTTGGCAATATTGATTAAGGAGAATGTCCTTGAACTGTCTGGGACAGAATCGAGTTTTGGCTTAAAAAATATACAGTTGTATAGCATGGTGCAACCTGTAATCAACCAAATATTGGGAAGGATGTCAAGGAACAAGGCTGCAGTGAAATTATAGACAGGTGCAAACATTAAAGAGTTGTTATTACAAGGGCCTTTAGTTATCTAAGTGTAAACAAGCATAGTAATACTATAAAGGACAGGGAGGGTAAGCATTCCTAGATTGTTGTAGGAATTTCTCCTGAAGTCAGTGTGTCCAGTCAGTTTTAGCCAAAAATGAAAAAAGAGTCACTGCTGGAAAGACCTGGTTCTTGGGACTGAGGTGAGTCAAGTGGATCAAGTATCAGTGCAGTAATATTTAGCTGACGGTCATCATTGTATCGTAAGCTTTAAGATGATCATGAACAGAACAATCTAGATTAAGAAAAATTAACTGGGAGAAACCAGCTTCTATGGGTACAGAAGCTCCAGGTGTAGTGTCACCCATTCCCTACATAATTTATATAACTGTGATGCTTCTTTTATTCTTTTACCCTGATTTGATTTTTATTAAGTGTATTGCTTTTCTAATTACTTACTGTATCTGCACACAAACCTGTGATTTGAGTGTAAATACACCCAGGTCTTGGGCAAAATGTCTGAGTGGTTCTAAATTTGCTGAAAGAGCAAAGATGAGCAGGAAAGTAAATTGTAAAGAGAATGTAAAAAGTCTACAAAGGGATTTAGATTGTTGAAGTGAAAGGGCTAAAATTTACTGATGTGCTATAATGTTGGAAAATTTACTTAGGCAGAAGAATAGAAAAGCTGTATAATATTTGAGTTGTGAGAGAATGCACAACTCTATGGTGCAGAGAGATCTGGGTATCCTGAGACATAAATCACAAAAGAAAACTACATGAGTGTTTAGAAAGGCAAACAGAATGTTGGCATTTAGTGTGAGAAAAATCAAGAGTACTGAAGGTTTGCTCCAGGTGTACAGGATCTTAGACCCCATTTGAAATATTGTGATAATCAAAAATGAACGTGCTGGAGGAATGTAGCAGGTTTGGCAGAATAGAAGAAGAGTTCTATCAGATTTGAAACATTAACTCTGTTTCTGTCTCCACAGAAGCTGCTAATCCTGCTAAGTTTTGGAGACACTTGTTTTTTTTTTGTTTCAGATCTTCAGTATCCACAATATTTTGCTTTTATTCTGGAGTACTAAGTACAATTTTGGCCTTTCTACAAATGAAAGGATTTAAATACATTAAAAGTAGTTCAGAGAAGGTTCACTCAACTCACTTGTGATGAATGGGTTGTCTTATGAGGAAAAGTTGGATGGATTGAGCCTACATCCATTGGAGCTTACAAGAATGAAAAGTAATAGTAAAACATGTAAGATCCTGAGATAATTTTATCGACAGGATGCTGAGAGGATGTTACTCCCTGTTGGAGAATCTAAAATTTGGAAACAGTTTTAAAATTTTGTTCTCAAGTAAAACTGAGGATAGAAGAAATTTTTTCTTCCGAGAGTCATTAGTCTGTAGAATTCTCTTCTTCGGAGCAGTGGAGGCTGAGTCATTGAATATATATAATTGACAAGAGAGTCAAAAGTTATGAAGGACAGGCAGGAAAATGAGGCCAAAATCTAACTGTCATTATCCAATCAAATGGAAGAGATAATTTGATGGGCCAAATGGCCTCTTGCTCCTAATTCATTTCTTTCTGATACCAGTATTTCATAGTTTCACACTTACAGAAAAAAGCTTGTTATTCTATTTCCTTTAACAAAGTGCATAACAAATTCTCAAACAATCCAATGTTCTTACTCAATTGTTTAACCTGTCTCAGTCTTTGTGTCTTCCTCCTAGCTAACTTTCCCACTTTGTATCATCAGTAAGCTTGGACACATTGTACTCAGTGCTTTACTTAATCTATTGATGGAGGTTATAAATTGCTGATGCTCAAGTAGTGCCCCAGTAGCTACGTCTGACCAACCTGAAAATGACCAACTTATTCCTACCTGTGTTGTCCATAAACTAATATTATGTTAATATATTACCCTAAGTGCCATGAGCCTAAATTTGTTCTAATAACAGCTTGTGTGGTACCTTGTTGAATATATTTTGAAAATATAAATGCACTGTCTACTTATCTATCCTGCCGGATTACAGGCCATTTGGCACATCATGTCTGTACCAACTCTTCGAATGGGCAGTTCATGTAGTGCTATTCTCCCAGCTTCTCCCTGTAACCCTGCGCATCCTTCCTTTGCAGATAATAGTCTACTTGCTTTTTGAATCCTTTGGTTGAACCCACCTTCACCACAGCCTCAAGTAGCACATTCTAAAACTTAACTCATTATGTGAACATGATCTTTCTCATTTTTTAAATCTGTAGACTCTCATTCTCAATCCTTTCAGGAGTAGAAACAGTTTCTTCCTTTCACCTGTGTCCTGAGCCCTCGTGATTCTAAATGCCTCAAAGTCCCCTTTCACCTGCCTTTCCTCCAAGGAAAATACTCCTAACATCTCCAATCTATTTTCTTGGACTGTGGAAGGAAACCAGAGCACCCAGAGGAAATCCATGCAGACTCAGCGAGTATGTGCAAACTCAACACAGGCAGTTGGCTGAGACTGGAATCGAACCCAGGTCCTTTTTAAATCTTTCCCATCTCACCTTAAACGTATATGCCCTGGTTTTGGACCCTCCTACCTGAGGAACAAGACCTTGGCTATTCACCCTATTGATGCCCCTCATGATTTTATAAACCTCTATTCAGCCTCTCCCTATAACTGAAAACCTCCAGTCCCAGGAATATAGTTGCAAATCTTTTCTGCATCCTTCCGATAAAAGGGTAACCAGAATTGTATGCAGTTTTCCAAAAGTGGCGTCACCAATATCCTGTACAGCCACAACATGACATCCCAACTCCTATACTCAATGCAAACATGCCAAACGCCTTCTTCACTGTTCTGAGGAAGGGTCACCAGACCCAAAACGTTAACTCTGTTTTCTGTTCCT
>NC_063332.1:65623462-65631434 GCF_021869965.1 Rhincodon typus | reverse complement strand
CTCATATTCCGCTTGGGAACCCTGCAGCCCAATGGTATCAATGTGGATTTCACAAGTTTCAAAATCTCCCCTCCCCCCACCGCATCCCAAAACCAGTCCAGCTCGTCCCTGCCTCCCTAACCTGTTCTTCCTCCCACCTATCCCCTCCTCCCACCTCAAGCCGCACCTCCATCTCCTACCGACCAACCTCATCCCGCCCCCTTGACCTGTCCGTCCTCCCTGGACTGACCTATCCCCTTCCTAACTCCCTACCTACACTCACCTTTCCTGGCCCCATCCCCGCCTCTTCGACCTGTTTGTTTCCTCTCCACCTATCCTCTCCTCTATCCCTCTTCTATCCGCCTCCCACTCTCTCCCTATTTATTTCAAAACCCCCTTCCCCTCCCCCTTTTCTGATGAAGGGTCTAGGCCCGAAACGTCAGCCTCTCTGCTCCTATGATGCTGCTTGGCCTGCTGTAGTCTACCATGCAGAACCTTGTTGAATGCTTTGCTGAAGTCCATATAGACAATGCCTACTGCTCAGCCTTCATCAGTCCTCTTTTTCACCTCCTCAAAAGTGAAGTGTTGTGGGTTTTGATTTTATGTTCAATTGACCAGACATACAGAGATTGTTTTTTATTCAAATGGTGGGGTGTGGGTGTCGCTGGCTGATCAGCATTTATTACCTGTCCGTAGTTGGCCTTGAGAAACATAGAAAATAGGTGCAGGAGTGGCCAATTGCCCCTTCGAGCCTGCACCACCATTCAGTACAATCATTGACTGATCATACATTCACAGTATCCCGTTCCAGCCCTCCCCCTATACCTCTGATCCCTTTAGCCACACAGCCTAAAGCTCCCTCTTGAATATATCTAATGACCTGGCCCCAAGCTTCCTGTGGGAGAGAATTCCACACGTTCACAACTCTGAGTGAAGAAATTCTTCCTCGTATCAGACCTGAATGGTTTACCCCTTATTCTTAGACTGAGACCCCTTGTTCTGGACTTTCCTAACATTGAGGACATTCTTCCGGCATCTAGCCTGCCCAGCCCCATCAGGATTTTATGTTCCTTTAGGATCCCCCCCATTCTTTTAAATTCCAGCGAATACAAGCCCAGTCAATCCAGTCTTTCCTCATATCAGTCCTGTCATCCTGGGAATCAGTCTGGAGAATCTTCACTGGACTCCCTCAATAGTAAGAATGTCCTTCCTCAGACTAGGAGACAAAAACTACACACAATACTCAAGGTGTGGCCTCACCAAGGCCCTGTATAACTGCAGCAAGACATCCTTACTCTATACTCAAATCCTCTTGCTTTGAAGGTCAGCATGCAATTAGCTCTCCTCACTGCCTGCTACACCTGCATGCTCACCTTCAGCGACTGTTCCACCAGGACACCAAGGTCTCGTTGCACCTTGCCTTTTCTGAAAATGTCCACGTGCTGTAGGTTGACTTACAAAGCTCTTAGGGAGGGAATTCCAGGATTTTGGCCTAGCAACAGTGAAGGAATGGCAATATATTTCCAAGTCAGGATGGTGAGTGCCTGGAGGGGAACTTATAGGTGATGATGTTACCATGTATTTGCTGTCCTTGTCCTTCTGCTTAGGATTGCTGTTAACGTGAGTTCCACTGTTCCACAGAGCATGGTAAAACGCTAAACAAAAATAACTAACAATTTTTTAAAAAAAATCTCACATTGTGAATACTCTTTAATTGCTAGCAGTTGCATCCAAAATCTCATCGCTAAGGGGATTGCATGTTAATGAAGTGTGAATAGCTCATTCAAATCTGCTTGACGACTACACTTCGCCTGAAATTAGCAAAGCCTTTTAAGTTACTAATTGCAGGGTAAGTATTTATTGAGCTGCCCATAATAGTCTGTGCTCTTAATGTTATAAGTGACGTCTTTGTAATTGACTCATGATAATGGCACATGATTTATGCCATCTGTCCAAAGCGGCTGCCCTGCTAAGCATGGACAGTTTAAGTGGTAAGGGTTGTAATGGATAGCAGTGATCATTAAACAGGAATGTGATATGCCTCATCATTGCATGGCTATTTTGGTTTGATTGACACTTCTCTATCCAGAAGCCTGCTAATTCTGCAGCCTGTTGATCCTTCCTTCAATCACTTGTATTTTCATTTCACTATTCTGCTTGAACAATTTGCAAGCTGGGCATTGCTTCATATGGAGAATCATTATATTCAGGAAAAGACTCCAAAAATGGAAATACTTTTATTTCACAAAGCACATACATTTACAAACTGGGGGAGTAGTGGGAACCTTGGGAAGTTTTAGCTGGTGTGCACAGGGAAGGAAAGAAAGTGATAGCAAAGAGCACTATGAGCTTTGTACTTTTTTATTTGAAGGTGCAAAACTCCATCTATGTAATATCATAATGATGACTAATTGCAAAATTGCTTCTTTAATGATTCCTGTTATGTATATTTAATCTCTGCTGTTCTGAAATTCTGTGTGCTAATCAGATTCTAGATAATTTGCATCAGAGATAGTAGGAACTGCAGATGCTGGAGAATCTGAGATAACAAGGTGTACAGCTGGATGAACACAGCAGGCCGAGCAGGAAGGCTGACATTTCGGGCCTAGGCCCTTCTTCAGAAATGGGGGAGGGGAAGGGTGTTCTGAAATAAATAGGGAGAGGGGGGGAGGCGGATAGAAGATGGATAGAGGAGAAGATAGTTGGAGAGGAGACAGACAGGTCAAAGAGGCGGGGATGGAGCTTGTAAAGGTGAGTGTAGGTGGGGAGGTAGGGAGGAGATAGGTCAGTCCAGGGAGGACGGACAGGTCAAGGGGGCGGGATGAGGTTAGTAGGTAGGAGATGGGGGTGGGGCTTGAGGTGGGAGGAGGGGATAAGTGGTTAGGTAGTGCCCTGCCTAAGACTAAGGGTCTTAGTCACTGTGATGGCCTCTTCCATCAGGTGGTCCACCAGTGAGGTACAGACCTTGAGAATGGTGAGATGCTGTTAGGGAGCAGCTCATCAGGAGAGGAGCAGAAAATGAGAGAATAGGAAGAATTGGAGCAGAGGGAGATGGGTTTCACCAGAGGTGTCCTTGCTGCATAATGAGAGAGTAGGAGGAGGACTTCTCTCCTCTCCCACACAGATACCAGGCCTTTGGCTTCTCTCTGACAATGTGCCTCCCTGTGAGAAAGTGGCAGACTTTGTCACAAACTTTCTCCCTCAGGACAATCTGTTGTCTCTCTGGGCTGCCTTTGGTGTCTGAATTCTGTCTCCTAATCAGGCAGAAAACCCATCTCTATATCATTAAAATCCAAACTTCACTCAGTTTTCCACTGGAGACAGGTCTCTGACACAAAACAGACTTGTCTGCTGTCTCTATGACAAAATCTAGCACTGAATTTTTGACTAATTCTTTTAAGCTACACTGGAGTCTGTTTGTTCTCTTTTATATGAAGAGCCTTGGGGAAGTTATATTTCTTTTACAAATCTTATTGTCCTTGATTTTAGAATGCTGCTGAGGAATCTGCTGGGCAAAACAACTGCATGGTTTGGCATCTGAATGTAGAGGCTCTTCCCACTTGGATAACAAAAGAAATAGAGAAGGTAAAGATTACTGAATTAAAAATAGGGAGTGCAGAAAGTCCATAAACTGTCATCCCCTTGGAGGGGTTGTTGCTGTTTTCAGTGCAACCTTACATCTAAACTAAATCCAGGGTTTTTCTTTTTAAGTAAGAAGTCATTGAATTATTATATATAAAATTTTGAATCCAGAATCAAATTAACAAACATTTTAACCAAGCTAGTAACACAGAAAGTACTTCTGATTTAAATGCTACTTTTTCCTCCCGACTATACCATAAATATATTGTCCATGTTTTTACACTAATCTTTCACAAATGAAAATGTTGCAATGTCAGTTACAGTGTTCAGGTTATATTATAGCCTTGACTGACATTTTGTACCCAAATGTAAAACCTAAACTTTTAACATGCCTTGCAGCCACTTTGAGTTTGTGCTATACTTGGATCATTGTGAGGCAAGATTTGGAATTCTCATAATGTTTCATTTAACACCGTAGAGAGGATAGGTTCATTGGCTGACCAAGAAAATGTTCAGAGAGTCGATTTGGGCATCCCATGTAAATTAATACTGCAAGAGTGGCAAGCCAGGAGCTGGTGTCTCTGTCAGAAATTAAAACTCTAGACACAGAGGTTGTGCTTATACATCAGATAAGAGGGAACGACACTCTTAGACAACACACACAATAGGAAGGCTGCATTAAACCTGATTTTTACAACAACTGAGTTCAGTTATAGATCATTTTCTAATACTTTAATAATCTTACTTTTTAATCCTACAGCTAAAAGGCTACATCTTGCCTCATCCTTTACCTTTTCTAATATTTTACACTAATTTAGACTGGCTTCACATTCCAGCAAGGTGTAGTAACTAATGTTTTACAGAAAAGGTAAACACGTGTGTATATATAGAGTTATGGAGTCATAGAGGCATACAGCATGGAAACACACCCATGTCAAACAGCTATAAGGCTATGCAAGATATAAAAGTATGATAATAGTCAGTGCACCCTTCCAAACCAAAATGCAACGACAGATCATTGACATCTTGTGAAATTTCAGAACGTTGGATTTTAATAACCGAGAGTGCAGCTTTGTTTTGTGAACATGGAGCTCATTCCAACTCAATTGCAGCCTAGTGGTGTAAATAAGGTACTGTTGCTAACAATAGATAATCCAGTTACTTGCAGTATGGTATACCTGTGTATGCTCTATATAACCATATTATTCTCAGAAAATATCTCTTCCTATGATGCTAGGTTATTTCTGTGGGTCAGTCATCCAGACTTCGTGAATGTCAGAAGACCAAAGTGCTACCACTCTCTCCGCGACTCCCTTGTCTGCTCCACACTCCCCACTAGCACCACCACCTCTGGCACCTTTCCTGCAACCGCAGGAAGTGCTACACCTGGCCGTACACCTCCCCCCTCACCTCCATCCAAGGACCCAAAAAAAACCTTCCACATCAGACAAATGTTCACCTGTACATCCGCTAATGTGATCTACTGCATCCATTGCTCCTGATGTGGCCTCCTCTACATCGGTGAGACCAAGCGGAGGCTCGGACACTGCTTTGCTTTGTAGAGCACCTGCGTTCGGTTCGCGACAAACGACAACACCTCCCAATCACAAACCACTTCAACTCCCCCTTCCACTCCCTGGGTGACATGTCCATCCTGGGCCTCCTCCAGTGTCACAACGACGCCACCTGGAAACTGGAGGAGCAGCACCTCATATTCCACCTTGGGAGCCTACAACCCAATGGTCTCAATGTGGATTTTACTCGCTTCAAAATCTCCCCACCCCCGGCCTCATCCCATGACCAACCCTCCCTCTCCTCCCCGCTTCATTGACCTGTCCGTCTTCTCTCCCACCTTTCCGCCCCTCCCACTTCACTGACCAAACCCCACCACTGCCTACCTGCACTCACCTATCACCATCGCACCTACCTTCCCCAGTCCCACCCCTCCTCTCTCTATTTCTTTCAGAGCTCCCTATCCCATCCCTCATTTCTGAAGAAGGGTCCCGACCCAAAACGTCAGCTTTCCTGCTTCTCTGATGCTGCCTGGCCTGCTGTGTTCCTCCAGCTCCACACTGTGTTATCTCTGCTACCGCTTCATATCCAGTATAATGGATGTGTTGTCTAACTTGGAAAGGGCTCGGAAAAATTCTTCGGAAGTGCTGTTTTATAGCAGTGTTTAGTTAATTATCATTGATTTGGTAACTCTTTTGGTATTGAAAAATGAAAATCAAAAGGACAATGTGGAATACTGGCAGAGCACTTTGGAAATGGTAAATTTATATTTCAACATGGCAATTTGTGAAGCTGAATTTAGTCAATTTGATTGACTTGCCTCCTACCATACTTGCCTATATGTGACCCAAATCCCAAGCACGGTTGACTATTAGTCCCCAAGAGCAATGAGAATATGTAGTATAAATTGGACAGCATCTTTTTAAGGGCATCATTGAGTGAAGCTGGTCCACTGCATAATAGTGGTTTCATAAAGTAGGTAGGGATAGAATTTAAATATTCATTTATGATTCCCAATCTCATTTAATGGTACAAGCATAATATGTGGAAAGGAAAGAGGTGAGGATTTTCACGAACAAAGTTGGGTGATAAAGACTAGAGGGTATTTCAAACCCAGTAGGTTGATCACTTATGGAATGATTAATGAGCAAGCTGACCAAGCTTTTCAACTCGGCAATAGTCAGGAGACATGAGGTGGTGGAGAAAAATCCTGCAAAAATGGGATCAAAGCCAACAAGTAAACTAAACCAGTAGAAAGGATTTGTGATTTTCAATGTCTAAGTATAAAAATAAATTGTAATTTGTAACAACGAAGGTGGACTAGAAGAAGACATTGATGTATCAGCAGGATGCAGCCAAAGTGATTTAGTTGCACATTTTATAAAGTAGATAGCAAGTACCAATTTTACTATTTTTGTACCTGCCTTTTGTAGCTGTGCTTATTTTGATAATTGAAGCAGGACTGTTAGCCTGTGCTTCAGTTTTGTCTTTTAACGATAAACATTCTTTCATTCCACACAATACTAATTTCAGAAGCAGTTAAAATGTATTTTTCTTAACAACTGAAGTTTTGTTCTGTTATAGTCAGGAAATGAAGGCATTCGGTACACTTGCTTTTTATTTGATGCATTGAGTATAAGAGTTCGGATGCCATGTTGCAGCTGTACATGAAGTTGGGTAGGCCACTTTTGGAATACTGCATTTAGTTCTGGTCTCCTTGCTATAGGAAAGATGTTGTGAAACTTGAAAGGGTTCGGAGAAGATTTACAAGGATGTTGCCAAGGTTGGAGGATTTGATTTATAGAGAAAGGCTGAATAGACTGGGGCTATTTTCCCTGAAGTGTCAGAGTCTGAGGGGCGACCATAAGAGGTTTATAAAATCATGAGGGACATTATTAGGGTGAATAGCCAAGATCTTTCCCCAGGGCAGGAGAGTCCAAGACTAGAAGTCATAGAGTGAAGGGAAGTATATAAAAGGGACCTAAGGGGCATCTTTTTCACACAGAATGTGATGCATGTATGGAGTAAGCTGCCAGGGGAAGTGGTAGAGGCTGGTACAATAACAACATTTTACAGGCATCTGAATGGGTACATGACTAGGAAGAGTTCAGAGAGACAACAAGGTGCAAGGCTGGATGAACACAGCAGGCCAAGCAGCAGCATAGGACCAGAGAGGCTGACGTTTCGGGGCCTAGACCCTTCATCAGAAAAAGGGGAGGGGAAGGGGGTTCTGAAATAAATAGGGAGAGAGCGGGAGGCGGATAGAAGATGGATAGAGGAGAGGATAGGTGGAAAGGAAACAAACAGATTGAAGAGGCGGGGATGGGGCCAGTAAAGGTGAGTGTAGGTGGGGAGTTAGGGAGGGGATAGGTCAGTCCAGGGAGGACGGACAGGTCAAGGGGGCGGGATGAGGTTAGTCGGTAGGAGATGGAGGTGCGGCTTGAGGTGGGAGGAGGGGATAGGTGGGAGGAAGAACAGGTTAGGGAGGCAGGGACGAGCTGGACTGGTTTTGGGATGCGGTAGCGGGAGGGGAGATTTTGAAACTTGTGAAATCCCTCATGGGCCCAAGCTACGCCTGCCTCTTTGTAGGTTACGTGGAACAATCCCTCTTCCGTTCCTACACCAGCCCTAAACCCTACCTCTTCCTCCGTTACGTTGATGACTGTATCGGCGCCGCCTCGTGCTCCAACGAGGAGCTCGAACAGTTCATCCACTTCACTAACACCTTCCACCCCAACCTTAAGTTTACCTGGACCATCTCTAACACCTCTCTCCCCTTCCTGGATCTCTCTGTCTCCATATCGGGCAACCACCTAGAAACCGATATTCATTTCAAGCCCACCGACTCCCACAGCTACCTAGAATACTCCTCCTCCCACCCACCTTCCTGCAAAAATGC